>NC_064881.1:2679385-2996115 GCF_929443795.1 Astur gentilis | reverse complement strand
ACAGCAGTGAGTGCTCTCTGAGCCTCAACAGCCCACGCTAGCAATCCAGACACCAAGTCACATAGGTCCCATATGGACAGTGCACACAGGCCAGAATGGGCAAGCCGTGCCAGACTCCCGTTTCCTGTGCCAGCAGGAAAGTTTTGTTAAATTAAATTGAAAGCTAAGAACAGGGGAAATTACACACTCAGAAGGCTGTAAAGTAGTTAAACTCCTAAAAAGATGTTTCACTTGGCTACAAGTTGCAAAAGCTATGAGCAAGAATAATTACTCATACAGCAAGAGGCATCAAAAATGATATTCGAAAGCCCTGTTACAGGACAAGACTCACTCAAGTAACAGAGGAACACATTCTCCCTTACTCAACAAGGAGGGATGCTGGAACTGGCAACCACGTAGAGGAAACCATAATGCATGTGTACAAAAATTTAGCATTCCCGAAGCATCCTTCATATTGTTGACCGACCTTCTGTGCAAGTTGGGATGTTTCTTAATTGTTTAAAATTAATCATACAAACATTCAATGGTTACATGTTGTTAAATCATTTTTTAAATGTTTATGAAGTACTCATGTCTTAACAGCTACAATCAGCTTGAGTCAAGTACCACTGACCATATGGTTTATTGCAAATAAGATACTTACCCTAACAATTTGTGTATGCTGTCGTTCAACGGCAAGGTGCAGCGCAGTTTGCTGGTTAACATTCTGGATATCCAGGTTAGCATTGCCCTGAAAGACATTCAAAGCATTAGAGTGTTATCATTCCAGCAACTCATCTGCAGGCAAGGCAGACCATTAGGGCACTGAATACAACCCCGAATATGATTCCTAGTTTGGAAATTTGAGAGCAGAAGTGATTAAATATTTTAATTATTCACTGTACAGATGTTGATCTGTTGAATCAAACTAGGTATCAAATTTTTCAGTCCCTCTGCAGCATTAGGCCATTGTAATGATCTCAAAGGCAAGTTTGACCTTTGGAACTCACCATGTGTCCTTCCCTGCTCCACTGCTCCTGCATTGCGATTGGAGGCATAAAGAAGCAAACTATTTTCACATCAGATGGTTAACTGAAGTGTGACATTTAAATCCTCGTAAGAAGAGTGTCCTACCTGATGCACCAAAAGTTCAGCCACTTCCACATGATTATTGAGAGCTGCCAGATGCAAGGCAGTGTAACCATCATCTTTTTTCTCATCAACAATCCATGGTCGTGGTAACTTGGACAACAATACACGCATTGCACTGAAATAAACACGCAGAGATGCATAAATGTACCTATAATGTGTTTGTTGAATGACAAGAGGACACAGTAAAACAATATTCCTTCTCAGAACTACAAAGTAGTAGTAGCTAAAAATAACATTAGTATTTTTTCAAAAAGAGAAAGTGGGTGAAAAGCTATACCAACAGTTCCAAAGCATAATAATTTCATGTTTGGTTCCTTCTAGTTAAAGCATACAAACTATACAACACCCAAAACAGAGTGTGGGAATCAGATTTTTTCAGAAGAATGTTATCTAGCAGTAAAAATTACCTTAAAAGAAAGTATTCGTGCAAATTCTGAAGCACAGACAGAAATGTTCTCCCTCAAAATCCTTATAGCATCCTTAACTATTTAATGACCAAGTTCCACCACATTAGATTTCTTTGAAATCACCACTTTGTAAACTGGTGCCATGGGCTATAACAGTTAAGACTTTCAGTTTCTGAGATAAAACTGGAGTAAGACCTCTTAGCCACAGACAAAATAAATGCTGAAACTGTAAAGTGAGTATTAGTGGAATATTTTCTAAACAGATAATGGCTGAGTATCACATGCCATACCAGTGTCTAGTACTCCATCACTTCTGTATGTGCTTACCAAGATGCCTACCAAAGGAAAGAGATTTATCATCTTACACCTCAAATTCAAGGGTGGGGAAAAGCAACCCGATTACTAGAGTATTAAAGCAGACTAAAATCCATGAAGTCCAAAGACTGCAGTGTTAAGGATACTAATAACACAATGCTAGATAAACAAATTGCTCAATCTTGTATTCTCTCAGAAATACACTTTTCTTAAGTTCATGTGTCTTCACTTAGCTTTTAGAATAGGTAAGTAACCAAACTTAATTCCCTTATTGTTGTATCTTTATAAAGACCACATGCAGCTCCCTTACAACAGTTACTCAGAGACAAAAAGAAAACCAGAAACTGCTACAAACTTGTGCCAGGAAACCTCTTCTGTCATCTGATCTTTCCCTACTGTTGAAGAAACATGATATTTACAGGAGAAACCGAGCTTCTTCACAAAATTCAAAAAACTTTAATATCCAAGTAATATTAGCTACTGCAAGTGGAACCACTCAGTCACAGAACGCCTTGCAAGACAAATACTATAACTGAATTAAGCAGTTCTTCATTAGCCACCTGATACTGAAAATGAAGGATCTCAATAAGCCTCAGAAATATCCTCATAAAACGAGCCTCTCGGCTTTTACTTAAAAATATTCTCAACAGATAGCAATAAGATGATTGTGCTGTCAAGCTCCTAATTTATTCCAATAATCTGTTACCTTGAACATCCACACTGTATAAGCGTTATTCACTCCTAAGCTCTCAGAGTAAGCCAATGAGTTTCCCATAAAACAAACAAACCAAAAAGCTGTGGTTCTGGGAATAGCTCACTCCAATGAGCCCTCCTGAAAAGCTGAAGTAAGAGTCCATGAGGTAGATAACTGTACCAGTAAGACAGTGCACTCCTTCCTAAACACTTCTTGGATGGTCTCCTAACAGACTCTGACTTTTTAAGCATCTCCATGTTCTCCTGCTACAGCACTGAGTACACAACATAAATTCTCAAGTTTCACACTTAATATACCATCCTGACATTTGCAGTGTAATAGTTACTTTTTTCCCCAGATTCAGAGTGTCTGAAGGTGAAGGAGCCACAATGCAGGAACTGCATCTTCAAGCAGCAGGATCACAGAGGCCCACAGGACACCCACGACCAACTGCTACGTGGAGCATCCGAAGCCAGGCTGCTCTGCAGGTTTGTCCTCCACAGAGTGGACATAAGCACTTGGCCAGGAACTTAACACATTCTGCAGTCTGTTGGTTACCTCAGTCTTTTTGGGCTCCATCATAATCACAGCCTTCTTGAGGTAAGCAAGTAAATAAGAGACCATTCTCAGCCTCTTGGGATGTTTTGTTTTCCTGGCAGGACTAAGCTTCTCACTTCCTCACAGTCCAAATCACTTATAAACACAGCAAAATAAGACAACAACACTTAACAGATTGTACATTGCTCATTGTGAACCATTGCTCAGCTTCTATTCGTAACACGTTCTACAGCTCTGTCACGGCAGGAAAAAAGATTAGAATATTTGGGTAAAAACACCCAACCAAAACACCAACATTAATTCTTTGAGAGATTCACTTATGCAGGAGTTTCCAAAATTAACAACATAATTTAGTAAAACACAAGTTACCAAAGCTTTATGAAATGTGATGAAATAAACAAATATTAGTTGCATTGATAAACATAATTTATTTTTGTAGTGAAACAATGCATTTTCAAACCAAGGATATAAATATGTCTCTGGTTCACAATGTCAGAACTGTTCCTAGCTGCCTTAGAGAGGGAGCAAGTCTGGAGCATTGTGGTTCGTGTCATAACTGGACTGTACCTGGGCACACCACCATCAGCTCTTCAGAAAGCTGAGCTGATACAGAGCATGCCTCAGGAGCACACAATACCACCAGCAGCACAACAAGCCAGTCTATACAGTGGCTTCCCACAGGCTATAGTGTCATGTAAGCTCTTTATCTTCACCTGCCAGGCTCAGTGCTTCTAAAGACCCCATAAGGCTCTAGAGTATCTACCATGGATCATCTAAACAGCACAACAAAAATTACCTGAAAATTCATTATAACTGACAGAAGCAACATGACCAGTGTGAGTGACCAGTAACAGGTGGGGCAACAACAACCTACCAAAAAACCCAAGATCAAGAAATTTTCACAACTGCAACTACAACTTGAGGAACGGTATGGGAAGGCACCAACTCTCAAATCTCTAATTATAGCCAGCTTGTCTCCAAAGTATCTCTAGTCACTACACAAGGAACTGTCCTAACCAACTCAGATGATGTATCTTCTTCAGTAAGGAAATAAGGAAACTGCCAACTCCACAGATAAATAAAATAAAATTTAAAGAACATTCATACACTTTAACAGATGCATCGAGAAGTGAACATACTTCAGAAACATTATTTTTGCCATTTTTTAATACCTCTCATCTTTGAAAGAAAAGAAATTAATTGACTTGATATTTTGTATGCTATGAAAAAAATTCACTCATCCTAATATTTGCAAGAGTGCTAGCCTTACCAGATCCTCTTTCAAACCTTTCCCTGTTTAGTTTGATGTCAAATACCAGGAAAATTTTAATCTGAAGTTCAACTGTAAAATATCTGGGGGTATCTTGCTTTCATAGAAATGAGATACCTGCTACATTTTTGGATTCTTTTAAAATGCATTGGTCCCACTTAAAAAACAGAAGGACCAACAAGAAAAAACCAAACAGCTTCTATATGTAATAGATTTTTATCTTACTTTTCACAGCAAAGCATCACAGGGCCAGTAACTACTCCTCAGTTGCTTCTGCTTATGCAAGCAGAGACTGTCTCTCTCTCTCTCTCCCAGACTGTGCTAAATTATTGGACAGCAGGATGGAAGGACAGTTTTATGGACATGACACCTTAAAATTCTGAGAGATATTAATATGCTACAAATGGCAAATTCTTTTATGATGCTCAGTGGCTGCATTCTCCTTCTCATTAGCTGGGAGGTAGTTTCTTTCGATGCACAAGATCCTGTTCCTTCACACTGCAGCCTTCCTTCCTACAGCTATTCTATTCTGCAGGACTTTCTAGAGCTGCTGCCAAAATTTTGACAGCTAAGTGGCTACCATTCAGAACAGTACTCACTGGAAAAGCGTGCATTGTATCATAAAAAGTCATATTAGTGGATTAATATTGCATGCCAATTACACAGTAATTCTTGATTCACTTTTCCACACAAAGTATTAAAGAAGCCACTGAGTTGTACCATTCCATTTTCAGGACCACAACACAGATGTGGTCCTGAAAACTTGCTTTTTTCATCTTGCATACATTAAAACATACCACAGACTACTTTCTCTGTAACTGTATTGAAAAGATTAAGAAATCAGCAAATCTAATGGTAACCATGAGCATGAAATCAGTTGAAGAAAGCTCTTCAGACTATCATCTTCAGTGTATTCAACTGTACAGATTACACGGCTAATTGAGTAGCTTCAAAGATTATAGTTAAGATGCTTAAAAACCTTATGAAAACACTGAAATTGTCATCACTATGCTATTTAAAGATCATTACTAAAGCATTACTAATGAAAAAAAAATTAACAGGTAAACTTTGGCATTTGTTGGTCTGCTGTATTTTCAGATTAGCAGGAAGCTGATAAAGATTTTGGGCCTTTTTCAGTTGGATGATCTTTTGCAAGTTCTGAAATTTTCTAGATGGGATGACAAAAGAAAAGCTTCATTGAAAATTTTTGAGGAAGTTGTCTGTGAAGCTTTGAAGGGGGTGAGGAAACTAGTTCTTCTTTCATATAACCTAACACCTGCTTAGTGTAAAAGGTAATGAGAAAGCACATATGAGTATTAGGGGGCTGAGTTCAAGGTATCTGTTGCTTTCCCAGGCTCAGCTGTTGCAGGTGCAGTGACTTATAAAGCCCACCATAATTCACTTAATTTGTCCCCATAAAAGACAGTCCAAGCTCTAACAGTTAGAAGTGATTTGGTAGAAGGAACACTCATTTATACTGCATTACATTTGAGATGTAGAATAATAACTCCAAATGCTCCTGAATGCACCTTTAATTTGAACTTGCCACATGAGGTTTTTTGTTGTGGTTTTTGTTGTTGTTGTTGTTTGTTATTTTAAATTCAGGTCTTTAGAGAGTCTGGAACCATGGCTTAACATATATATGATGTATTTAAATTATAAATAATAGCAGAATGCAAATTCAACAGCCTGAATTTTATATTTGCAACATAAAATGCATCACAGATCTGAACAATACACTAATTCATTTTTAGCCACATAGAGCAGTTGTTTCAACACCAGTTACAACGTTAGACATACCAAATAAAAAAATCATTGTTATGACCAAAAGTTTTAACATATGGTATATTATTCATTATCAACCTACAGATAAAATCTCTTTCCTTATGCAGTATTTTACTCAGTATTTTTCCAGATGTTCATCAGCATTACCTGAGAATGCTGCATACAATAGATTTATCTGAAAAATCTACAAGATAAAAGTACTTGTAGCAAAATGAAACTAGCACTTTGTTGTATAGAAAAGATTCCTAATTTAGCACTCTTAACTGCAAAGGCACCCTTCCACCCTGTTTAAAAAAATATATCAAGAAAACCTAGGGAAGATTATCTGCTACCAACTGCCATTTGACTGCAGAATGATTTAAAAGGAGAAGGTTGAGGGTTTGTGAGATGGTGGTGGGGTGGTTTTGTTTGTTTGGCCTTTTGGGGTTTGTTTGGGTTTTTTAAAGAACAAAAAACAGAGAGGCTACTTCCCAAATAAGCGTAAGCACATTTAACTTTAAATGGCTACTGAAAGACACAAACCCACTTTTCCCTGCACTTTAATTCCTGCATTATGTTGGCTCTACAGACACATCACTGTCTCTAGGGAGTGAAGCAACCTGCCAGACTCTTGATTTGGCAAGTTTGCTTTCAGACAGATCAATGAGATAATCCAACTTACCCTGCAACTTCACAATCACTAGAAGTGATAGGAGTAAGGAAATGATGAAGCTAAAGTTGCAGGGAGGGCAGACTGCCCGTTCCAGAAGCAAGTCTTAGACCAGCATAAACTTATCAGGAAACGTATCTCTAGGGCTTGTAATGATTCAGTGCACTTTCTTACTGCGAGTTTCTCTACTCTCCTGCCATTCTCCTCCCTCAGGTCAGCTTTCCACTGTCTCAGTGTGACATGGTTTTATAACAGAAGATATTTTACAGCAATCCTGGCTTGAAGTATTCCCCCCCAACACCCCCCTCTTGTCCACTTATTCCCACCCCAGCTCAGCTAAACCCGTTCACCCATTTCCTGTTACATCCTCAAACAGTTGAAGGAACAGATCAGATTTAAAGAGTTTCCATTGCAAAGTTTTCTTTCAAGGCTACGTAGTCGGATATGCATTTTACAACGCAATAGAAAAGCAAGACTACTTTTTACTAATCCCATTCTTGTCCTCTGACTACCACCTCTGCTCAACTACACCCCCTCCCCCCCCAAAAGTGGTCCAAACACAGCATGTAAAAAGTTACCCCTTTTTGTTGGATTATTTCTCACACAGAATAGTACTCTGAGCCTGCTCACTGTGAAGCCAAAGAAATATTTGTACCAACGTAGTGCAAGAAGTAACACAGGAGCAGGACAGTGCTATTTTTGGCAACGATATGATCTTAAGTGCACGTCAGCACACAACTTCAAGCCAAATCAGTTCCCCGATCCGGTTCACGCCACACTCGCTGTGCAGTACAGGGAGTTACACTGGAAGAATGAAGAAGGAAGTATCCCTCAGTAACAAAGAATAGATTAGTACCTTAGACTGGTATCACTGAGCACACTGTATCTTGAAATTAGCATTTAACATTTCATATCTGACTGATGGCTCAGATGGCAGAAGTTTAAGTGGACAGTCTGTTTCCTTCTTTTTGTCTCTCAGATTTTCAAGTACCTCTTGGTATTTGAAAAACTGATTTCAATATACATGAAACTAAAGAAACAACGAGATATATAAATTTACATGGATTTCACAAAAATGTATTCTGTATTAGCCTAGATCTTGCACAACAATTTTGCCTCCAGTGTATGATTATGAAATTGAAGAAAGAGAAATGATAAATTTGACTTTTACCAGAAAGCTACACTGCAACAGAAGTTATGGAGTAAGCAGCTACCGAGCACAGAACAAAGTCAACACAAAAAGAGGAAGCAAGGGAAGTATAAATCCAAGATAGCGGTCCATTCAGGACTTTGCAGTTCACATTCTACCTTACAGTACCAAACTTTAACATGTTAGTAACTACTAATTACATAAATATTCAATGAGATGACATTTTCATTTAATAAGTTAGTTTAATTTTAGATTGAGAGATTTTCAGCTTTTTCACTCCTGAGTGTTGTATTTAAATGGCTAAATTTCGCTTACTGTATTCTTTTCTGAAGAAAACATTGCATATCCTCCCTATGAATAAGGAAATCCCCTTTTCATATTTTGAATGTGTAACTATTGGTCTTGTTACAGGCCAGTTTTGTGCGCATGAAAGTCAGATTACTGGACTGAGCTGTTCACTTGATTTATCTTTTTATTCTTTCCTTCTAAAACATTTGAATTTTTTCAAAGAATGGTAGCACCTAATTTACACATGCATTTATTTTTTTAAAAGTAATTTTATAGCTAAGCATTATGAACAAAATACTATGGAATTATTAAACATAACAATAAGGGATTACATGAATTTACTGATTAAAGCAAAGGTATCTGTTTTTCAAATAATTTCTAACTTGATTTGAATATGGCGATGTGGGGCCACAAATCAACACCAATTTCTTATTTATAAATAACAACAGCACACTTTGCAGGTGAAAGCTTAAAACTGGACGTACGCAAGGCCGCTTAGACCTCAGGTTAAACAGCATGTTGTCACTCATGGCATTTTTCAGCGATCAAGAAGCCAGGTTACACAACCTGCCATGGTAGCACAAGGTATTAATTGTTCTGTATCTGTGCGAAGTCCTTGCCTTGCTACTAGCAGGGCTGCCTTTTTCTTTTTTCTTTTTTTTTTTCTTTTCTCCCCTCCCCCCCCCCCCTCCGCCCCCGCCCCCCCACCCCGTTTCTAAGTATAGTGACAACCTCATCAGGGTTTACTAGTAGGAGCGCAAGCTCAGTGAAAACCTGGGAAATCTAACTGGAAACACGAGAGAGCGCTTTATTTGGCAGTGCTAAAAAAACCTGGGGACAAATGGCTGAGCGGCGGTGAAGTGCAGGCTGCACAATCAATCGGCAGAGAGCCGGATAGAGGCTCCCTCCGCTGCCGGATCGACAATCGACAGCTGAGAGACTATTTTTTGCAATGGTTGACTAAATATGGTCAGGGAAGAGAGAGGCACAAGAGAGCCTGTTTGCCTGGGAGTGCATGTTTCAAATGCTTAGCTGCCTATAAAGCCGTAACAGTTTTGCTCGTGCCCTCTAAGTGGGAAATACGGTTAGTGTCTTCTGTAGTGTGCGTGTGGGAGCCCTGACCTCGCTAGCAGACTTGACCTCTGAAGATGGAAAGTAGCTTCAACACAGACCTGCCTACAGTTAAGCCTGGAAACATAACCTCAAGCAAGAAAAGATGCAGTGCAATATCTAAGGAACTAGAAGAAACCAATATTTGCCGGGGGTGGGGGGGAGACGATCGCGCTTTTTTTGTGCCTTTTTTTTTTTTTTTTTTTTTTTTGGAAGCGACTCCAACTTTTGGAGGCTTGGTTTTGGTTTTTTGTTGGGTTTGTATTTTTCTTTTTGCCTGTGATTATTTTCATCTGACAGTGGGCTAAGTTCACCTTCCCTTGGCTTCCTAGCATCTATCCTTGGAGTCTTAACTCTCAGTCCAGCAGACATAAGGTATAATTTCTATACAACATCATCCATATTTTAGCATTCCAAGAAAGGCAGCAGGTGCCAATTAGGCACCCGTCTTCATGCTTTTTTTTTTTCTTTTAAGTTTTATCTATTTAAGGTGGTGAGGTACTGTATGCACCGACATTCACCCCCCCTTGCCTCCCCCTCCCATGTAATGAAGAGCTGATTCAGCGAATAGAGTGAGAGAGCACTCAGGATGAGATGGCTGCTGCTGATGTGTCTCTAGGTCATTACCTCTCTGCCAACTGCAAATGCTGCATGATACTAAGCTTACAGGTAATAGAACATCAGGAGACCTGCATTATTCTGCACGTTTAAAGGATGCCTATGACTTTCTGCATGTATATCTTATTTACTAAAATGTTTTTTTATTGTTATGTTAATCCCTCTACTCTGGGAACAGCTTAATTTTGAGTGTGTTAAAGTATCAAGCATTTGTAGTGTAAAGAGCAGGTTGAAAGAAAACAACGTTAATCCAAATTTCATAGCCAAAAAACCCCAACTTGCTTGGTAGGCAGAATTCTTTTTAAAGAAGATAAACTCAAAAATTGCAATGCCATTAACTGGTTGTTCATTTCAGTGAAATATATTCTTATCTTCCTATGCACAACTACAAAAATGACCAACTTTAAAAAGAAAATCTAATAAACAGTGTGGTAGTGCAATGCTGAGTTCTCAAGTAGGTCTAAGCAAAATTTTCAAGGTGCTTTATCTCAGATGTACATGAAAACAACCTACTTAAAAACTAGAATGTGACTGCTGTGATTCTAATGCTGCATTGCTGTTTCTCCTTGTAGTACTGTGCTAGCTACTGCTACACTCTGATTTGCTCTCTGTCAGCTGCACTAGGTTTTTGTCATGAGCTGCAGAAATTCTTACTTCCTCTGCTCTCAGCTTTCCTTAAGACTATTACATTTACTAATTGTTAAACTTATTTCAAATTTACCTTCTAATGCTGTAAAGACAAAGCTTACTCTTTACTGTAACCCCAATCAGCTCCTGAAATACAAATTAAGCAACCATAAGCTGTATCTGACAGTCCCTTAGAAGTCAAACCTGTAATGCACATCAAAGATTTAACTACCATTCCAAACCAAGGCGCAGAGTCTGACGAAACAGGGTTAAACTTGGGGTATGTTTCTTTGAGGACTTTTGGGTGGGTTTTGGTGGGGTTTTTTTTCAGTTGACTCAAATATTTCAAGTGTGAACAAGATTTTGGCTGAAGCAGGTGAGTGGCAATTTAAAAAAAAAAAAAAAAAAAAGGTGCTTCCAGAAACATTGAATAGGTATTAGCTTTCACATGTGACCCTTGGCCTGACAATCCAAATCCTGTCACAGCAGTTAGAGGTTGTTTTCTTAATTCAATGTCATCATCTTTACGATAAGCAGGATCACCAGTGGCATGTGCTTGTTTGTTTGGTTTTTTCAAACTACTATGAACTACAGCAGAAATAAGTATAAACCTGCAAAGAGCTTGCAATATAAGGGATGGGATGCCGAAAGCATGGAAGTGTGACTGGGGAGGGTAGGAAAATAGGTTTATAACTACCGTATTAGATGAGTCTCTACTTCCCTTCAGGACACTAGATGCAAACTGTACACCAGCTAGAAGACCTGGGAGGAAGCTGAAGTTTTTACAGTGGAATACAACTACAAATTCCAAGAAAACACATTGCAAAGCTACCAGCGATTCAACTCTCCACTCAAACGTGGTCACTCAGCATGAACAGCAAGAAGCTGCAAAAAACTGGAAAAGCACTTCTAAAGTCCATGCCATCCCAGAACAATGAACTATAACCGGCTTTAAGCCCCTGTGCAGGTAAATTGCATTGCAAAGTTCAGTTAGATTAAGTTTTATTTTCTACCATCAGTTAATCGTAACATTGTTCTTGCCAAGAATTGTCAGCCTGAATTTTACCTAATGACAGCAAGGGAAAGCAGCAAAATACTTTTCAGGTTCATCTGACAGGTAGTCGAGCAACTCTGTGTACCTGCTCAGAGTACATACTTCTTTATGTACCCATATGAACATACAATGCTATGGAATGTAAAGAAGTATGTATTTTTGGCAGGCACGGAACGACCAGTAAGAGGAAACTAAACAGCTGTTGGAAGAAACAGGTTTCCCTCTTGTTTGAATGACATTCATGTGACAAATTAGCTTGCTAAGGGTCAGCTGGTATTGCCAAAATAACTCATACTTGTTAGTAACAAATCACAAAACATTAAATTAAGTGACTGTAACAGTGGGTAGGAAGAATTGTTCACAGCTGATAAACAGAACATTAGTTGTAAACAAAGAATTCAAAACAAGGCTGGAAATGAACCCTTGAAATGCACCAATTAAGATTGCAGCATAGCTGCAGAATTTATCATTATCAGTACTCCTCACTTAATAGATCCTAAACTAATCTTAAAAGCCTGATTATCTAAACATATCTCATTAAAAACAAGCCATTGTTCTACTAATCACAGCCAGTTCTGTGTACTTCAGATGGTAGTATTTAAATTTACGTCTACCATAGAATATTTAATCTACAGGTTGCAACTAAGACACAAGTAGAAACAGCTCAGAACTTAAGGCTGTGATTTAGAGAAACAGATAGCCAAAACAGAGTATGATAACTTCTGCAATTTAATATATGAGACTTAAGTTAGAATTTTCTCCAAATCAGCACTTATTACGCTCACTGAGCTCTTCGACACAAAGTGCAGTGTCAGGTTTATGCACAGAAAGTGACAATACAGAGATTTCTAGGCCACAGTTGCTAGTCAGCGGATTAAAGCTATTGACAGATTCCTAAATGAAAACACAAATGACAACTACAACCTAAAAGGTAAGTTATCTTAAATACCATTTTCAAATAAGCTGAATTTCTTTTAAATACAAATTTAAGAAAATTGGCCATGAAAATATGATTCTGTAGCACCCAGAAAATTGTAAGAACTACATAAGAAATAGTCCTGCAACAATTTCAAGCTCTAAAAGTGGTATTAATTAAAATATACCGGCACATACCATCCCTAAGTAAAGAAACTCAACATCAAATTCAGGAACAAGGAAAAATACGAGTAAAGACCTCCTGGCTCATCAATCCAGCCATTCCTATTCATGACAACAGCCTTCTAAAGGCAGTTATTAAATAGGATACGTCCAGAATAAGTAGGCACATTTGGCCTAGGTTAAAGATTCTAACTGTACCCCTGTGCTTACTAAAATGTATGGGAGAAAAAAAAAAAACAAGAAAAAAGGCAATGCACAATTTTTAGAGAATCTTATTTTTAAATACTCACATAATTCTCAAGTATTTAATACTCTACATAGCCTGCTATTTTTATTACCTGAAACTACAGAACAACATATAAACAAGAAACATTATCTTATCAGAACCATTTTCTTAAGTAAAATATTAATTTGTTTTTAAAAGCTACTTCTGAGACGATATTTTGGCATGAAGACTACAGTCTCTTAACATCTAAATTGAAACCTGGTTTACAGTGGGAAACAAATCAAATTGTAGTAGCTTTTCTAAATGGAGCAGTACTACTGAACTTGATCATGCTCATAGAAGCAATTTGGTATTACCAACAGCTTTACAGAGGGGTTAAATGCTAAGCATTTACTTCTTTTCCTGAAGAGTTCCTGTCCTCACCACCAATTGATTTGGCTTCCACTATATAATGAGACTAACTTTTTAACAGCTTAAATTTACTTTGAAAGGTTTTTGGTAGCAATTCATCATGTTGTGTTCTTTCTTGCCTTCTTTGTATAACATTGCAATGCTATTCCGAAACAAAGTGACAGTTCAGAGTGATACAAAAGTTAAAATTATATGTTGACATTGCTTCCTGCTAGTTCATGTTAGCATATCTCTAAGAATACATATCCAGTCACTCCGAAATGTCACATCCATCACTTAGATCAGCTGTTCAATTTTAACTGAGCACACGTTGAACTTTGGGCATCTGCTGACACAGTTGTAACTCAAACATTTCAACTGTGTGACTGACAGGGATAACAGATGCTGACATTATCAAATGCTACACGGCTTTTTTTCCATGGCCGTTTTTTGTCCCGATATGGCCAGTACATGAAACTGTATTGCCATCCAAAAGCACACTTGAGCAGCTGTATCTGTAAAACAGTTCCTGTATAACTGGTAAAAATAGAAACTAATTTTATAGCCATCTTAATGCTTAAGTCCAAGTGACACACCTGCTATGTTTCTATTAGGATACATAGCATTGGGAATGTATTTACATAAATCTTCTCACCAGCATCAGACTACGCAACAAACAGATGTAGACTATACTTGACATACTCATTACTAGTGATTGGCTTGAACTAAGGTTGCCCCCTACTTCCCACTGCAGTCAAAGCTCAAAAAGAATTCAGCATACACCATTAAAAAAAAGCTATGTGAGCACACACAAATGTATTAAAGAGCTTAATTTCAAAGAAATCAGATGCAACCCCAGATAATTCTTTAAAAGCGGTATTCTTCTGGCATTAAACATGTTTACATATATTATCAGGGTTAAAAAAATAATCTATCCTGCTATATTATATAATCATTCCTAAAAAGTTAATACTAACCAGAGATACAGTAATGGAATTGAAGCACTTTACATTTATACTTGTGCTAACCAACTACAGCATTACAGCAGCTGCAAAAGGGAAACTGCCAAAAAATGAATGGGGGGAGGGTGAGGGGAAACTGAAACCTTCTTCCCCGGTAAAGTTTAACATGAAGAGGCAAGGGAGCTCTACATGAGTAGAAGTTGTAAGACTACAGTTTCTGGTCACTACTCTAGAATTTCATTATTGCAGACAGAAAAAAGTTAAAACTGCAATTATAATTTGATTTGAGACTCATCCAAAGATCCTCAAGGAAATACTCGAGAAAGGAACAAACCTGAATACTGTACAGGCCTTGCTGGTATACAGCTTTCCATTCTGCTGTCTCCAAATTAGTGAAGGAATTTAAATTTGCATTGACCAGAAACAAAACATGTAACACAGAAGAAAGCCACATGTTTTTTTGAACTGTTCATGTATTTAAAAATGCATTACTGAATTATAACCTTCCTGCACTCCAATGCTTTGCTAAAGCTGGTAAAATGGAACCAAATCACCTCTTCAATGGATTTGGTCCCCTTCAACCAGCTGTAGCTATGCATTGATCACTACAGGATTTCTCCTATTTTTAAAACTGGGCATTAAGTCTGCTCAGAGTTATTACGCAGTCCTCTCTACAGTTGAGTTCAACTACTCTAGGCACCTTGAAGATGGAAGGTAACAAGGAGTGTAGTGAATTCTGCATTTCAAAATTTCAAGGTTTTATTTGTAAATAAACAGCTACTGGTATTCAACGTTCTGTCCACATTCATTGAAAACTGATCTCTTACAACATTTATAAAGACAACAGGTAAACAGTGAAATAAACACATTTTCCAATGTTTTATTGTCTCTTGTATTTTTCCTCAAGTATGTTGCCCTTTGTAACAGAACTGACCAAAAAAATCTGATCAAAAGGAAGCAATCATGAACAGTATTGGCAACGGAGGACAAGTTTGCTTTTGGGGCACCTTTCTTTCTGTGCCGCCCCACCCCCCTTTTTTTTTAATTCCACAAGGGAGGAAACTCCACAGGGAAGGAACTGTATTTGCCATCCTGCACATGCTGGCATATTATTTACTATTTAAAGATAATAAGTTTGTCACTGACCTCAACAGCTACAGGCTGATCTGCCATCTAATTATAGGTCTGTTCATGGAGATTATATTCTTTCTCCAAATCAACTTGAACAAAAGTCTTCTTTCAAAGCATTTTCTGACATAATACTTTAATAAGGGGTTTTAGGAGCATGCTTTTTTTGCACTCAGCTTCAACTAAGCTTCAACCTACACTTACTGTGGGAACTGCAAATCTGAAAGCAAAAAAATCCTCTTACTGGCTTAAAAAAAAATAATTGTACAACTCTTTGATTACCTCACAACTTGTCTCTGTGAGGACCTCCATGGCAATATAACACAAAAGTCCCTGAAACACTCATTAACACTAAGTACAGGTGAGAAACCCCATCTCTCAAATACATCGCTAAAACCAGTTAAAAACTCCACTGCCAACCAGCTCAAATCATCTGCAAGTCTAAAAACAAGGAGAGATCTACTAAATAAGACAATCATGGGAAAAAAATATAATTCCATTTTAAACCACAACCTCCTACTTGCTAGTTTATGAACACAAAGATGACTTACTCCTTGCTATTGGACAGCAAGATATGAAATCTGCATCTTGCCTATTTTATTTTTTTTATTTAAAGTCCAGCAGAATTTATTGCTCTGAAGAACTAGTCATAAGCACGTGCAGAGTCAGGTCACCTCTAAAAGCAGCCTCTATTTAAGATGCTAGCTACAGTGTGAATAAAGCTTTCTTCACAAGATACAATCCAAATCTAAAACTAACTGGGGCAACGGATATAAAATACGCCTACACTTCAGTCATGTTTTCAGCTCAAAAAATCTGAAGTCACAGGTATGCGAATAGATCAAACACAACCAAGAGTTGATAACATGGAAAAACATAACCAATCTGTACAATATTTTCAAATTTTACTCTCCTTTTTTCTGTCTGAAAAATCCCATTAACACTGAAAAGGCAAAGTCTGCCAAGCTTTGAGGTTCACAGTACTTCAGTACTTCGAAAAAAGTCCAAAATAAATGCACTTTTAATATGACTGGCTCAGTTAAAAATCATGAACAAGAAACCATGTATTAAACAAAATCTTAACTTC
The DNA here is from genome assembly GCF_929443795.1 of Astur gentilis. Classification (NCBI taxonomy): domain Eukaryota; kingdom Metazoa; phylum Chordata; class Aves; order Accipitriformes; family Accipitridae; genus Astur; species Astur gentilis. The sequence continues at coordinate 2,979,568 of NC_064881.1, read as the reverse complement.
CCCACACTTCATTTCAAATTTCCTTTCAGCTCCTTCTCCCATGCACGAGTTTAAAGCTACCTACAACATAAACTGAGTAGCATCCAATCTGCATTTCAACATTACACATTAGCATGAAAACCAAAAGTTCTGTTTCTCTACCAATTCACAAGGTATGAACAGGAGCAAATTATTAAAAGGAGAAATAATCCACTAATAATAGGATGGTCTCCAAAACACACTTAACCTTGACTTCTGGAAAACACCGCCAAACTGTCATGGAAGATTAAGTGCTGAGAAATATCTAAGCTATTAGACATAAATGCTTTTTTTCTTATAATATTTATCTAATATTCAAATGTTTAAAATAGAATATAAGCATTCATTTTCATCTGAAAAATTAAAAACCTCCAAATGTTCTCCTCAGCACAGTTTGTGTGTTGTTGTGTTTTGGGTTTTTTTGTAGAAATCTATCTCCCTACTCTTAGGAAAGGTCAGAACTCAAGCAAGAAGCAGAATAGGTGTTGCACTGAAGATGAAATTGGTTCCAAATACCTGTTTGATATCAACTAGAAAAAATTCTGTAGAAATCTATTTCACTTTATTGTGGTATCCACGCACTTAACACATGCATTTATTTTATTATCAGTAACTAGGAAGATGGATGTGAACTTTAACAATACTTACATACATAGTAAGTATTTTATTTTTATAAATGTAGATATTTACGCACACATGCATACACACTTACATACATATACGAATATATGTTTAACTTTTATAAAATAACATTTCTTTATATATTTGACCTTAAGGGGAATTTAGTGCACTGTATTCCATATAAGGCACCACAGCTTGAAGGCACAAAAACTCCAGTTTAGGTGGAGCAGGAAAGCTTAGATTAGGAAAGACAGGTCCTTAAGTAAGGTTTCAAGGGGAATATATTATGTTCCGCTTGTGACCCATACCAGCTACAAGCTGAAGTTCAAGTGGTTATTTTTAACAGTGTTTTAAATAGCTGGTGCTTAGTGCATTTAATAGATTGGTAATATCCATTGTTCTTTATCAGATTAGAAAAAGTGGCAAATATAAAACCTTTGGTTTCATTCAGAAAGAGGCCAGTAGTAGCACTACAGAATCAATGAAATAAGTGACCATCACTAAAATCCTAATAAAATAAAACTTAACTCCTAAATTAATCAAATTATAATAATTTTTTGGCCAGGACAAAAACAAAGTTAAAGAATTTTCGAAGTAGATTTCTTCTGCTTTTTTTTTCATTAATTTCTTCCCAGGTTGATGTATAAAATATCTAATGCTGTGAATAAATAAAACTACTACTTCTGTGATGGAGACAAGATTCTCTCTTTTTACATGCTTCAGAAGTGCTCAGATATAACTGCAACCAAAAAAATAGATACCTAACAGCTTTAGATATCTAACTGGTTTAGATGCAAGTGAAAACCCATGCATGGGCAGGACCAACACAGGGTTCAAATCACTAATACTGGTAACATTTTCCTATTCTTCCAGTAAAAGCTTTTGTAAAGGAGAAAAGGCTCTGGGAAAACTTGCACTATGCCTCACATGCTGCCAACTGTCAAACTGATCCAGTGTGAACTACAATTTGGATCCCTCCATCAAAGAAAAAGCCTGCAGCTCCTAAAACATTCACACACAGAAGTATCTTCAGCATCCCTGTGAAGAGCTTCCCTCACCGCCCCACCGCCCCTTTCCCTGCCTCTCACAAGAGCCTAAGGAAAGCATCGCAGAAAAAACCTAACCACCAACCAACCAAACAAACAAAAAAACCCCCACCAAAACCCCCAAAATACCCCATCTAGGTAACTGGAGACAGGGAACAGTACTCCCAGCTAATGCTGTTATGTAAATAAGGAGAATTTGTGTTAAGCAAGTAAGTTACCAAGTCAGACTTGAAAGAATTGTCTCCTGAATGCCAAAAATAAGCTCCCTTCACTAGGTCCTTGACACGTTCTCTTATAGACGTTTTATGAACACTGTAGAAAACTGTAAACACATTTATTGTTCCTATCAACACTTCCAACCTCTACTTTTACTTTGTGAAGTGTGATTCCATTCTATATACATATATAAATGCTTATGTTTACTTTTTAACTATCAGTCTTTACAGCTATGGTCTAAAAGACTAACCCAGATTTTATTCCCATACATTAATATACAGCCTTATTTGTCCAATTTCACTCAAGTGAAAAGTAGCAGAATTTAGTAAAATTAAACAGACACTTCTTATTTCATGTAAACTACACCAAATTCTCCACCACATGATTAACATATTGAAGTCTTGCTAGACTGACAGCTCTGAAGAATACCATTTATCCACAATGTAATAAGCAACCAGCAATGCAGCAAGTTTTCCATTAAGTTCTATCTACGCAATAGTTTTTGAAAGCTATCTTACCAAAGATTGAATGTATATGTATAGTATGCAGCTAGCATAAAAAAATTATGCCTCAAAACTAACTTTTTCAGGTAAGTTCCTATATAAAAGCTGAAATACAAAATTCCTTGTATACATACTTTTAAGAAAACAAAACTAAATGTTTCTTGTACTGACAAATACAATTTAATGCAACAATCCTAAGATCACTTTGTAACTGCATGGCACCTTTAATAACAATTATTCACAAATACATACTTCTTAAACGCCTCAAATCCCTTTCCCAATATCTGAGAAGGGGGAGGAAACATTTTTACAAATCCTATCTTAATATCTTACTTGATAACTTGCTTATGAAAACATTTATTGGCAAAATTTTACAGCCGCCGTATGATATTTCCCAAGGATTTGGAGTTACCTGAATACAGCATTAAACTGAGCAGACTACTAGTTTCATTCTAATAATGGCTTCCCAAGTATTAGAAAGACGCATATCTAAGCAACATCAAAATTTAAGAAATAAGTGCATGCAGGTTTAAGGATCTTTGAAAGAATACCATAATTCTACCCTCCCATGCACTTGTTTTCCTTTTACAAATGATAAAATAATCTCTAAACCCCAATTGTTACCTAGGGTTTCCTCTTAGTGCAGCGTGGTGAAGAGCATTAAACCCATTGTTGTTGGTGATAGTAACATCTGCTCCGGCTTCTAACAATACAGCAAGGATGTCATCACGCTTTTTACTTATTGCATCATGAAGTGGAGTGTCACCTTCAGAATCCTAAAACCAGAAACAGTTTACATCAATTTCTACATGCTTCCACATTGAAGAAAAAGGATGCTTAAATATCCCTAGAAAAAAACTGACTACACAAACACAAAACAGCTCTTCAGACCTAAAAGTGTTGCTATACTGCAGAGTTCAGAGCAAGCTACTTTCTGATCTTGCTCTGGGTTTTGAAAACCCTTCAGTGAGAACCCACCCAGGGCTCCAGTCTTCTATGACTACACTACTACCAGAACTCACACATGCCTTGCATCTGATAGTACTGGAGACACTGGTGTAGACATCAACTTCTCCATGCCTCATACCCAGATGGAGTTGATGGCTAAGTTACAATTTATGAGTAATAGGACAGCAACAAAAATTAATGCAACAGAGAGGAGACTACCCAGACAGGGGGAAGACAGGGAATTCTGACTGATGAAGTCTAAGATTGAGCCAGCAATTAACCATGTACAAGACAATATGACAAAGACTGTGTGAAATAAAAGCATAAGCAAATTAAAATAAAATGCAGTCCAAGAAAAACTTAGGCACATTTCTTGTTTTAACTGAAGCAGATCATTTTCCATGAAGCAAAGGCCAATGTCATAAGCAATATTAAGCTTTTAAACTTGTTGTGGCTTATACCAGATTACATTACACAAGGTACATGAAAATATTTCAGTGCATAATTGAACAGGCAAAGAATTTATATTTTTAGCTTGATGTTTTATTTTTCAAATATCCCAAATAAGGGAAAAATACTTTTTATTCCTAGAAGCATTTTGTACAGTACTTATTCAAGGACCCAAATGGTTGGACTGAAAAGGAATGCCCTAGACTAACAGTGAGAAAACACACCCATTTAAGCTTACTTGCCACTATATAGGCAAACTCTCTAGATTTATGCTTCCAGTAAAATTCTAACACCATATAAGTCAGGAAGTCTTTTGTCACTGACACTGACTCAACTGCAAACTAACACAGGAACTGAACATTTCAGCAATACACTAATAGAAAAACAAATCTTTACAGTCTTTACAGAGAGAATCAAAAACTGCCAAACAAAAAGTGCCAGAATATGTAAACACTTGAACCAGCGTGAACTAGTTTGCCAAAACTAAATTATGTAGCTTTTATTTGGTTTAATTGATCATATTTCCTGATTTTACTGTTTACAGACAAACATATTTCTGTTTACACAGTGAATTTGCTTGAGTAGTACAGTGCTGGCCAGCTAAATTCCAGTTATGCCTCTGTCTGCCTTCCCTGTGCTCTCATCCACCAAATCAATCGCCTACTCACAATTGCACATCAGAGATCCTCAGCACACATGCAGGATCTGAAAGTTCATTATTTTCAATGACAATTACATTTTCCAGGCGGAGTTTCATAGCACCATTCTACTGATTTTTTTCAATCCAGACAGAATTCTATAATTTAAAGTCAGACACATCCATTTTGGCTACCCATGTATCATTTTATGATAGTCACCCTTTACTGGGCTCAACACATCAGATTTCTTATTGTAACTACTGTTCAACAAATACTAAATAGCGTGTGGACAGATGTTAGCTGGCTAACAGCTCAACCTCAGGAAGATCAAGACAGTACCAATAAACCCAGGTGGAAGCAGATAACTACACAATCACTATATTCACCAATTTCAAAAAAATTTCTTCATTTTTTTTTAATGTGGATATACAGCTTCAGAAAAATCACTGATCATTGACATGGCAAAACAAGGAGGTAAATGTGTTATTACTGTGTATCTTGATTTGCCCAGAACCTTACAGCTTTTTCTTTCTGTTGCAAACCTCTTCAAACTTACCCATTCTGATTTCTTTTACTAATATACTGCATGTGGCTGCATTTAGCCCATGCAGAATGTGGATGCCTGCTTATTTGATAGCAGGCTTCTACCTTTTCAACAGGAGGTTGCACTCCTATGTCACAGCTTCCACCACACTCATTAAAGATAAAATTCCCTGTGAAATTATGGTACTGGAGGCCCTATGTACAAGGGCTTTTTAGATAAAAGGCTGAACTTTTTTTTTAAAAAGAATCTGGCTAAATAGTTTTATCAATGATGGGTCAATCCTGAAAAAAGGTTTTCTTTCAGTGAAACACTCCACAGTATCACCAGCCAAAAAATGCAAAGCTGTGCCTTGCAGAAGGAGCCAACAGCTGTGGATTCGATAGAGGGGGAATTAATCTGGAAAGAAAGTTAACAATTACAGATAACTACAGTCTGTGAAAATACCAATTAACATCAACTGGCTAGAATAAATCAGGTGCCTATCTAGCTGTCAAGAAAACAAATAGATTTAATAGCATTTTTATTACAGCTGATCACATGCTGAGGTAGAGGCTGGTACAGGTAACTTCACAAGGTCCATTCCCTTCAATCCTATTTTCCATTATTCTTCTATCACCTATACACAGCAACGACATACAGCAGATCATAAAATTCAGTAGTTAAAAAGTAAATATACGTTATTATCTACTTTACCTGGAGACTAGGATGGCAGCCAAAGTCCAGTAAAGTCTTTACAACTTGCAGATGACCTTTGTTGACAGCAATATGAAGTGGAGTCTGCCTGCGTTTGTTGCGAGCATTCAAATCCGCACTGCCTCGGTGCAAAACTTCTATCACAGCACCCTCATCACCGAAGGCTGCATGATGGACAGCCCTGTCTCCATCTTTATCCTAAAGTAGAAACATTAATTTGACCCAGTATATTCCACATTTCCTTTGCATTTAAACAAGAAGATTAAACTGGACAATTGTGCATATCTGATTTCTCTTTAAAGATAAAGAAAAATTATACCATCCAAATATCTAATTAAAACAATTGCTCAAACCACAGCAATAGAGGATGAAGAGTCTGTTCATATATAAACATGCATATTCTACAGCATATAATATTCTATGCCATAGACAACCATTGCCCTGAATTTGTGTGATGTGTTCATCAGAAACTCAAATAGATTCATTGGGGTTTTTACTACAAGACAACCACTGTCAAAAAGACCCAAACAAAAAAAACCCCACAAACAAAAACCCAATCCCCAAACACGTTATACTTGGTAACCCAGGGTAACCATTCCTGCAACCCAGGAAGTGTTACAGATTCCAAATCACAGTATAAGACAAGAGAATTGCCTTGTTCATACAATTAAGCTAGTATTTATAATAAGTATAATAAGTATTTATTGATTACATGTGTCTTAGTTTTCAGTTTATAAACCTTTTCCAATGGAAATTTTGGATTGATGCTGAAATTAATTAGAATTTCTGATTCTATGATGATAATTCACAGCATTAAAGCTCTGATTAATTTCAGTTTGTTTCAGTTTCATCCAAACTGAGAATTAAGGTATGAAAGTCATAAATTTGTCAGTTTGGGTTATTTTAACATCCGTAAGAGTGGACTGTACTACATGAAACATTTTCAAATATTAATCAAGTGATTTCAACATTAATGACAGTATACAAAAGCTAAAAGCAAAATGGGAGGGGTGTGTATATATATATATATATATATATCAGATTTCAATAAAATAATAACTTCCATAAGCTAGTTTCCAACTCAAATTTTGTGCACAGTGGAATATTACTATGTATTTATAGGATTTAATACTGAAAACTATAAGGAGGAAAAAATCATGACTGCTCAAGGGTGCACACGATGTCTCTCCTGGGTAAGCTTAATTTCTCTTATCAATTTGCCTCTCCTTCAGCAGTGTCTTTCAAAAGTTATTTTTATTATGTGTAACACATTTCTAATATATTTTACATCAATGCAAAAATTAATAGTTCTTAGAATAAATTGTATTTGCACAATTACAAGAGAACAATGAGACCAATTACAGCATTTTTTAAAAAAATGTAAGGAGACTTATCTGCTAATTATCAAATATATCTTTTTTGAAATATGAATATGATTTTCAAGACAGTCAGTGCAGTAAACAGCAGCTTTTGAAAACAAGATATATTTATGCCTTCTAAATCAACTCATGCTATGAAATCGTCTTCTAAGACAGCAGGATTGCTTCTCAGGCTCATCTAGCACAAACAGCCAAAAGAAGCCAAAGCTTGCCCATTTGGAAGGGGAAAGGATCAGAAAGGGGAACTTCTCTGTATCTCTCATCTGGTTATAAAGATCATTATGAGGTGAAACTTATCAAGAGCCTGACAGTAGTGTTAAACTGCTACAACATTTATATTTACAGAGCACTTTGTTTCACAGGTATGTGGTAATTTGTCTTTTCATATTTGCAGTCTGCAGAGTACACTGAGATACTTACTGATGAAACCCCACATATCATTTATTAAATATTTTACAGTTTTAACATATTCCAATTTTGAGATGCAAACCATTGATTTTATAAAATCTTAATGTTTAGATTTCCTACTTTAATGAGAAGAGGTCCAAGAAAGCACGTGCTTTTTTTTAGCTCAGCATCAAAACAATTAATCTCAGAAGCTGAATCCTGCTGTCTATTTTCTACACAAGACCATATTAATATACCTAGGAAAAGCTAGCAACTAACTTAGCATCTGTCCTAAGACTTATATTTAGATATAAATCTAAATATTAAAAGCACTGCTTTTCTATACTTGTCAACAATATATTGTCAATACTGACAATATAATAACTGATACCCATTAATTTCTGCAGACTAGAAGGCTATGTATTTTTACTATATAGTATCTACATCAGGCTTTCTGAACCCTATCAGTAACAAATTGTTTTCTGACTAAACGGAGACCACTTGTACTCTACATAAAGCTGTGAGAGACATAAGCACAGAGGAGACAACAACGAGGCCATCCCCAGAAAATATCATCATGAGTGTATATACTCTGCAGCAGTGACTGTAAATGTAAATATAGCCAACTTAGCTATAAAGCAGGCAAAGTAAGGATTTTTATCCATTGCTTCTACGCCACAGACCACAACAGTGAAGTAAACAGACTAAATTTTTGCTCTCTGCTTAATGGGATGGCTCTGCTGGGTCTTCATATCACTAATTTATAGGCAGCTGGCATTTTTTAAAGCCTGAAACATATAATGATTAATCTAATCATATTATATTATTTAGTAATTATACTATCTATTGATTATACTTATATATTAATTTTAATAACTAATGCAATTATATAATTAAATAGGACTACCATCTTCACTTAAGCAACTCAGTTACATGAAAAAGGCTTGGAAATTCAAATAAAATCCCTGAATTTTTTTTTAATGCTAGTGTTACAATACTTCTGAAGCCTGAGCAAACACGAACTCTTAACCATTCTACTGCTAGCAGATTACCAGATGTATTATCTTGAAGCTGTTTAAGCAGAGCTTCTACTTCTCTTTCTAATGCTTCTAACCCTTCCTTATACCAGAGAAGAACATATCAGCCCACCACTTGATTAACACAGCAGCTTTGATCCCATAGTACAGATGAAAAGCAGCTTAGTCTAGTTTGTAACTGTATATGCTATATGTACTGCAGTGAAAGCACTACTTCTAAAATGAAACTACTTCACAGAAATCAGACCACAGCAAGTATGTACTGCGTCAAATCTAAGCCATCTTTACAATTGAGCAGAAAACCTTTACAAAGCAATGGTGTATCTGTGAATATAAAAACAATTTTAGTTCCAAGAATTACATCATTGCTTCATTAACGTTTTAACATATTACAACGTCCGTATATTAAATACAATATAAATATAAATGCCCAAGCTTGTAAAGTTGCTTTTCCGTTACGTAAGTGATGACTGGGCACACTATTAACTTCTAAGCATTCTGTTAGGCTTTAATTTATATTCTTAAGAGAAATCTGACAGCTCTTTCTTGTGCTTCACAAAATGAACAAAGGCTGCAATATCAGTGCATTCTGTGTAAGTAAAAAAGGCAAAATAAATTCAAAATGCAAATATCGCAGTATGCTGATAGATAATTTTCTCACAAACAATAATTCTAAAAAACCTAAACAAAAGAACTCCTTCCATTTTGAATGAAGTTTAAAAAAAAACCCACAAAAACCCAAAAAAACCCAAACCCACACCTGAAAAACTGGAAGCAGAGTTGGCATTTCATACCCAAAGATACTGTTATTACTTTCTGCTCAAATTTGCTTTAGTTAAGAATGGAGAACTGTCTCCCAACTGAACAATGTACATAAGAAGCACAGTAAGTATCTGAAGTTGGAGATGTAGCATCCAACAACATCTTTTTCTACAAATGCCACAGGTAGCATGCTAGCCTATTGCATTCTGCTGCTGAAATGAAGGAAATAAAGATGGGGCTTCATCTGCTACAATCACATACTAGCTTACACAGGTCTATTATATTAGCATTATATTTCACTTAATTACAGGTGCTAAAGAATTAGATATTGACCCTTCGTAATATTGTTAGTAGAAAACAAATTTGGGAACATAATCATAGTAAGAAAAACAGTTTTTCACTTGCTCTGACATTTAAAAAGAAGGCAACTCCAATAAAATTGTTATTTAGCAAAGTTTAAAACTTGAGGAGACACAAAGTGTATTTTGAAATATTTAGGTTACCTCTGCTTCTACATCCACATTCTGTTTCAGAAGCAACTTCAAAATGTCAACATGGCCATTCTGACTAGCAGCTTGCATAGCTGTGTGTCCAGCACATTGTCCATTCACCTGGAAGCATATCAATACTTTGAGGTAAGTTGCAAGATACTCACATAGCTATGAGACACTTTAGCAGTATACATGCAAGTGTATTAGAAAACTTAAAGCAACAGCATGCATAAGAAAGTATCAAATGAACAATTTTTAGACAGCTGCCTTTCTAGCACATATAGATGGTCTCCTACGTCTTCTCTATTTTATTTCTGTAACATTAGCTAGATTGAAGGAAAAAAGCCAGAAATGGATTTATTTCAAACATTAAGACCCAACGATAGTTGGATTATAAACTTTCATCTTTCAGCTACTGTAAAGGCAATATTTTGAGAACAGGTCTCAGAATGATACCAGCCCTCTGCTCTGCTGTATATTTAACTTCATTTTCTAATTTATGGCAACAACAGGAGTCAGTCTGAACAAAATACCATGTTTTGTATAAACATGAGCTACAAATCAATCTTCAGAACTGAAGGAGTTTAGTCTCTTATCTGCAAAAATTACTACTGCTGTAGTGAGAAAAACATCTGATTGTGATTTTAAAACATGTTCCCTGAACCAAGTCCTATAATTCCTAAGCATTTTCTTTTATACTTTTCAGTACTAGGTGATTAGACAAGTTGTTTTAAGGAATCTGACAGAGAACAGATTAGATGATCTACCTCATGAGTTAAAAAACCAAAATCCACAACAACAGCAAAAAAAATCCCCCAAATCTACACTCCTTCTTTCTATCCCCCTCAAAACAAAAGAAGTTGAGGACCCTTCACTAATTGTGAATGTTTGGTTTGCTGCCCCGACTCTGGCAAACAGAGGCTGGAAGGTATTTTAATTCATGGCAGACAATAGAACACAAAATCTGTCTGGCAAAAAAGGGTATAAATCACTATTTTCACACACCCCCCAACACATTTCATAGGACAACAAATGGGAGAATAGACACTGTAACCAGCTGTACTACTTCTGTGCAGACACACTACTGACTGGCAAGGAGTATCTAGGACAGCTTCACTTCCTTTAGTATTACAGGTCCCCAGAACAGGTACTCCCCAAACAGAAGACTCACATCTACATCTGGTCTCTTTAGCAAGTCTTCCACTTTAGCAACATCTCCATTGGCAGCAGCTTTAACCAATTCTTCATTGAGATCTCCAGATTCTTGGGTTTCAAATAATTTCTTCAATAGCTGGGACAACCTCTCTATAATTATTAAACAAAGGACAATTACAATTCTAATCACAGAAGAACAGAAAAATAACAGCTAAATTTGTCATGTGTCTAAAGGCATGTACGTAGTAATACACAAACCACCACAAAATGACAGCTCTAAGTTATTATTCAGTTCTGAATAAGCACTGCACTCCAATACCCTTTAGACAGTTGAGACTGTCACATCAGACACTTCAAAACAAAGTTGACTGAAGCACAAATAGCTTGCCTACCACAAAGTATAGAAGGGTGGGGACGAGGTAAAAACATGAATTTACATATTGATATAACAAGTCTAGTCTTCTAGCTTAACTTTGGGTATATCCTGCCCTCTGATTTGAAACACTAAGTCCTATTACTCTTATAGCCAATTTTAAGGCCACTGTGACTGTCTTTATTGCAGAAAATTCATTCTATTTATGCCTCCCTAGGAAAAAGCCTAGAAAACTATGTAGAAAGGTTTCTTGGCATTAAAGCAAATATGTGAAGAGAAAAAAACAACTAGCTGTGACCAAAAAAAGGAAAAAACATTTCAGTTTAATTGATCTGTGAAACAGTCAACAGAACATAAAACAATTGGATAGTCTTTCTGCCTCGTTATTAGATGAATCAGACCAGGTTCAACAGAACTGAAATGTGATTACATAGACACCAAAAAAATCCCACTGTAATTAGTCAAAGGATGTCTGACTAGATTTTAAGACAAAAACTTTATGGAAAGAATATTATCCTGAGTAACCGCTTGTAACAGATCCCTCACTTATGCCTGCTATCCCACACCACCTATTAAACAAGGAGTCTGCTTGCTATAGCCAGTGACACTCTCTTCATGCCTTAGTCCCTATTCCTATCTAATGTCCCTTCCAATCATTTAAAATCCTCAGAGCAGACCTCCAAAGACATCCCTGCACTGTGGCCAAACAGAAACCCAAATTTGATTTGGAGTTTTTGCACCTTATCAAGACAACAACCAACATCTCCATACCAACTGCAAGCTTTTTCTTGTATCTTTCTCAAAGGTATAACATCAGTTAGCCAAACCCCAAGCCTGAGTATTAACCTTGCATACAAACTATGTGCTAGTACTTATTAACCATTTTTTTATTAACACAAATACTTGACATACATACATTACTGGTTATTCTTCAAACTTACCACCAGATGCATTACTTATAGCAGATCCCGCTGATGCCACCTTTGAGACAGCTGCTGGATTGTATGTCCAAGATGTCCCACAAACCTCTACCTTTAAGTCGCTGTCTGAATAGATCTGCTGGACCCGACCAACTTTACCTAAAGTCTGCATTAAAGAAAACATCAAATGCAAATAATACTAAAAATAAAATATTTAGAAATCTGAATGTTTTATAGTAAGTCACAAGTTTTATCAAGTCCATTGTTTAATAGTACAGTCACTAATACCTTTAGCTAAGTTTCATCAGGCTAAGCAGATTACTATATCTGAGCAAGTATTACACCACCTTTGATGAAATACACTTTCTCTAACTTAGAAGAAAATCACTTTGACTCCCACAACCTCCAGATATTTATTAGCAAGCATAACTAGACATATTATAGAAGTTTTACCATTTTATGAATCCAAACATACAACTACTTACCGGAAGCATTGCTTCAGCCCATTCTCCATGACCTCTCTGAAGAAGCTTAATTCGCTCTAAATCATAACATACTTGAACAAGGTCACCCACTTGAAATTGAGAGGTACCTCCTTCTGCACCTTGAGCAGCATCTCCACTTCGGACAACATTGGCTTTGGTGAGAACAGCTGGATTAAACGTCCACCTAGACAATTAATCATTTAAAGTAGATTCTAAACATGCAAAGCAAAACTAATGTTTACAAATTATCTGTTGGACAAGATTCTGCTTGTACGCCTACAAACTGTCTGCAATTTGTTGTTAACCGTTTTTTGTCCATAAACTTGTCTGTGGCTCTTTAGTTGAATATTTCCACAGTAATCTTCAGAGATGTACATTTGTAAAAGCAATGAAGAAATATCCTGCGTAAGGGGAAGCAAGCTGACAGCAATATAATAGTCCTGAAAGTAGCTATACAGTTTGTTAATTTTTCCAGGGAGAGAAGGATACAACTCTGATTGAAAAGGGGAAGAGCCAAGCTGTCTCACAAAGGATTGGACTGCCAGGAAAAAACATGGGAAGAACATGGAATTTTGTCCCCTCCCCCTCTAGGTCACAGCTGCAACATTCAGTTATAAAATACCCTTCAATTAAATGGATGTCCCAGATACACCTCAATTTTTAACCAAACTATCCTAATTTATACTATAAATTTTACTGGTTTAGAGGCATTTAGCTGTTTTTATGCTGAGTTCTATTTTAATATATAATATGGTGACCTCTCCTTTACCTGCCATTTGGTCTGGGGTTGATTTTCATTCAGCTATGTGATCTAGATGAGAAGCATCAGATAATCTCTATAAAGGGCAAAGGCAGGGAGGAAATCACAATACAGAGCAGCTCCTTTCACTGGCTCTGCAGCCATGACTGTCAGAAGAAAAGCCACTTGCATCCCTTCAGCTTGTATTAGCTGGGGAAACAGCTTTGTTTTGCATTACTTTGCAATATTAACAAACAACATATTGAGGGAAAGCCTGAATGAATAATGCACTGTTAATCTTTACTGGACAAATTGAACAGGTCAGTCTCCAGATACAATTGAAATGATATTCCAGTCATCAGCTGCTTTTTAAAGATAAGCCCAATACTTAAGAGCAAGACAACACAAAACCATGTGGACATGTTAGCTCAGATACAGCTGTAGAGCTGGGTTTGAATCCTGTTAGCATGGATGCAGCTTATCAAATTTCAAACCTAAACTGCTTGCAGGGAGTGGTTTTGGTAACAGCTTCCCTAACACTTCCCATTCTCGGTCCATATTTACATAAACTAACATTACGTTGAATAATAGGACAGTAGATACACATCATGTCAAGGTCACTCTACATTAGACAAGATCCCCAACATAAAAAGTTTGTTACCTGTCCTCTTAACCTATTTTCCTGAAAACCTGCAATGCATTGCTATTACCATTCCTCTTGAAACCATGGGATACTTTGTAACTAAAAAATAAATTACTGCTTAAACCACCACATTTTGGAACTAAGTAGTCCAGAAAGTCATTCCTTATTTTAGACTCAAATTTTCACCAAGTGAGAGAGGCAACAAACTTCCTTTTCCCACTAAATCATGTTTAAAGGTAAGCCCTCACTACACATTGTAGAAGGAATATAAAAATTCTCACAGAAATCTTAACAGACACAAAAGGAGAACAGAAAGTTTCTGGTACGAAGTGATCACAAGTGCTGAAGGAAAAGGAAGTTTATGAGAATCAGTGATGAAGGCTATACAACAAACCTGTTGCCGCTTGGATATTGTACTACAATGTCATGATCCTCGTCAATGCCACAAACTGTTCCAGTTGTTGTTAAAGTTTCAAACATGCCATCAGTCCATCCTCCATGACCATGCTGCAAAGACTGTACAATTTCCAAATCAAGGTCAATGTTTACAAGGTCACCTATTTGCAGCCCACCAGGGTTTCTGTTACCATTTTGCTCACCTGAAATGGAATAAGAAGAAAGTGTTTACATGACCACACTAATTTTCCACACAATTTAAACAGAAGTTAATTTCTGAGAATCAATGACTGCAACTGCAGTGGCCAATAGGTAAAAGGGATTGAACAGGTGAAAAAAACCTCTCAACCTCTGGCGAATTGTGTGTTTCTTGTTGAGTTTTCAAGGCAAATAGCAATGACACTGGCAAACGCTAAATACTTATGACAGGTTCCACTATGGGCTCTAACTGGGACAGTAACAGCTATCATATGGTATTAGACATCTAGATACATAAAAGCTCTGATAATTTTGAGAGTCATACACAAAGTGCCATCTATCCACTCAGAGGCTGAAAGATAAGCAGAAGGCCTGCAGAAAGTGGCTTTGAATTGGGTCAGTACTTGAATGTGGAGAAAACACTGGCAAAAGAATACCTGCAAAATGATTTTCAGTGATGAAAATCTTTAACCTTTTAAGTAGGGAGATGACTACAAACAAAAAAAAACCCTGCGAATTTTAAATTAAAACACTGTCCCTGGACAATGCCCACTTTCAAAACGTGTCATAGCAAAAATTCATTAGCTGGAGGGAAATGGCATACATTCAAACACATCAAGCTGTGTTAACTGATAATATGGACCTCCTCGCTGACAGAACAAGATGGTATCTTGTGCCATCCACAGAATGGTGAAGAGTAGAACAACAACTGTAGAAGTCATGTAGGTTGAGTTCAATGGCAACATCAGTGGCAAAGGACAGGGTGAGCAGAGTTCCTTCAGTAATATGGCTGTCTCTAAGCAGGTGTGTGTGTGTTTGTTTTTCCTCTTCCAAGCAAGGGGTAATAATGGAGAAAGGGTCCTTGCATTGTAACAGTAAGGAAGTACAAACAAATAGCCTGACACAGAGACAAAATGTTATTTGGAGGGAGACTGATTCTAGAAATCCACACCAGATATTGGCAGCGCTGCTGCAGCACTAAAAGTCTCCAGAGGACAGAACAGCAAAGAAGAGAATCTGATACTACTGAAGGGAAACCGCTGAGAAAGAAAACACAGCTATGAATAAATGCTTGTGTTCAATGGACTTTAACTTCTGTGACCACTCAGTGACTTCTTTCTGTCCTGGTCTTAGTTTAAAGAACCTACAGATGGAACGGTATTTTAAGTGTGCACCCTTCACAGCAAAACATACATAACATGGAGAACAGCCACTTCTGCTGAGGACAAAGTTAACAATGAATTCTTCAGAAAAGCTACTGATATGGACCTCACCAGACAGAAAACTTAGACAGCAAACATCCCAGAGACAGCCCTGATGAGACAGGGAAGTCTAAGAAAGGAAGAGCTATAAACCAGAAAAGAATTATAGAAGCATTAGCTGGAAGAAAGGATCTCTAAGAGTTCATCTGGTCTGATATCCCACACAAAGCCAAACTAACAACCAGATGATGTCAGCTGTGGCTTTGCTTATCTGAGTCCTAAAAGCCCTCAAGGACTGAGGTTCCATAACCTCTTCAATAACTTTTTCCAGTACTGCAATATAGAGCTGTAGGTGTTAACAGAAAATTTCTTCAATATCTGATCTGAACCTCCTGAGTCACTTAAGGTGGCCTTAAGGCCACCACTATTTGTTTTTATGACATTTGCCACTACTGAAATTTTGGTGCCATCACTTTCAATCACCCTTCAAGTGGTTGTAGGTGGCTAGTCAATTACCCATTAACCTCCTTCTTACCAGATTAAACAAGCCCAGCTCCTCCTCCTTGCAAATCGCATCCTCTCAGTCTCTTAATCACTTTAGCAGGCCACCATCAGACCCTTTACATTTTCTCAAAACTGGGAGGGAAGAGGAGATGGACAGTGACACAAACAGGACATAGAATTCTAGGCACAACTTCATCACCATTGAGAAGAGGGATAACAACTTTTCCTATTCTGTTGCCTACCATCCTCCTCATATACCCAACTATGAAATCTGCCTTATTTGCAATGACGGCACACTGCTGTCTCATTCAATTTGGCATTCAGTGTAACACCCAGGTCTTCCTCAGCAAGGATCCTCGCTCAGGCATTTTACAATTCCGAGTCTGGGAATTTCTGGTACATAGGCTTATTTCAACCAGAGTACAAAACTGCACTTCTGGTTGAACTCCACGAGGTCTCCATTCACCAAATTCTTCATGTCCTCGAGGCTCTTCTGAATAAAGCTCCACTTTCAAGCACACCTCTTTACCAACTTGCTATCACCTGCAAATTGCCTGTATTCCGTCTCATCATCAAGGTCACCAATGTGGTACTGAACAAAATCAGTCTCAGTATTTTGCCCCAACTACATACTACTCCATTATTAATTAGGCCCCTGCTGGAGTATTATTCTCACTCTATTTCAAATATCACAAAGCTTCAAAAATAACTTTCTAGTTTTTAATGCAAGCATACATTTAAATTCACAGCATGAATGTATCTGTGAACTACGTTCAGAAGGCAAATAAAAGGGACAGATGTTATAACAAAGAGTAAGACTGAGAAGATGGAGCATAATGTGACAAGAATGATGAACTGAGTTCATCACCATCCATTAAGAGCAAATTAATATAGTGGAAGGGGAAGAATTTAACAAAGAATAGTATCCTACTATCTTTAGTGATTAATATTCATGCATTTAAATATGATATTACCCTAAAAGCTACATGCAGAAAACAAAGACCTATGCTTTTAAAGCAAGAACCAAAATAGACGGCATGCGTAAGAACCTAAGCTTAGCTCTGTAATAAAGAACCAGTAAGACCCTGTTACTACTTTTCTATTTTTATTCATGTCAGACTAAAATGACAAAATTAATTTTAAGTACAGAAGCAAGATACAATGATCAGAGTGCCTTGGCTTCTTACTTTCAAACAATTCATTTACTTGACAATAAATCATTAAGTGACTTCTTGAACAACTGGTTTTTTTCTAAACAAAACAGACCTTTACTGTTTTCACCTTTTCACCAATGCTGTCAATAAAAGAATAGTGCTTGCGGGTCATACTTCAAGTACTTGTGCAAGGAATTAGATTAAGACTAGTACATAGAGAATTCTCATCACTTTAGAAAAGCCAGTATTATCAGCTAAGTTTTTTTACGCATTTAAGTATAATAAGAAACTCAGAAGAAAAGCAAAATTTTCTGTAGTGTCCAGTTTTATGACCAGGTGTTTTCCCAAGGAAATACACATTAATAATTAAGAAAAAATTTGCCCATATTTCAAAAACCAAAACACCTGGCAATTTTTTTTTATACTCTGCACATGTCTACAGCCCAGCTATGACACTAGAGGAATAAGTCAGTGTAATAGCTAATACGGAAAACCTCAACCAAGCTTTCACAATATATACTAGTATTAGTATAAAGTAACAGGTTAAGTTATATGTTCAAATGACTCCTGTTTATGGTCATGTACATGCTACTTCACTGAACATCTCTGAATATGTAAGACAGTCTTACAAGAATGCACAGCTATGTTTGGCTCTTTAGAAATACAGTACACAAGACATATGACTCAATTTACTGCTTAGTCAACACTTAACAGCTCCCTTGCCATTCACTTGGCACACTGATACCAAATACATTTGGAAAAGTGTTACAATTTATCATTAATGCATAAAAATGCTACCATAGAAATGCTAGCATTTACATTTCACTAGTAAGGACAGTCCTTTCAGATAAGATTTAAAAAGGAAAGAGAAATCCAGACTAAGTATAATTAACACACATCAAGATAGATTTACTTTATCTTCAACTCACCTAACACAGGACAATGGTCCCTGTAGAAAGAGCCTCCTTTTGCATCTTGGACACATTTCAGGTCAGACTACGGAGAGAGATTGAGACAACTTTAGTCGTCACTGACTGAGTCTCCAGGTTAACGTAAGTCAGTGAAACTAGAACTGAAATATACTCAATTAAGAAAAGCTGAAAATGATGTGTACAAAAAACATGCCCCATGATTTATTACTGAAGTCTATAATCTCAAATACTTTCCAATCTATCAGCCTTGACATTCTCAAGATTTTAATAACCTTTACCAATATAAAGGGCTATAAAGGATGAGACTTTTTTAACTCAAGGAGAAGTATTAAAATAACACAAAGCTCCTTTGCATTGCTTTATAAAGTTATCTTTCCTTTTAAAAAAAGTCTGTGAACACAAGGAAACAAACAAAAAAACTGCAGACAGTGCTCAAGGCCACAGCCTTTCCTGTACAAATCACTTAATGCCTGCCAGAGCTGTTCCCTCTGCCCAACCCTTTTTGACAGATACATGTTTACCTTGGAGAAGAAAACCTGACATTCAAATTCTACAAAATGAAGAATTTCCAATTAAGAATATGCAGAACACAAGGATATTATTTGTTTAAAAAAACACTATGCTGAACTAAACATGATCTTTTTAAACAGAAAAGTTCTAGAGCTCATCCTTCAGAAAGACTCTGTTTCCTATTATCCGAGAAACAGAAGTTTCAAGTGTGATAACCAACTCCTATTCATGAAGCCAGTGGAGTCCCTATAATTCTCCACTCCTTTAGGTTTTTTTCCCCCTGTGTAACCCTTAAAGCCAAATGGCTACCATCTGCCATTGCTTCTTATGGAACAATTCCCACTAAACAAAGGACATTTTGTGTTCACAATGAGTTGGGAAGGAGATAGGAAACTGTTTGCAAAATGTGTCAGAATATTCTATGGGATGAGGGAGGAAATAAAGGACAGGTAGTGGTTATGACATCATCAACCAGAACTAAAACAAATACTTTAACAATTAATTTTCCCAACCCCAGATTTATTGACAGAGTGTGCTCCTGCAAAAGGATTAAAATGAAAACTCTTAAGTCTTCCAAATTATCAAGGCACTGATGAATGCAGTGACCTGTAACTGCTAAGCAGCCAGAAACAATACAAAATTCAGCATATATCCTGAACTACGAAGAATATACTGCCACCTTTTCAAAAAAGTGATGAAAACAGCCAGATGAAAATAATGAGATTTAGCCACTCTTCAAATCCTATGAGAAATCAGAGTTTGCTCAGCCCAGCAGCAGCAGCAGCAGGCTGGCGACAAAATGCTGCCACCCGATGGGCAGGTGCTGGCTTTAATTCAGCCAGAGACAAAGGGGCTGTGCTGACCATCCCAGATGGCAAACACATTCATTCCCCCAGACCAACAGAGATTTAATGTGCCCGGGAGCACTTGGTCTCACCCACTGAATGCAAACTCTTCGTGTTATGCAACAACCAGCTGTCTGTGCAGGAATATACATACAAGAGGTGTTCTCACACTCTTCAGAGCATTAAGAATAGAGCGCAAGAGGGTCCTAAGTGGTTCTCCTCCCAGCCAGGCAAAATCTGGGTGAAAGATTCCTTGCGTTACAGCAAGTGTTAACATACAGAGCAGACTGATGGTGAAAAGCTAGCAGAAGAAATAAAATATTCAGTAAAAGGGTAATTACTATCTTGCAGCAGAAATTATTAGGAAGCAGGTTAACATACCTTAAGTTTTAGGGGGGGGGGAACCCCAACCAACAGAAACCTACAAATCTGCACTCACTTTTTACCCTGACTGCACTGTGCCCTGTGCATAGTTTATTTCTGGGTTATAATGATATGCTTGGTTGTAAAACTAAGTGGTAGCTTGATGTTCAACCTCAGCTTCATATCCATCTTCCTTTCACTTACATGAAGTCGTCAATGTTAGATCGCTAAGGAGTAAAACAAGAGTCTGATCTAAGTATCGCAGAAAAGCAAGGCAACATGATTATTTTCTTTACATAAGCCTTCACCAAAAAATTGAGGACCCCAAACACACAGAAAGATGAGGCACTGACAGGACGAACCTAACTTGTATATGTTGTATATACAGCAAAGAGTTCCTTCAGCAACTTTGCAAACAGCAATACTAAGAAAAGTAACAACAATATAAGGGCCTGCAAAAATCTTAAAAAACATAGCCAAACCCAAAAAAGATCCTGGAATTTTACGATAGGAAACTGTACTTAGTTGTACTTCGTGTACTTTGGTACCACACCAGTACGTGTATACTTCGGTACCACAAAAGCTGGGTAAGGCAAGTAACTATAATTCTACTTCTAGCACTCAGCTACTATAGTTATCAGAAAAGGAAAACAAGCTTTCTTCTGCCCAGGTAGTTGATGTAAAAAAAATCATGGGTGGTGTTAAGCTCCTGGTCATCCTTCCCTGGAGACTGGGTGGCAAGAGGCCCCTCCAGAGAAGGTGGAGCACAAACACACCCGAAGCCCAGCCACACCAGGCTGACAGTGCATTGCTGCTGGCAGCTCTGCTGTACCACACTTCAGAGAACCTTACCAGGATTTTTACAAGTTCTATGAGTCTCCCTGGGTCTTGTAAATAGATTGAAATAGCAGATTGTTTGGAGATGAGACATACAAGTGCAAAAAGGACTGTACCAAAACACAAGGAACATTAAAACACAAGTTTCAGACTCACGGTGACACCATGTGCAGAAAAAGAAGTAACAACTGTGAGGCTGGGTGTAAATACATGGTAGACACAAACATGCAAAGAAGAAAACAAAACATACGCTTTTATACACTAACTTGATGGACAAATCATTCAATGAACCCTGAATAGGATTCTTTCAAGAAACAGAAAAACAAGCTACAGATTTTGTGGAATTTATCTATAGTTAGAAAAGAGGTGGAAGCCCCAGTTTAGCAGGAAATCATTATAATGAAAACGGAAGGAACAGCACGAGCACAAAACATTGCACAACAGGACTTTCAGAACAGTAGTAACAGCTAATGCACATGAGCAGTGGGGTTTTTTTTTTGGGTTTTTCTACAGTGAAGAACTTTGGTCTTCTAACATCTGCCTTCTTACTTGCTGAAAACCTCTGCATTCCAGCTGTATAAGACTGGATTACATAAAGGTCATGATCTGCTCAGTCAAATGGGAAATACAGAAAACATAACTGTTTACTTTGACTTACCATCCAATTATACCATTGAAAAAACAGCAGCAGTTGTCATCATAACTTCAGAGAATGAAAAAACATACATTACAGCAATGTCAGCAGTGTTGGCAGATTGGTCTAAAAGCACCATCATCCCTGACCTTGAAGAGAAAAACCATACCAAAGGAGCAGCTGCCTACTGGAATAACTATTAAGTTATTCCTATCAATATGGAATGCCATCCATCAAAATCAGCGAAGGGAGTCTACAGACTTGATAAGAAAACTAGGTGTGTTGCTAAGAAAAAGAAGAATGTTTGATTCAGATGCACTGAAATAACATCCAACACTAGCAGCAAATACCAGGAGAGAAATTAATACTGATCTTACAGATGCATGAGCAGGTATGGTGCCACAGCTGCAGGTATTTGAGGCACCAATGGATACCCCCCTTAAAAGTAATTTTAAGTCTTTAAACTTACAACAGGGCAAATGGCAAAAGCCCAGTGCATGCTACTTTGTCACCTGATCTGGACAACAAGGGACTGGATAAATCTGTAAGTTTTAGCTAAAGATTTATAAGAAACACTGTATTTCAAATTTAATGAACTCAAATAATTTTCAGTTTCAAGAAGCCGAGAAAAGTGAAAGCAAAAGATGGTAGAGAAAGTGACTGAAATGACAAAGACGTGTGAGATATAAAACTTTCCATGTATAACTTTTTCTTTTTTTTTTAAGGAGGATCATTTTAAAGTCTTCCTCGTAGGTTAATACCGTAAATAACAAAATTGGAAAAGGATCAGTAAGTACATCTCTGCTTAACAGAAATATGTTTCTAAGCAACTCAGTTATGGAGAGATGAAAAACTTGGCTTGCTGAAGCTACAGGAGGAATGTAGAGAAGTACGACTACGTAAACTAGAAGTGAAACAAAGTCTGCTGACAAATCCACATAAATGCACAAGGTATGAATATCTCCTTCCTGTCTGGATTCCAAACAATTAATCACCTAACTTTGGCTACACTGTAATGTAATAAAACACACATGCTGCATGTGTAAAGGTGGCCAAAATTCATGTTTCTGTATTTTAGATCAGTTTTGATCAGCACCTAGAAGCAATAAAAGGACACTAAACAAACAAAATAATGAAAATTCTTATTGCTGCTTCCTGAACCCCTCATTTTGAACATAGTGCGGACAAAATAAAGTATTAGAGAGCTGAAGATTTGACTTACATTACAGATCTGACAGTTGTAACTGCAGGAGAAAGCGTATTTCTATATATTTTATAATACTCTCCCACAATGCCAAGTATGTGAAGACATTTACCTTGGTTTTATTTTTTTTAAAAAAGGTGTTAAGTCATTCTTAAAGTTCTCTAGAGTAATTTCAAGGATTATCTTTAAGAGTAATCCAAATAAACATTGGTGAACAGACTTTAGGTATCAATCAGGATAAGAAAGTTTGAAGTAATGTCAAAAACACAAAGGCGAGGAATCTTCTCAATTTCCCTTATACACTCAACTATTCAGAATTCATGGGGGAAAAAAAGTACACAAATGGCTTACAGATTACTGTAACAGTGATGGATGATGACTACAGTTACTTCTTTCAGAGCCTACACAGATTAAAGCAAGATCCTCCATAATGAAAAACAAGAAGAGAAGGTTAATCACAGAAAAAAAGGCAAGTGGTACAGAGAAAGGAACTTCAGCAGCACAAAACCAATTCCTAAATAATGAAATTGATTTAAGGCACTCCTGCTGATGGAACTACTATTTTCTTTTTTATAGTAAAATAATTCTATTAATAAGTAGTAGAATATAATGCTTATTGAAAACCAATGGAAGTTACCAGCTTTACATCCTCAGCTGTGTGATATGAAGAAATAAAAAACAGAAACAAGTCCAAAATGCTAAATCACAAACTTCTCATTAACTCTCTAATTCCACAGAGAGTATCTTTTTATTGCAAAAAAGCTATGTTTACACATTTCTAAAAGCAGGTAATGTGGTTAACATCTCAGTCTGGCTCCAGAATCCAAATACATATGAAATGCAAGCACTGTCAATAACCATAATTAGCCAACAGTACTTTATTCCTACTATGGATGTAGCAAACATGTTATTCAACCTAACAGCATCACAAAAACAGATTTCAGTTTGGGAATTTGTGGCCTGTGGCAGCAGAAACTCCCAGATTCAAATGCCAGGCTTCACAAAGAAAGGCAAGATGCACCCCTCTCAACCACTTTGTATGTAAACACAGCAACAGCAAACTCAAATAAAACCTCTAAGGATCTGACCACAAATAAATGCAAGTTTTCAGCCAGCACCTGCTGCCCCACCAGCCAACCCTCCTATCTCCCAAGGAAAAGCTGGCAGGGCAGATAGATTAATTCTGAGGACCAGATGCAGCCTGTCAGCTATCAAACAAGCAACCCTGACTTACAATAATAAGCTGTGTTTCTTTAATCAGCTCCATTTGCATCTGAGTCAAGTGTTATTCATTTGCAAGCAGGGGTCTCTTCCCAGCTGTATTTACATGGGCACACAGTCTGAGTATTGTTGATTCCACATTCTCTGGACATTCTTAAGCAATTTCTAAGTCCCAAGACAAGTTTGGCCCAACTTTACATGAATTTTCTGACAGTCTATTAGTCAGCTTTACGTAACAGCACATAAACAGTAGTAAATAATCATAATGAATTGTACACTTAGCAAGCAATTAATTCATTATAAAATTTAACATTACATTTGAGTGACTATTTGTCACAGATATTCAAGAACTCATTCTGTATGAAGTGAAAATTTCATTTGATGTAAGTACCCAACAAATAAAATTATTGTAGGAATCGATTACCATCAGGTAAGCACTACATATAGAGCTTCAAATTATCCTTTTTATACATATGTGTGTACATATATTATGTATTATCCTATATGTATAATATATTTACATATATGTAGTTTCACACACATTTTAACAGTTTTTTGTTGTTAATTAAATGACTGACCAAATATTTCTATTTGTACAAATCTTGAGGGAAGGGTCACACTTATCCATTCAAATTTACAGTTGCAATAGTTAACCAAGTATCCTACAAATATTTAACACCTCTTTATGTGGCTATAGTTTGGCAACAGAATATAGTTGATTTAAAAATAATATATTTTTATTATTAAGGGAATAACTATTTCAGAACAGAATATAACTTCTTACATGTATTTTTTCTGAGACCAGAAGGAATCTTTAATGATTCCAGGACACTCCTACTATGCAGTCCACAAATTTTAACATAGTAACTGAAATCGCAACACACACACAAATAATCAGTTTATCTGTATCTCCTCCTATCTAGATTTTGTAATTGTCTTCCTTTTCCATGCATCACTATCAAATATAAGGGGAAGACACCAACCATTGGTTTAATAACATAATACTACATATAACTTCCTTTCCCTTTTGCAAGTATATGAGGAATTTTCTTTAGAACTGGGGGGGGGGAGCATGAAGCACATAATTCAACACTGACTTACATTTTATCCTTAGAACCTTCACTCATCAGAAAAACTGACCTGCACTAAAGGTGTTTAGTCTTTTTAAACCTGACACTAAAATATGTATTTACTGCAGTGGTATGTAGTATTTATTTTTTATTATAAACTTTATTTCAATTGAGGCTATCAGGCAAACTATTTTACTTTCAAAAAAGTAGACTAGTCATTGTTTAACATTTTATTACTGATACACATCTGATGTCAATGTTAGGTTAACATGGTTTTCCTCCACAGTATCAAACAAAAATCATGCAAATAAAATTCTAATTAAGATGTTATAAGCAGTTGATAATCAAAGTAACCTTCCCCTGACCCACATTAGGATAAGAAAACCCAGCAACAGAAGGAACTTAGGCTAGAGTTTGACCCATTTTCTCTCTAAAGCTGTAGAAGCTAGGAAGTGAAAAAGAAAAATTTAGTGCTAAAGCAAATTAAGGTTGTAACTGAATTCAACACATTTCCATTGACAAAAAAACTGCTCTCAAGAGGATTCTGAGTGTTGCCAGTAATTTAAGAACTGCAAATCTTGCAGTAATCACACTAAAATTCGAAGTGAACTGAAAACATCAGGAGTTAAAGAAATAGGGTCTTCAAAAAGTTTGTAACTAAGCTTCTTTTCCTCTTCTGAATTTTAATATAAGCACAATAGTAGCACACTAAGATAATCACGTATGTGATGTAAACGTTTACTATACTCTGGCAGAAACCAGCCCTTTAATTATTCACATGTTTTATAAATTCCCAGATCAGGCTTTCTTCATAATACATATGCATGATCCATACAGCTGTATTCACAATGACCTGACTAATAGCATGCAAACTGACAAAGGATATTCCAAAAGCAGAATAATAAAGCACAACAAGTTATTCTTACTACCCTTCCCCCACCATGCATTTTACCCTTTGTGTTCTTTTATACTTACCATGCCCTCAAAGCCAACTCTGTAAAGGTTTTTAGCACCATTGTCCCAAAGAACATATGCCGCACTATGTGGACTCGATGCACTCCAATCTTGGATTTCAGTTACCTATTCAGTTTTAAAAATAAGAAAATTGTTTCTATAATAAAGACTTAGAAGCACAATTTGAAATTAACCCTCATTCATCGCTTTCGAATAATTCAGGATACAGCAGTTTTACTGCATTTAATAAGATTTATTCTGAAGTTGTTTTCTGTATGACACAAGTGTTTCCTAGGTGTCTTAAGATGGCAGCCTGAATATATACTTTGTAGGCCTATTTTTTCTTTTGTATATCTGGTAGGTGATCCAACTATGTAAGTAGAGAACAAAATCTGAACTGTAAAACCTTATTTATGGTACTTTGACATGTTCTTACTAGAAGCAGCATTTAACTAAGAAAAACAGGATGAAAACTATTTTAATTGCTTCAATTTGTCTGGTTTAACTTGCATTGGCCTGGTGGCAGTGCACTACATTAGGAGACAAAGTTTTATTTCCAGAGCCAATCTGTTTAACAACAGTACAACAGAAGGAAAGTGAAAAGGACTTTCCCTGACATTTCTGAAATCATGAGGCTATGCACCACATTCTGAAAACACTTCCATTATTAAAAAAAATAAATCAATTTCCAGAATTTATCTTAATTTTTATTTGTATTTATTTAAAAGCTGTTTCTGCTATGTACCATCTGCTTTTCCTCATTGAGAGCATTTATATTCATTGATACATATTTTCACCTTGCAAATAATCCCACTAATTGAAGTTTAGTACATAAAACAGACAATGTAGGATAAGACTTTTATTTTGCAAAGTTTCAGAGATTTCAAAATATCTTGCCAAATTCACAGCAAGGGGTAAATAATCAAGAGGAAAACAGCTGCTTCTGAATATCCCTTGCTTTAAGAGATTTAATTTATTATTTCCTCTCAATAAAATCCAAAATGAAATCCCCAAAAGTCCTAAAGCTTCCATAAATGTCTAGGATATAAAATAGGCTAAATATCTTATTCAGGAAGTTTTCGCTTTCTTTTAAATGCTGCTTAAGTGTGCTAAAAATAAATGCAACAAAAACCCACCAGTTCACCAAGATAGAAGGGCATGCAATTCTCCTTCTAGAACATCTCATATTTGGTGATAGAAGTCATAGTATATTTCACACTCCCTGCTGTATGTTCATACTTATAACAAACCTTTGTTAGTTCTGAACATAAATGTAAGTTGCAAATGGAAAAATTTGCAAAGGTTATGATTAGCAACATATCATTCCATGCAATTTTCAATAAATCCAAATATTTTTTTAATACAACTATATAAAAACCACTCATATAATGTCCCAAGCCAGCAATATAATATCCACATCCAACACTTGCAAAATTTTTTATGTTAAAATGGAGAAGTCCCTGAAATTATTAGATGAAAAACAAAATCCAGAATCCAAGCACTGAAAACCAAGAGCAAGAGATACACAAATGTGCTGACCCACAAGCAATAAGACTACAGAATACAGTGATGACCAGAAAGGGCTATTCTTGAGCGCTCTGTTTTTATATCAGCTCTCTAGTAATGTCAAAATATACCCAAGATCTTAATGCTGTTACAAGCCAGTCTTAAGCAGAACAACCAAGACAAAAATTCAGTAGTTTTAGAAATTTTTGCTGGTATTGTAAAAATGCAAATTTACATTTAAAAGAACTGGTCACAGTATACATCCCTTCCTCCTTCTAAATGGTTGAGCATTACAGAATAAGATTAAAAAACGTCCAGCAAATTAAAATAGTAACTTTTATGATGATATCTTTACACTAAAATTAGAAAGGCCGATGAGGCCTCTGCATACATGAGCATGCAGAAATGCATCTTATTTAAACCAGTTTTATTTTTACCTTTCCTCTACGCCCGTTGCCACCATCCTGATCTTCCCATTGCCAGTCAACTCCTCGCACCACCCTGGCACCTGCAAAGATTCCTCTTGCTGTAATTTTCTTTGATTTACGGCGAGACTCCAACAATACCCTGAAGTTATTAAGAGAAGAACCCACAAATGTCAAGATAATAAAGAAAGTCCAAAATGAATCTTTGGGGATGGGAAGGAAGGATAGCATCTTGAAACAAAAATAACCCCACAAACACAGATTTCAGTCCATGAATCTCATCCATTCAATTCTCAACTTGAACAGCAGCCCACAAGATAAAAAACCATGATCTTCCTAAGTCTGCTTTCTTGTATGTTCATAATTAGTGTTTAATTCTAATGATAATTTCTTCTCCAAAGTTCCTACTACGAGCAATAATCTTGTAACCACTTACATATAGATCTGACTATTATTGAAATCATTAAAGAAACATAGAGAGTCATATAAGCAACACATTTCTGTTTCTCTTAGATGCACCCTAGGCCAATATTATTGCCCTGCAATTGCCCTGCCATTTTTATTCAGAATTATGCTATTAAGTAAGAGCTACATCTCTTTCCCCTCCGCGCCTGTTTATTTTCTACATACTTATTATAGCATATCTTGGCAAATTTAAGTCAATATATCAGCATCCATTTTTCCATCATAATATGTTATTTTTCTAAAGCAAACCTCTTCTTTCCCTCCGACTTCAACAGAACTGAAGTAGATAAGCCCAAACAGAACAGTTCATGACTATTTAACTTACAAATAGAAACAAAGAGAAAAACATTTTCCTGCCTTTTTAGTCATCTCAAAAGCCACCAGTTTGCATGCAACCAGGTTTCTTACTTCATGCCAGGAAAATGTTGCCAGACAAAAGTATTTTTCAGCTGAAATTCTGAATGTTTCCTGACCTCTTGAGGAAGTGTATCACCCTCCTGCTAAACTTTTAACATCCAGCAGATGGCAGACAAGGAAAAAGTTAAACTGTTAGAATCAATGCAAAGAGCACATGAACATAATTAGCCATTTTTATCCAAGTAATATAAAAGAGTGAAATAAAACACAAAGATATGTTGTTTATAGCAGCATTTTAGAAAGTTCTCAACACCTAGAAAACTGAGACAAAACCAGCATACATTACTTTGGTATGCTGCCCATATGACATCCCAGACTCAAGAATAAAATAGGTAGACCTTATGCTTTCCTTCATCCAAACGCCCTAGATGCTTCTTGCTATTTTTCCTATGAAATATCCCTCAAATTCAATACCACTGGTTCGCCCTTTTCTCCTCCCTCAAACAGTTAACTTTAATCAATTTTTCTCAGCTAAGCTTGACCCAATAGAAACAGCTCCTTGGCACATGAAGCTGCCTTCTAGATAAGAGTTGCAAAACAGAGCTCAATGGGAGTAAACAGAGATAGGGAGAAAGTGACAAGATGCAAAACAGTTCCTGCAATTCTATACATTGCATACAATGTATCTCCAAAAATAAGACTTATGCTTTATACACCATAACAGACCACTTGAAACTACAAAGGAAACTTCAGCTAAAAAAAAATATAGAAGAAAAAAAAAGTCTGGCAAGCATTCTCAGAAGCAATGAGATTTTTTAAAAAGAAATAAATAGAAAAACAGATTTGTATTTTGTTAGCTATTCTCTATTACTTACACTAAGCCAGCACTTTCTACTCTTGGATCCAACTTGTAAATCTTGTTCTGCATTACGCATTACACTAAGCTCATGATATCTATTTGGTACCTAGATCTGCTGGCATGAATCTCAAGAAAACAGAAGTTACTTTTTGATTAAGCCACTGACCTGGGCATTTGAGCCATAGCTAAACTTCAGGGCAAACATTTGAGAAAATAAACACAGTCCCTACAAGACAATATG
Source organism: Astur gentilis (assembly GCF_929443795.1). NCBI lineage: Eukaryota > Metazoa > Chordata > Aves > Accipitriformes > Accipitridae > Astur > Astur gentilis. The sequence goes on along the minus strand of NC_064881.1, from coordinate 2,949,643 downwards.
AGAACTTGGTTTGTGTACTCCAACCACTTCCCCTAACTGTAAAAGCACTGATGAGAGCACATCACTGAATTACAATGCATTTGTAAACCTTACTTCTCCAAGAGGAGGAAATAAATGTTGTCTTACACACATTGCATTTAACCAAGTATCATATCTAACAAAAAAGCTTCCAATTTTTGATTTGATGAAAGAACATTCTGGAAAGATCACAGAGGTGATACCGCGGCATGTGGCCTTTACACAATGCTTTACTGTAGCTCTCAAAGTATTTAGTAACAGGCAAATACCACTGTTCTCACTTAACTAGTAGATAAATCATGATGGTGAGGGGCTTTGGAATTAGACAGTTATTTAAAGTCAAGAACAGGTATGCAAGAACACAGTAAATGCCAATTTTGTTCAGAGGTCTTTACTGGGAGACAATAACAGATGCTTAAGAAAAGAACATGAAAACCAAGGCAAGGGTAGAACAACCCTTCACAGCATCTTTTCTCTGCTTTCTGTGGTAAGCAGGTTAAGCAGTTCAAGTGAAAGTTTTTGTCTCCAGGTCATTCTGGTTTTCATAGCCCACAAGGAGGGTATTTTCCCTCAATCCATCTACACCATTTTTGAACCTAATTAAACTTTCACATTCAGGAATTCATTGACAAAGCATTTTGTGATTTTACACTGAGTAAAGATAATTCCCTTTCTTTTAAAGCTGCTATATGATAACACAAGAATTAGGTAGACTGCAATGACATTAAAAGAAACTGAATAATCATATCCTAACTTTTTTCTCTACTCCATTCTTTCTAGAATTTTCATGTATTCCAAGGTCCAACAATATGTCCTAGCTACCCTCCCTCACAAAGAGGCAGAATCAGTAACAGAATCTACACCTCAAGCCACCATCTTACCAAATTCAAGTTTCAGTAACCAAATCTGCAGTTTAAAACTTAACCACAATTAACTGTTCCTATTTAATTTTGTGGGGAAAAAAATTACATTTTACCTTTCACTTCCTGGTGTGGTAATTCTGTAAAAACGATGCCTCAAGTGATGTTTGTCCCCATGATAGCAAACTGTGCACAAGTCATAATTCGTGCATTCAGCACATTTCCATCGGATGCCAATGATGGGTTGCTGCCGACAAGTATCACACATAGTCCCATCATGCTTGATACCTGTGGGGAGAAAAAGAAAAAAAAAGACTAAACTTTGCTACAACACTACACAGATTTCTGTTGCACACCGTTATAATTTGAAACCATATACTAAAAAGGTAACAATAAAGAAAGGCTGCTATTGATAGCCTATCAGCCTATACAACTTGGGGGGGAAATAATGGACTTCGCCTCCTATCTCCAGTTGTCTGTCTGTTCCTGAAATGTTCTATCTTTTCTCAGCTTTTTGAGCTGAGAAAGCAACATTTGGCTTTTTCCATCTATACAAATCAGAGAAAGAAAATGAGAAATCATTTAACTACAAGTTAAAGAGTCAGAAATGCATACATCAAAATATACCAGCAATCTGGAATTTTATCTCTGGATTAAGACTATCAACACATACCACAAAGGCTACTGTGTTCAGCTGTGAGTGACAGTTTGAAAATCATTGGTTTGACTTACATATTTTCTACAGTGGAAAATATAAGTGCTTATTTCTATTCTTTTTTATATAGGAAAAAAATTAAGCTCTCTTGGATAGATGCCATTAGCTTCATGAAAATCTGTTACCATTTTTGAAGCGCTTTACTGCTTTACGTGTTGGTTTTTTTCGAAAAGAATGTGCCAAAGACAGACCGGATGTAACCCACCAGCATGTGCTTTGCCCAGCCTTCCACAAAAACTGAGTTCTCAAGACTACTTACTCCTACAGATTTGCCAAGCTACAGCACAGTGAAAGCGATCAGTTACAGGCAGTTTCCATCCATGCATTCTGAATACAGGGAACAGCCACAAGTTTCTTTTAAAAAAAAAATAATCAAATTCTGCTGCCATTTGGAAAAAATTGAGCAACATTAAAGAGAAGCACTGGCATACAGTCTGTAGCACAAGATAAAAATGAGCACTAACTAAAAGGTTGGAGTAACGCAGAATTTTCCCATTCGCTCACCCTTAAAAAAACAGCCAAAAAACCCAGATCACTCTGAAATTAGTGAGGAAAAAGAACAGTTTTTGTCCCCTCCAGAAGGGATGCTTTTTGAAACGACTGCCAAATTCACCATAAATCTATTAGTCACTTGTGTCCAACAGCTGAGCCACCTACAGTGAAAAAAACCCAACAGTTGGAGAGGCAAAACTGAAGGAGGAAATGCCTTTTTGTCTGATCATTTCACAGAATCATGTAATAGCTGAGGTTGGAAGTAACCTCTGGAGATTGTCCACTCCAACCATCACTGTTCAAAGCAAGGTAAACTAGAGCTAGCTGCCCACGACCAGTCAGGTTTGGAGCACCTCCAAGAATACAAACTCCACAACGCAGCCTGTTCCAATGTTCAATCATCCCTATAGCTTAAGTGGAAATTGCTGTATTTCAATTTGTGCCCATTGCCTCTTGTCCTGTCACTTGACACCACTCATAACAGCCTGGCTCCACCCTCTTTACAACCTCCATCAGGTATTTATATACACTCTTCAGATCCCCCCGAGCCTTCTCTTCTGCAGGCTTAACACCAGATCCCTCAGCCTCTCCCCATACCAGATGCCTTAAGATCCCTTAAAACACATTTGCAGCCCTTTGCTTGACACACTCAATATGTGCATGTCTCTCTCGCGCTGGGGAGCGCAGAACTTGACCCAACACTCCAGGTGTGGCCTCACCAGTACTGAGCAGAGGGGAAGGATCACCTCCTTCAACCTGCCAGTAACACTCCTAACACACCCCAGGCTACCATTGGCCTTCATTGCCAAAAGGGCACATTGCTGGCTCTTGGTCAGTTGGTTGTCCAGTGGGACCCCCAGGTCCTTTCCTGCAAAACTGCTTTCCAACCAGTTGTCCTCAGCTTGTACTGGTGCAGGGGTTACTCCTCCTCAGGTGCAGGACTCAGCCTTTCCCTTTGCCGAATTCCATGAGATTCCTGTTGGCCCATTTCTCCAGCCTGTCGAGGTCCCTCTGAATGCCAGCAAAATCATCCCGTGTTCATTTCTCCTAACCAAGAAAACTTCTCACTCCACCCTCTTCCAGCCTTGATTATAAATGTATTTAGGAAGATTTCTGGCCTCATGATTAAAAATTTTCCTGATGCATGAACATTGGAATAAATATTTAGTTAAGGCTGGAAAAGGCCACACATTTGGAGCAAAGACTGCACATAGCACCACAGAGATCTGAGCAGCTCTTCAGGGCAAAGATAGCCTTTGGTGACAACAAAACCCCTGAAACTGCTGACATTATACTAAATGAACACTGTAATTCCTGAATGGTTCATGACTAGCATGGCATCCATACCTTGACCACAAAGTCTGTGCTGAAATTTTGAAGGTCTGGCACAGACAGTAACATTATATGCCAACTCCAACTGCCAGAAAACACACCTCATATACCATAATCATTCTTTTTAACTAACTTCCTATATTTAAAAATATTTGCTGCCTGGTAACAACAACTAAAAATGCTATTTTTCTACAAAACAAGAACTTGGAAATCACCCATACATTTTCTCTCCACACACAATTCCATCAACAGAGGGTTAACATCAAGAAGAAAGCTATCTTTCTTGTTCTGTACACTGAGACTTTGATGTCCGGTATCTTGATTAACTGTAACACTCAAAAAGACAGTACTTAGTTATGATCTCCTGGTGGCTGCCTCTACCGCTATGAATTGTATTGAACCATTTTACTTTTTTTTTTTTTCCAGTAGTCTGCAAAAGCAGGTGCATTAAAAGGATGCAGATAATCTGTTAGGGTTTTGTTGCCTTGCTTAAAAAGTTTAACTACTTATGGTGCGTGGGGTTCAGGGGTGGTGTTTTGGTTTTTTTAATTGATTGCTAAATTGGTATTTCACATAGAGAAGTTACACATCTTTGGATAATTTTTTTTTTTTTAACAGTTGCTGAGCTTCAGGGAAGACAGCTTGCCAAGGATCACATTTATTCTGGATGTAAAAGTACCAAGGAATTGGGTGCTGCAGGATTCTTCAATTTGTTTAAGCAGCAGGAAAGAGGGCAAAAGAGAGGTATAATCAGAAGTCATATAACACAGAACTAGGTCATCTCACAGTAAACTTAAAAACTAAACATTTCCAGCCAGTGAGGCAAAAGCTGCTGTGGAAGAACTCAGAAAATTTTCCTCAGAAAAGATCAAGAAAAAATATACAAAGATATTTGACACAAAAGTCTTTTTACTGACTACAGTGTCTGGGACTTAAGAGAACAGTGCATGTCTGTATTTGGTGTCTCTGATGGAGAGAGTCACATCTCTATCTCATAGATCCCTAAACACCACCCCGATAGATATAGCCTTTCTTCATACATTCCCTGACACATGTTTCTAGCAGCAACACCCACTTCAGTGCGTGCCTCACCTGACCATGCTACTCCATTCCTTCCATTATGCCAGCAAAAGCTTTTTGCAGAGCTGAGCTGTAAACTGGATCAAGAAACATATCCAGCTGGAAAACAGCCAGGAGGAAAAATATTTAGCTGGATTGGTTTCCCAATCCCATTCTTTGTGGTGCTGCACAACATTGCTGGCATGACAAACAAAGCATTGCAGGGCAGGAGCAGGCAAGTAATCCTGTTACAGAACTTTTAACCACTGCACTAGAAATCTGGAGGGAGAAGTAGATTTGTACACCTCTGGTGACAGTGGACTACATCTGCTAAAAAAAGATGGTAAAACAAGGTGCTACTACTGGATCACAAATTGTGATAGCTAACTCTTATTCATGTTCATAATACAAACAAAATGAACTATTTAAATCAATTGTATGTTTTAGAGAATGTTGAAGGATTTTTTTTTTTTTTTTTTTTTTTTAAAGTTGAACTAGATATTATAGGTACACACAAGTGTGGTGGTTGACCTTGGCTGGCTGCCAGCCGCCCACCCAGTTGCTCTCTCACTCTCCCTCCTGAACAGGACAGGGAGTGAAAATAAAATGAAAAAGCTTGTAGGTTGAGATAAAACTGAAATCACTTACCAATTACCATCACAGGAAAAGCAGATTTGACTTGGGGAAAATTAAATTTATAGCCAATTAAAAACAAAAGAGGATGGTGAGAAAGTCAAGAACTAAAACACCTTCTCCCTACACCACCCCTTCTTCCCAGATCCAACTTCACTTCTTCATTCCCAACTCCTCTTTCTCCCTGCTTCTCCCCAGGGGAGAAAGAATCATTTCAGTTGGAAAAGACCCTTAAGATCACCGAGTCCAACAATTAACCTAAAACTACCAAGTCCACCACTAAACCATGTCCCTAAGCTCCACGTCTACATGTCTTTTAAATACCAGCAGGGATGGCGACTCAACAACTTCCCTGAGCAGCTTGTTCCAATGCTTGACAACCCTTTTGGTGAAGAAATTTTGGTGAAGATGGGGAATGGGGGGTTATGGTCAGTCTATAATAGCTCCTCACACTTTTCCCCTGCCCCACCATGGGTCCTCTCCATGGGCTGCTAGTCCTTCAGGAAAACGCTGCTGAAGCATGGGCTCTCCATAGGCTGCAGCTTCCTTCTGGGTATGTCCACCTGTTCCAGCATGGAGTCCCCCACAGGCTGCAGTGTGGATACCTGCTCCACTGTGGCTCTCCATGGGCTACAAGGGGACAATCTGCACCACCGTGGTCTCCATTTACTCATCACCAACTACTCACTAAAATTCAGTACTGAGGACCTGATGTTGGTACTACACCCATTTGGGGGGAGGGAAGGAGACATTATTTCTAATGTTTCAGACTACCTTTGCTCTAGCCTAGTGGACTGAATGCTCATCAGCATTGAGATCATATCTTTCAATTTACTTTCACCAAAAAGCAGACCAGCTTGTGTGCTCCAAAATCACCCCGTGGTGTAAATCGAAGCACAGTACACAGGAACAACCAGGAGACCGAGTCAAGTGTAGGCTCTGGAGCCAAACTGAAATCCTGACCCAAATGCAACCTGTATCTGTCATATAAACTGCTTCCCCTCTTCGAAAGGAAGACTGTTTAAGAAAGGTTGAGAAACACAAACTTTACAAAGTTTATATTAGGAAAGAATGACTTACTTAAACTACTGGAATACATTAAAGTGCCACAAAAACTTCAGAATTCAAACATCAGCCCTGTAGCTGGCCAGCTGTGAAGCAGAAGACCACTTTAGCTCTCTAAAACGAGATACAGCAAAAACTAAACATCTAAATATTCTTCAAAATTTCCTAGGAGCAGGCTATTTCAAAATGAAACAGGTTTTGTATCACCATTCTCACTCTTAAAGCTGTGGAAGAAAATAGCAGCAGTGTTGCTCAAATTGCTATTTGAATTTCTTGCAAATCTCTTTTGTACTAAAGATAATTAGGTGGCAGTATACAGCTGTCCAATAAAAGAACATTTTAACAGTAAAATGAGATGTACAAGGGGTATCCATACCACTCACTGTTAAGCACAGAAGTTAATAGTGATTTCAATTACTTCTAAGAACCAACAAAATCCAATGGACTCGTTATTCTCTACATAATTCTAATAAGCCAAAATCCTTTCATATCATAATGACAATACTACCATCAGGCAAGGAATACCATAAACTCATTCAAAAACTGATTCATTTACACCCCAATTTAAAAAGCAATAGCAATGTTTTGTTCTTCTCCTCGAGATAATTTTTTATGGCCAGGATCCAGGCAAACTGAAAACAAAGAATTCTCAGAGATTAACCAGATTTCAACAAATTGTGTGAAAACTCAAATCAGTGTTCCCACAAACACAACTCATCTATTAAATACCCTGTTTGGCAGCAGCCAACTGACCCATTATTATATACGTGAGATGCCAGACTTGCCGAAGCATGTGTCCTATCTGGTAAGGGTACCACAAGATACATGAGGATGGAGATGATTACTGTGTAGGAGACATGGGGGAAGGGCAGAAAGAACAAAGGACATGTTTATTAAAACAAACAGGCTTCCCAAGTAGCACTGCTCACGAAGCTATTAATTTTTTTTATTTTTTTTTTACTTCTGTGGTGTTCTGTAAGTATTTACAAGTAGCCACTAAAAAACAATCTTGTCTAAGACAATTTGCCTTAAATTATACTTAATGCGCTAAAAGCAAGAACAAATAAACAAATACACAGGCTAAATCATCTGAGGTGGTCTACCTTTTAAAATGTTCTGACATGTATGACTTCATGATGATTTATGCAACTCTTCGGGTTACAGAAAACTATTAATACAAGTACAGAAAGCCACTCAGATCTTCAACAGATAGCACCTAAATTTTCAATATTAGCAGAATACAGAGCATACAGCTTTACATGCTGCACAAATACTTGCTCTAGCTGTGGGATAATTCCATGTCAAGGTTCCGTTTCCTGACCCCAGCCCCTCCACCACCTCCCCTTATTCAAGCACAAATGGGTAAATATTTTAAGCAGGAAAATAACATTGTTACTTTGAAAGAACCATATAAAAGAGGAAATGGATGACAAACAAACTTTTGCCTAAGCTTTGTAGAAAGCAAATCTCCAGAAAGAGAACAAACACGGAGTTTCTGTAACAATCATAAGTATTATGTGAACATAGTAGTGCTCTCTACAAACATGCTATTGTACAGCTTTTACCTTTGGCAAAAGGCTGCCTTCCCTTCTAAATACGAAGCTTGGGTTTATATACTTCTAGTTTCTGTTCAGCAATGCAGAAAACCACTCCTTTCTGTTTCTTTTCCACAACACTACCACAAAAAGGGGACTCTCAAGACTCCTAGATCCTGGCAAAAGGCTACTTTACAGAAAGACCAGGATTTATTTGCAAGTAATTGGGCAACCACACTGCACTGCTCATGTATCGCATCCCACCACTTACTACTCCATTTAGGAGCCTGCTACACAGGACATAACTGAAGTTCCCTTTCTTCTAACTGAAATTTCATTTCTTTTCAGATTCTTAGTTTACTAATCCTTCTCAATCACTCTGTCTTGCTTAAAGAAATGCCTGCCAATGTAAATATGATCACCAATGGGCAGCTAACACAGCTAGCTTGGTAAACATAACTGAAAAACAAAACAAAACTTCATATCACAAACCATTCATTACCCAGATGACTGCACCTGGAGCAAATAGCCTACAAGAGATACTTCATGTAAATCAATGTTGAGTATTTATTTTAAAGACAACCATCTGAAAATCTTAGCACTAAGACTATTTAAGTTTTATAAAACTTAACATAGCCTTGCAATGCTGGTAATAGCCTACAACCATTAAAATACAAGAACAGTACATCATTAAGTCTATGAAGCATCGTTCTGGCATCAAAGGAAAGGCATATACATATATATGCACATACATGTATCAAACTCAGGTTTCGCTTTTGGGGTTTTTTTTGTTGGTTTGTTGCTTTTTTTTTTAACAGAACGAGCTTCAGAATTACTTCTATAACACAGTCAATTCCTGATGCATCACTACTGTTTTGGGCTGCAGAGGCCTCAAACTCATCAAAGCAGCAACTCTGGCTGCAAGCACCACTTTTAAGAACTTATAATCAACTCTGGTTTTGAATACCTAATAAAAAGAACTCCCAGCAATAAATAATATATTTTTGCTTTCTACTGCTGTATTTTTTTATTTATTCTTGCTATAAACTTACAATCATGTCGTGACTATAAATTTATGAACCAGAGAAAATTTTTTTCATTTTAAACCGTAAGAGCCATGATTTAACACTGTGCTAAGCATCATCAAACCAAAACCCACCCCATATTTTATAACATTTCCTTGCTCAACAGCATCATTATTAGTACTACCATTAGAAATTCTGTCACCTAATCCCACTTTTCCTGTAACTATTTATATCAAAATTATCTAAATGCCCGTAGAGATAGTATCAAACTATCAACCAAAGTCAGAGTGCCTTATTCTAAACAATATATAGTCACTACCCCGGAGAAAAATAAGCAATTACAACAAAAGGACACAAAAGGTAGAAAACTGAAGAAGGGAAGTGATTTGCCCAAGAATACAAAATTAATCAGTAGTAAAACCAGGATTTCAGTCCAAATTGACAGCATCCTAATTCCACTAACTTTACCCTTTTGCTGCTACTACTTTACAGATTTTTACTCTTCCTGTCTCCAGGGACTCATGACCTCAAAAGTAACTCCCTCTAGCAAAAAGCAACCCTGGGTAGCTCCACACAGCAGTTCCGTGAGGATGATGCACATGTCGACCAAAAACCTCAGGAAGAGAAATACCATTTTGCAAAGCCTAAAAATAGCAATGCTTGAGTTTTTCCCACAGCAATATACATAGTCCTACCTGAAGCAGAAATTAAAATTCTAATACAAAAGTATAAACATAACTGAAAATTAGAAGGAATAAAGCAGCAAAAAAACAACGAAAACAAAAACCAGGGCCTTTTAAACTGCATATTAATGGCATCTGGAAGCCTACACTTAACAGGATACTGTCAGCTTGCAAATACATCAAGCAGAGCTAGAATAATGAGCATTCAAGGCTCATATTCAACATTTATGCATATACTTCAGTTTTAAGCAGAAGTAGTCCCACTGGTTGCTACAGGACATCAAATGCAGGTAAAGTTTCAAAGCATAAACATCTCCAAGACAAGGATCGACAACTTGAAAGACTACTCTTAACTTCTTGTTCCAAGGTTCTTTTCAAAAAGATTTTCAGCTCATTTTAATAGCATCTACCCTTCAAAACAACAACAGAAAACCAAGCACGAGGCCAGGGGAGAGGAAGGTACCCAGCCACAGAAAAATTAAAGCAATCTCAAAGGCTCACCATGCAATGTGTGGTGTTTTGGTTTTTTTCTTAGCAACATTTTTGTAATTAATTAGAATGAATTCCATGATGCTGTCTCCTCAAAAGTCTGTTACCCACTGCTTTCATTTTCCTTTCTGTAACACTACACAGAGCTGGCTCAGATATGCTCTCTCCTCTCCAACGTATTCCAAATGAAAGATACATTACAAAAACAGTACATCTAAGTACCCCAACAAATCGGTCCAATCGCCTCATTATTGAGGCAATCATGCGCGGCCCAAAACCACCTCACTATATTTCTGATGAAACTAAACAATATCTTTTTCTTTGTGAGTCTTCACTGTAAAAACAGGTGCTAAAATGAACATTTCTCTGCAGTGTTTGCAACACTAACACTGCCGCATAATGTCAGTGCAGATCTAAACCCATTGTCCAAACTGACTGAATTTAAAGCATAAATATCAAGCAGCCAAGTTATTAAAAGAATGAACGACTGCATTTTTTTTCCAGTACCTTCACTATTTTACAGCAGGTCTGGCAATACAGATAAAAGGCAACATGCAGATTACAAGACAAAACACTATTTCAACCACTTGATCTAATCTTTAACAAAAAGGTGCTACACCTCTTTTCTTCAGTCCTCCCTATACTTGACTCAGAATGACTGTCATCATTTTACAAAACAGCACTGAAATATAAATTCAAGGCCGGGGGGAACAAAACCAAACCTTGAGGTACCATTCTCTCGGTTCCCTCCCGCCGCTGTCCCCCCGCCCCCATCATACCGGGAGCCTGCTCTCTGTGGCAGATCACTTTGGCTTTGTTTACCCCAATTTAAGTGTCCCAGGACAACTTCTCCTCTCCCCGCTGCCACACACTATATATTTATTCTAAGTTAGCGTATACATACACATAGGCACCCACTCGCAGCCATGCGACAGGAGGACAGCTGACTTTCCTCCAGCAAAACAGAGAGAAAAAGGCGAAAAGAGAGGCGCAATCCGCCCCCAGGGACGGGCCCCCCACCCTCACCCCGCCGCGGAGCCCCTCGGGCGCTGCCCCCCGCACCCCCCGCAGCCGCCAGGGCTTCGTGAGGGCTCGCCCCTTCCCTCCCACCCCCGGCCGCCGCTCACCGGTGGGCGCGCTGTCGAGGATGCGGAGGTCGTAGGCCCCGGAGCAGCGGTAGTTGGCGGCGGTGCCGTTGTCCCACACCACGACCACTTCCTCGGGGCTCTCGAAGCTGCGGACGGTGCCCACATGGCCCTCGCCGCCATCCTGCTTCCCCCACTTCCAGTCCGGGCCCCGGACCACCCGGGCCCCGACTCCTTCCACCATCACCCGGTTGTTCCGCGAACTGCTCATCCCGGCGACGCCCCGCGGGCCCGGGCCCCGGGGCGGCTGGAGGGGGCGCGCAGCCCGCAGGCGGCGGAGGGGGACCTCGATGGGGACGGCTGCTTCGGGCGGAGGGAGGGAGGGAGGGAGGGAGGACACGGGCCGCGGGTGCCGGTGCGGCGAGGGAGGAGGGAAGAGCAATCAGGACGCAACGGGGAGCGGGGGGGGGGAGAGAGGGGAAGAGAGCCTTCCGACGGGCCGGGGGATGCGACCGGGGCGGCGGGAGGCTCCGGCCGACTCTTCTTCTCCTCCCTCCCTCCCTCACTTCCTTCTTTCCTTCCTACCTACCTACGCACCCATCCCCAGCGCCGCCACGGTTCCCCCCGCCGCGGTTCCTCCCGCCCCGGCCCGCGGCGCCCGTCCGCACGCCACAGCGGCAAGCCACCACCGGCCCCGCGCGCCCGCCGCTACATCCGGGAACTGCGGCCGCGACGACGGCAGCACCAGGGAAACCGGCGGCGACCGTCAGCGCCCGCCTCCCGTCCTGCGCATGCGCCCGCCCCGGCGCCTCTGCGCAGCCGCAGCGCGGCGGGGCACGGAGGGGGCGATGGGGCACTCGTGCGCCACCTGCGTAGCCGGGGAGGAGCGGGGGGGGCACTGAGCGGCGCGGCCGCTGCTCCGGTGGTGGTGGTGGTGCCGCCCCGCCTCCTCCGCTTCCCCGAATCGGGCCGGTGCTGGTGGAAATGGGAGGAAGCAGAGGAGGGAAGAGGGATTTATTTACCCCTGCAGGCAGAACTGCCTGGGGCTCTTGCCAGTCGCCAGCCTGGCGGTCTCCTCTGGGGGCGTGGGCGGCGTTGAGTTCCCCGAGGGCAGCGGCCCCGCCCCGCCCCGCCCGGTGCTGAGGTGATTTTGGCGGCAGAAGCAGGGAGGGCGCTCCCGCGGCTGCCCGCCGCGGAGCCAGCCTTCCCAAATTAAATTGTATTAGCTAAGTCTCGCGCGATAGAGCTTAGGTATACCTGTATTGCGTTTCCCCCGTTTTCTAGTTACTTCTATGCCCTGAAATCCTCTTTTTTTTTTTTTTTTTTTTTTTTCCTAACCGTGGACACGAGTCCTGTGCGCTATTGAGGTGAGATAGTGGGGCTGTACTCACCTGGAAAGCAAGTCTATATGTAAGATGCAAAATAAACTTCTGTAGCCCAGGAGCTTTTTTAGCTGGTATTCAGGTCCTCCAGTCAACGGAGTGGGGGAACCTGTACCTCCACCTACCCTTCCTACCTCAGGGTATCCCTCGTGGAGGACATACCTAAATACAATTCTTTATAAACTAACCTCTCCAAAAGCAAGAATGAAGGACATTCACCCTCACAATATTCAAGGATCTCCTTTAACTCCACACATCCTGGGTAATCTTACATAGAATACAGTTCTTCATTTTCAAAATGGTCCTCTGATTGTTTTTGTCTCTCTGCGTCAACTTTTTAAAAGCATCGATCTTAAAAGGACAGACAAGTCTGAACCACACAAAAGAATATCATTTCTTAGTCAACAGGGAAATGGCTGATAAAAGGCAGCCCAGCTACCCTTGTGTCCTGGGTATTTTTCAGTGCTTCCTTCCACCTTTGTGGTTATTAATATGGCTAGAAGAGTCTATGAGATCATTTCCTGACTTCTTTTGTGTAGTTTTCTCACAATATGTACAGCAAAGCAGAATAATATGAACATGTAACCACCAGACTACCACCACATTCCTCACATAATTCATTCCTTCCTAACCCATGCTAAGGCTAAAGAATGTCGCCTTAAACATGAAATTGTGTCCTGACAACAGGCATTCTCAAGCAGTGTCTGATTTCTACTTCTGCAGTGGAAACCTCAAAACACTAGCAGATACCACCCTAGAAAAGCATGCAATTGCCAGGCAGTTTGGGTTTTCTTGCAAATGCTTCTCCCCATACGAAAGCTACCCGCAGCTTGTACTAGCTTATTACATTTGGTACATGTAATTGAAATTAAATGCGTAACACATGGCAGAGTTTCGCTTTCTATTGAAGGATATAGATAGGCTCTATCTATGGTCATGATGTTCCTATCTGCCTCATTTTCCTTTTTCATGCTTTTAGTTATGGGCAAGGATAAGGTTCATGCATATCTAAGGATAACCCAGAGCACGTTTTTCTATTGCTCCTTGACAAGGTTGGATAAAAGGCTTTTTGCAACCAGGAAATGTGAGCCAGGAAAACCAACAAAGTTTGAGAACAGAATTAGTACTCCTGCAGAAAATCGGAAGAGTTTATCCCTTGTATTTATTTTTCCAAGAAATTCTGAATTATAGACATTCAGAAAGTCTGCTGCTGCAGTTCAGCAGCAGTGCGTGTGGGCAGATACTATCCTGGAGCTTCTTCTCTCCTGATAATCCTTCTACTGACCACTCCTGCTCTGTCTATCCCAATAGACCCTGCCTCTCCTACTCACCTACTCACCTGCTTTTTCTGTCAGATGACTTACTTGCAAAATCCAGGTATGTATCAGCATTTTGTTTGCAGTGGGAAACTGGACACAGCAATACCTTAAGGAAAGAAGTTGTATTCACTTCGCGACTGAAAAAAATGGTGTTGGCCTAGGGACTCTTGCAGGCAGAGGGGGTTAGTTTGTTGGCTGGTTGGTTCTGCACAGAATAAATGCATGTGGCATTTCCAGTTGTCTTTAACAAGTCTTTGGTCCCTCAACGGCACTGTTCTTTTCTTCTGATGAATGCTGAGAGTTTATCGCATCTCCTAAAGTTGCATTTGCCGCTCTGACTTTATCGCACAGAGTGGGTATTTTACAGCCTTAGAGCCAACATGGGCTCACGCTCCAGGTAATTTAATCTGTCAGGCCTCAAATTGTGGAGCAAAATGCCATCTAAAACCTGACTACTGGAGTTAGTAGAGGTTTATTTCTTTGCTTTTTGGGTCTACAATCTAGGAATCATACTCACACATAAGCCTCCTCAAACTGAGCACCAGCAGAGGCATGGGACCTATATCCTTTTCTGCCATCCCTGTTATGGCAAGAGACCACCAGGGCAGACTGGCAGAGCAGTAGTGCCTTAAACTGCTGCAGGAGGTGCAACCAAAGCTTATCTGCCAAAGGCAGAATTTACCTGAGCAGTGCTGCTGTAATTAACCACTGCTGCCTGCCTTGTGAGGTAGTGCTGGCTTTGAATACCTCGGGTAGTCATGACAGAGCAGTTAAATCACAGGCTGGGGGAAGGGAATCCACAGTGCTCTAGGCATACTCACCTGTAATTGCAAAGACTCGTTAATATGCATTCAGTGCAGGAATCTGGGTGCACAAAAATAACTGCAGAATGAGTTCCCTTCTGGATACCCAAAATTACGTATACTGCTGAGTCATGCCATCCTCCAGCTGGTGATTATGGTCTTCCTCACTACTTCCTGCCATATTAGAACAATCCAGCAAGGGGCCATGAGAGAAGACCTCTGGTTTATGCAAACTCAGTGCTGTGCATAACCTAATGACATCCCTTTTAACTCCTTGTTATTGTTGGAGACCGTATTGGCTTTTTGTAAGAGGAGCTGCTGCCCTCCAAGAGGGTAAGACAATCCTCAAGACAACCCTCACAGGGTCACATGAAATAGGACTTGGGAGGTCATCCAGCCTATGCCCCTGTTCATCTAAGCCGTTCCAGAGAGCTGCTTGCCTAAACTCTGCCTGGTTGTCTTTCTGTTCTGCAAAACGTCACAGTCCAGCAGGGAATCCTAAGATAAGTATTTGCATGGATTGAAGAGAGAGTTTGACAGAAGTTTTTCTGGACTGTCTTGTTTGGTTAAAGCTGAACTTGCAATGTAGGATCTGGAACACGCAATGCAGAAAGAGGGCTGTGCCTATTGCAGGAGAGAATCCCATGTGAAAAGCCTGCTTTTATATGGTTTAGAAGAAAAAAATCCCAACTTCTTGGAAAGACAATTATTAACTATGGAGTTTTCAGGTTTTGTTTACTATCTTGCACAAATCATGAGTTCTCAGAATTTGTTGTATGAAGGATATATAAAAATAGCTTCCAAGCAGTTGAGAAAGAGCATCTAGTTTACATATAATGAGCAAACTGTAGTTTTCTTTTTAAAATACAAAGGTAGATCTTATTAATTTATACCAATCTGAGTGCAAATATTCTGCCTCCTCAGTTCAAGGCTTTATATTAGAACAAGCAGTTTTCTTAGTCCTCCTCTTAAAAATTGAAGGCATTCTAGATTTTAATTTTCTGATTTTCCCCAAAAGGGGCTTTTATAATGCAGGTTTTTTCCTGAGGACAAAAGCATTAGGAAAAGGAATTAGGAAAAAGTAAGCAACTGCCTTGGTTTTAATGAAATATGCCTACTCTTCTGGGTGGAACTAACTCAACTAACTGAGGAAGAAAGATGGAAATATATGCAAATGAGATTAAAACTACTGTTTTACTGACAAAAAATTGCCCCAAATGTAATTTAAAAAAAAAAAAGAAAAGTATATAATCACTCTCCGCAGAAGCTTCTGGTCTAATCATCATGCCATATCTTTTTAAGTGAAAATATACTTAATGTATATTTTCTCGAACCTGATGAACCAGATAGGTACTTTAGGGCATATCCTGTTTATCCGTAGTTTAATGTGGTGAAAAAACCGTAATTCCTCAGCCTCTGCTGCCATCGCGTGGCCATGTACCATCTCTCATGAATGCTAAAACACACCTATCCTGTTAACTTGTTGCGCTCTTTCCACTGCTTTATTTAACAGATTCATTATCCATAACACAATCTAATTTCTTCCTCAGTTTTCAGAAATGTCATGAATAATTGGCATTGATTTTTTCCTAGTTTCTGCAGATTAAAATATTTTTTAATGCCAGATAGTGAGCAAGCTGTCATGCAACATTAGCAAATCGCTTTAGTGGGTTTGGTTTTTACTATGCTACTGGCATCCTCTATGAAACTGTTAATTAGAAAACATATATTAACCCACTGTGTCCATGCTGCTCTTTCTTTCCCTAAGGAGTTCTATCTGCTACTTTGTTTCTAGGAAGGAAAAACAGCTGAGCAGAGAATAGATTATAAATACATCACTTCATTTTCCTGCTGTGAAACAAAACTAATTCCATGGAGATCTGCTAAAAAGAAGGATTTTTTTTTCCTGTATCTAGCTAAAAACTTCAACATGTTGAAAAAAGTATTTTAGGATAAAGAATAATAGGTTATCTTTTCCTAGCAGGAGCATCATGGAATCTTCTCCCTTTGTTAAAGTTTTAAGTTTTAATAAGCTGAACTATTTTAAGTGCAGAGAAAACAACATACCTGTGAAATTAAGCTTGAAGTTTTAAATATTCAAAGACAAAATAAAATAAGTAAAAATTCTGCAGCGATCTAGGCTATACACACTACAATACCATGTACTTGCATTTGCACATCTATATAAATTCTCCTACTTCAGCAAATCTCAAAGGGTTAAAAAATGTATAGTTACGTGATATTTCCAAATGTTTAGCCACATATTGATGTTTTATTAATAGATGATTTTTAAATTAGTTGATGCATTGGAAGGAGGAATTAATTTCTTCCTGGTATTAGATTTCCTGATTGTAAAGATTGTAAAGAAAATATACTTACTTGAAATTCTCATATGTAGTCAGAACCAGCTAGGTCATATCATTGGACTGATAGGAAAATAAACTGTCTCCATGGGTCATCAAGATATTTTAAGAATGTTCCTAATTTATGTACATGGTAATTTTTGTTGCAATCAATGGGACTAATCTTCTGCTTACAGTCAAGTACAGGTCTTGTATTACAAAGGCACTCAATATGCACTAAGTAATGCCTGAAAGATGGCTTAAGCACTGAATAATATCTATGTTTAATAATCTGCTAAAATAGTAACAAACATTGAGTAAGTCAAGCAGAATCTAAACATTGTATGTTTTGTCATAAGAAAATAGTCACAGCCACAACATTATGTAAACCTAAATTCTAAGATTTCCAGTACACTCTAATAGACTTGCTGAAATCTGTATTATCAAAACCAGAAAATTTCAAAAATAACAACAAAAAAATCTGTTGCTGAACAATGCTAAATGCTTTGCATAAAGTAAACGTTTTTAATATACATCTCATTTAAGATTGTGTCTAATGCTTATAAATAATTTTCACTGTTAAAATGCTAAAGAAAATCTAAGAAATTGCCTAAAGGAAAAGGATTCATTGGACATATTTCTGACTGCTGAATTCAGCTGGAGCCATACTGCTGATGTAGGTAGAACAAGAGTTTAGCAAATGTATATGGAAGTTGTTTGGTTGTAAATAAAGATGCAAGTTTTTATCCACTTTGAAGTGTTTATAAAGGAATGAAAATAGGTAAATAAAAATGAGAATGTTTCACTTTAAGCTACAATAAAGATTCGTTGGAGCCAGAAGGAAATTTAACCTAGATTCAACATCCAGCTCTACTGTACTGTTATGAAAATTCTCCAAGTTCTGTAGCAGCTTCTGTTAACATTTTTAATGAAAAAAAAAAAAAAAGATTAAGAGAAATGTCCTTAGTATATTTGCTTGCTTTCAATTTATTTTATATTGTACTGTCTCATATTCTCAGTTTTCAGCATGCCATGGATTGTCACCTTTGGTTTGTGAATAAAATAATCAATCTTAGGTTAATTCACATTTCTGAGAATTATACTCTGCTATATATCAGAGAATTTTAACCCTTATTTTAACTCTTTGTGAACATTTGAGTTGACACAAAACAAAGTTTCATCACCATTATTTAACATGATGATGAGTCAAATAGGTCTGATCCTCTCCTAACCACGATTTTGTATTTAGCAGTTTGCCAGCTGTATTCAAACACAGGGAGGTGGTTTCATGTAGACTAGATCCTGCAAGAGTCATTCCAAGGAAGACAAATATTGGGCAGTCTTCATGTTTCAGCAGCTGTTGAAGGTATCTTCGACCACCTAAATAGAGTGAAACAATACTAAATTATGTGGTTGCATTTGTACTCTATACCTGCTGAACTGAAACACTCACATTTTAATTGAAGGAAACATAGCTAAGGAAAGTTAAATCAAATGGTACAAAACATTCCTTCTGAGTCCTATGCTCCTTCCAACATTATCACTGGAAAGGGCTGAGAAATATTTCATGAGGGAGTGACGAGAAGCATGGAAGAAAAAGATATGAATGCATGGGAATATGGAGGTAATAGCAAGAGTAACAAAGCTTAAGAAAGACACAAACAGAAGCAGCTCTTCCTAATGCCACAATCATTGATTTTTTCATGAGCACCAAGAGTACAAACATAACCACAGCCTGGCTTTTTACTCTGAAATTTGAAGAGTGTCCAACATAGAACATTTACATTGACTTCATTAATTCCCTACTTCATTCACACTTTAAGGAAAGAAAAAAAATCTATAATATGCATGAGGAAGGCTTGAGAAATGCTGACTTGAATTTTCCAAATGCACTTTTTTCCTCCTATTCCCCTGCTGATAACAAATATCAGGAACAGTGAGTGCCCTCTTCCCTGCACTGATGGAAAAATTTTCAGATGCTTTACACATGGACCTGCAGTTTTTTTAGGTATTCCAAAGATAGGTCAGGCTGACACAAAGATATTCTTCCCATTTTGTTACGTGAATGCTAAAGTTAAACAAATGTTAAAAGAATATAAACAAACAGAACCTCGAATTTAAAACTCTGAAGTTAAAAGTCACTTTGCCCCACCTCAGAGGTGCTGCAGCGCCTATTGAAATAAATTCTGAGAGTGAGGCTACAGAGAACTGTGCTGGGACCAGCTTGCAGTTGTCCACTGGAACATCAGCAAGAATGTATTAACTCTCCCTCAAACCCCAAATGATCACAGAACCACCTCCCCTAACAAAAAATAAAATAAAGACAGCATAGCACTGGTGTAGCCTCCTAGTTAAAAATGTAAATTAAGCTGTGACTAACCAATTGCTTCTGTAAATTACTATCTACTGCTTAAGCAAAATAAATTGGGAGACAATACATAACAACAATCCTGTGCACTTTCCTTTCTGCCTAATCTATAATCCATTAGAGCTGGGTTGATGCAATCATTTTATGAAGCACTTAGAGAGGAGAGAGCATAGTGCAAATAGCAAGTCTGGCTGGGAATGTAGGACTATCTTTCTCTGAAAAAAATGTGGACAGAGTTCAAAACACCATAGTGACCACCTTGTTTTCTTCACACACACAATTTGCAATCACTAAATTGCTTGGAAGTGGTTGTAATACGAGCAGAATAGAGTGTTTTCTTTTTCAGCTCTGCAAAATGTGTTGTAGGCCGAAGGATAACCTTTTAAAGACTAAAAAAACCAAACCCAACACTGGAACTGGAGGATCTGCTGGGAATTGCTTAAAATAGAAGGAAGTTACTAACATTATGGCAATTGACACTGTAGCAACATGATTAAACAGTAACAAAAAACCCTCTGCCCTTCTCAGTACATGTAATTTGTTTCAGTTTGCCTATGGCATGTCATATATGCCTGACATTGTCAATATTCCCATGAGTAATCAACACAGGGTAGTGGTCAAAGATCAGATAAACCTCACCAACCTTTAATGTCTGGATCTTTTTTTGTGCATTCAATCTCTCTAGATTGTTGATCAAGTCATTAAACTGCTGGTTTTGTATGCTTCAGAAGGATTTCTCTAACCATCAACAGCCATGTCTTCCGCTTTTTGGTCAAATGTGTTTATATGCATTTATAAGCCTTCAAGCCCCATGGACACACTCTGTGTCCTCTTCTTCCTCAGCCATTTGGTGTTTTTATTTTCTCTAGTTTTTGGGTGGCTCAGGGATTCTTCAGCTTAATGGGCACAGGACCTGAATGCAGGAGAACAGTCTGTGGCAAGCAACAACCAGTTTCCTTCTTCAGAAGTAGCAGGTTCCTCTGCATCCTAAAGCCTAGTCCTCAGTTCAGCCAAATTAGTGTCTGCAAAGATGCGCAAGTTCACATTGTTGATGAAGCCTACATGTTCTCAGAACTAAGCTATCTACTCCAGCGGCTCACACTGGATCGTGTTCCTTCACGATAAATCCTTTTATCTGTATGTACAACATACATTCCCAGCAAGTGAGAACCAAGACCTTGGTATGGCCATTCGCCATAAGCAGAAGCAGAGGAAGTGCCGTGTTGATGACAATAGGTTTTCCACCCATTCAGTTTCCTTTTTCTGTAACAGCTGCGGGGAGAAGAAACAAACCCCAGATCCTTCCTAGCCTCTGTTTACTAATACCCATACTCTTTTCAACAGCTGCAATAGCTCTGCCCTGTGTCTCTGGAAACTTTGGACAGCTGACTGGATAGGAAGAATACATATTTTTTTATTTCTTCAGAACCTTGCAATACACTCTTATTAGTTTACCTTTCTTAATATGATATCAATTAATTACTTTGCATACTTCTATCATTCTGATTCTTTAATGGAAAATTCTTAAAATTGTACAAACTGCTTTTACTTGAGAAGAAAAAGAATGTGACGAGTAGAAGATTTCCACTTGTCAGACTGAATGGTAAAACATGCTTGACATTTCCAAATCCCACATCCAAATTAGCAATGCAATCAGAAACAACCATCTGATTGCAAAGTCTTTCGATGTTATGATGGGTTTTCATTATAGTTGTCAAAGCAGGACTGGAATCCACCATTGCTGCATGAAAGCAGAGTGTTTGATCACAGAATATGAACATGGTAGCACTTTTCTCTACAGTGTAGAAAGCTAAAGTCCCTTTCAGTATTTTCTAAGTTAAGCTGTGGCCCAACGTCCAAGAGCTTGCCACCGCTATTTCATGGTGAACAGGAAAAAGTTGGGCCCAGATGCTTTATGTCAGAGAAGACTCTCTCTAGTAAGATTTGTCCAAGTAAGGAGAAGCAATTGAAATAGGCCACTTCTCATTTTCTGCTCTTATATTCCTTTTTTTTTTTTTTTTTTTTTTTTTTTTTTTTTTGTCATGGCCCCAGTTCAATTACATTTTAAAATTCAGATATAGCAAGAAAACAGGGATAAGGTAAGAAGTGAAGAGTCTCACCAAGCAAAGTCTGTCTTCTCTCAACAGCTCATGGAGCTGAGGCATAAAATAAGGAGAAGGAAAGTACTTCTGTGTCCTGTGGTGCATGCACGCATCTCAAATAGCAGACACTCAGCTCCAGGATCTTTGTGTTATTAGCTGCGCTACTAGGACTTTGCCAAGGAAAGATACCGTGCGCCTTTTTTCCGAAGCTGAAAGGGGAGGCGTCTGAGTTGGCAACCACACGAGGGCCACCATGCAACAATCCACACCGCTGAAAAGGGAGCGGGCGGAATTTCTCTTGGGAGTTAAGAGAACACATCTGCTCCTCTCTGATCCCCGCTAACGCCTTGTAACAACAGTGAGAGGTGGAAAAGCGGTTGCATGCTTCAGTCTCGCTTTAAATATTTAGACAGAAATTACCGATTAACCATGCTGCATCTGGAAGCCCCGGCGTCCCTTCTTCCTCCTCTACGATGCAGGACTCGTGTCCTGTACAGGTAAGAGTGCTTGGGAAGGGGACACACTCCCTGTCCAGGAGTGACTGAGTTTCCACACGCCTGCATCAGCTGCTCCTCACGGTTTTGGATGGGTCCCTTTCCTGTCTGACCCCACACGCCCTGCCCGAGGGAAAGCGCAGGGGTGACACCGAAGGCGCCCTAGGAAAGCACCTGCTGTGAGGCGGGCGACGCCGACGGCCGCGCGGTGGAGAAGCCGGCCCTCCCGGCCGGCCGAGGTGCCCCACGCCGCCCAGGGCCGCGCCCCGCCGCGTCCCTCAGGGTTTCCTCCCCTGCGGGCCAGGCTGTGGCCGCCGCGGCCCGGCCCGGCCCAGCCCAGCCCAGCCCAGCCCAGCCCAGCCCAGCGGCCTGCTTACGGCAGGCTGCCGGCCCGCCCGCGGCCCGCCTCTCCGCGCCGAGCCCGGGCCTGGCCCCGGCCCCGGCCCCGGCCTCGGGCCCCCGCCCGCGCCCCGCAGGCCTCGGCGGCCGGGGCGGGGGCGGTCCGGGGGCGGTGCGGGGATGCCGCCGGAGGCGCTGTAGCGCGGAGCGGTCCGCGGGTAGTGGCAGCCGGGCGGCAGCTCCTCCTTCCTTCTCCTTCTCCTCTTCCTCCTCCTCCCTCCGCGCCGGGGTGCGCTGCGCGGCCGCCCCGCGTGTACGATGGACTGGCAGGTGCTGACCAGAGAGATCTCCCTCTACCTGGAGAGCCAGGTCCGCGTGGGGCTTTTCGGCTCCGGCGTGGGCTTGTCCCTGGTGCTGGGCTTCGGCGTCGCCTACGCCTGCTACTACCTCAGCAGCATCGCCAAGGTGAGCGGGAGGGCGGCGGGACGGGCGGGCTCCGCAGGTGTCCCGCCGCGGGGGGACCGTCCTGGCGGGGACCGTCCCGCGAAGGTCACCTCGACCCACTCCCCTTAGCGGAGGCAGCCGGCGTCCTCCTGGCGAGGGGAGCGTCGGCACCTGACGTGGCTGGCCGGGGGGTAGGGCGCTGCGCCCGCCTCGTCCTCACACGCCCCGTCCTTCCTCTGGAGGTACCGCTCCGGGGTGCCGGCTGGCCGAAACGCCGCTCGCCCCCCGCACAGGCCCGTCCCCGCGGCCGGGCCGGGCCGGGCCGGGCGGCGCAGCCCTCCGCGCCTGCCGGGGCCGTTGGGCCCCCCGTGAACCGCTGAGGCGTTTCCTCCGCTGGGGCCCGCCAGCCGCCCCCCGGGGGCCGGCCGGCCTGAGGGAGGGGAAGGGGCTGTTCGTGCCCGGCCTGGGAGGGGAAGGGGCTCTGGCCTCAGGCGTCCCCGAAATGCATTCGTAGTAGGGGGAGAACTTGGCTGGGGGCGATGGTTTGGAAAGGGAGGTCAGGAGCCCTCCCTCCACGACAAAAACCCGACCTCTTTGGTTTATTAACAGGGCAGGCGATAAAGTAGTTTGCTGCCCTCGTGTCTGCCTTCGATACCGTCGTACCGCTATCGCAGTGTTTTGGGGGCTAGGACACTCTTGCACATCTTCTGGTTAGTACTGGTTTCACAGATAAATTAGGCATTCGCAAATTACTTGGATACAGTGAGCCTGATCTGATCTGATCTAAAGTGGCCCCTGAAAATATGCGTATCAAAAGATTTATGACGGTGGAAGACGTGTGTTGCCACAGTCCTTCACAGAACTGCTGAGAACATAGCCTTCCTCTTCACTGAGAAAAGGGTACTTGATTTTGGTCAGAGGAGAAAAATGAAGGGAGGACATGCCACTGCGGCTATGTATGTGTAACAGTTTTCTTCAAATCATCTATTATTGCCCTATTAATGCTTGTGTGTTGGAGAGTCAGTGTAAAAGAGAAGTTTAAGAAATATGGTTGCTAAAACATGGGTTGTTTGGTATACAGGGATTTCCATGTTGATTGGTATACAAACAGAAGCTGTGAGAAAAATCTCTGCATGCAGAACATTGAGATGAGTTAACCAATGCAGTTGTGTACCGTAGTATGAGATGGGAGACGGAGTGTCCTACTAGGTTAAAACAGGTACTGCAGGTACACAGTCAAACTACATGGATTAAACGTCACTTCTGTGCGGTGCAAGAAAATTGATTCAGTAAAATCTTTCTCACCTACTGTGAGACTGTGTGGTTTTGATTTGTCAGTGAAAGATACAATGCTGGTAAAAGTAGAGCTAGAATAGCATGTTATTAGAAATAGGTAAGGAATCCATTACGTTTAGTGCGTGTCACTTTTCAGCTCGGCATTTTGGCATTTCATTTGGGGTTTGTTTACTTATCTCTTTACCATGACAGGAAAAAGCATTGAAATGATTATATGAAATAAACCAGTTTACTGGGAGAGGATTTAAACAAGCTTTCATTTCTTTCTCTCTTTCTTTGTCAGTTTGTTTTTTATATGAATGCCCTTGCCTGACTGTAGTCTCTCTTCCTAGAAACCCCAGCTGGTGGCCAGCAATGACCGTTTCTGCCGCTTTCTCGAGGAATATTGCCCTGTTGTGACTGAAACTTACTATCCCACTATTTGGTGCTGGGAAGGTCGGGTGCAGACACTCCTGCGTCCCTTTATCACCTCTAGACCCCAAGTACAGTACAGGAAGTAAGTGCTTTTCTTCTGGAAAGTGACTGATTTGGTAGCCAGCAGTTACCTTACTCTGATTGTGTCACAGCTACCATTCTTGCTCAAGCTTGTGCCCATTTTTTTTGCTTTATGCCCGCCTTTACAACTCCATCGTAGACTTGGAACCATCTCTATCCTGGATTCAATATACAGTAGGTTTAAAAGGTCAAGGTTCCCAATTTGCCCTATTTTAGCTCAGAGAGTTTTGGAGCACTGAAATATTGGTGACAATTCCAGGTGTGACCTCACCAGTGCTGAATAGAGGGGAAGGATGGCCTCCCTCGACCTGCTGGCAATGCTCCTCCTAATGCAGCCCAGGAGGCTGTTGGCCACCTTTCCTGCGAGGAAGCATTGCTGGCTCATGTTCAGTGTGGTGTCCACCAGGGCCCCCAGGTCCTTTCCTGCTAAGCTGCTTTCCAGACGGTCAGCCCCCAGCCTGTACTGGTGCATAGGGTTGTTCCTTCCCAAGTGCAGGACTTTGCACTTCCCCTCAGTGAACTTCATGAAGTTCCTGTCAAGCCATTTCTCCAGCCTGTTGAGGTCTCTCTGGATGGCAGCACAGTCATCTGGTACATCAAATATTCTGGTGTTTGAATGCCATCATTTTGCAGAGCTCATGCAATCACTGCATCTGTCCATTGAACCAACAGGTACTATCTTAACCATAGCATGGCCACATTTAGCCTTGTTTCAAATATATAAAACTTCTGGGATTTTCAGAGTAACTTTCACCTGTGGGGTTTATGTTGTGTTCTTTGATGCCTAAATTCTAAAAAGGAAAGAACTTATATTTAGTGTTTGTCCTCGGCTGATCTCTCTCACACAGAAATGAGACTTAGTCTGGCAAATGAGGCATTTGGCACAAGACCTAAGGAGAAGTACTTTTATGTGCCGGAACCTGGATGCAGAACAAGTTGTTTCAGCTCTGTTTGCATGGTAGAATAGATTTAGCATTTAGCAGCTTCCCTTAGTTTTAGTAACTAGGAAACTTTTCAGTGGTACGGCCATGTCCACTTTTTCTAGCCCTTCTTGTATAGTCTCTATTTCAAGGTTTGCGAGGGAAGAAACATAGTTCCATGGGGCAATGCTTATTTTGCACCATTTGAGATTGTGTTGGCAGTACACACCAGCATTGCATCTACTTCCCGTTACTGAAAAAGGGCAAAGCTGAGCTAATGAGTCCAACAAGGCTAAAGAGCTTTAAAATATGAAGTAGGTGCTATCAAGACTTTTGATTGAAAAATCAAATGCAAGGTAGGCTTACATTTTGGTAGTTCCTACACCAACTGTCTTGTCCAATATCTTCATTGCCAGGAAGAGGGAAGATGCTGTATGTTTCTAAAAAAAGAAATAAACCTTCTTGTCATTGTTTAATGCGTGCTTAGCTTCTTGGGATATTATAATATTTTTTGCATTCTTAAGATACATGGTTTAAGAGTGCATTCTAGCAAAGTTTGTGGAGATACAGGGTGAAAGATATAGTAGTGCGTGTCTGTGTTCTGTGTGTTTCAAACATAACAAAGTGCTGCTTCTTTGGATAAAGAGAAAAAAATGTGATAAATGTTTAACACATTGCCCAGTGTGCTATCAAAATATTCTCAGATGATCCAAAGAAATCTGCAGTACACAAAGCCTATATAAAATAGAAGGCCATGCCAAAAATCATACTAGTTACAAGTTTCCAGTACATCAGCAGCAATTCATGAAAGACCAGCTTTTCATTTACTGGGAACAGGAATTGCTCCACAAATTGACTGTGCTAACTCATGTCAGCTGTAGGTGTGGCTCTTCCTGAATGGTGAACATACAAACATACCTAGTTAGGTGGCACTTTGAGTATTAAAGCATAATTAAAAATGCAAAATTCATACCTGGTAATTTGTACACTGTAAGTACTCTTAATAGTATGCATGTATTTTTCCATCTAATCAGTGTTGTCTTGAAATGTGCCTTTCAGTGAGCTCATTAAAACAGCAGATGGAGGACAGATTTCGTTGGATTGGTTTGATAATAATGACAGCTTATATTATCCGGATGCCAGCACAAGACCCACTGTCCTGTTACTGCCTGGCCTGACAGGAACGAGCAAGGAATCCTACATTCTTCATATGATCCATCAAAGCGAAACCCTGGGATATAGGTGCTGTCGTATTTCATTGCTAGTATTTTGCTTCTTCCAATAAGATCAAATATAAGTATGTATATGTGTAAGATGCCTTTCTAAGGCAAATGAAATCTAAAGACATAAGTTTATGTAAGAAAGTATTATTAGTAATAATAATAGTAGAATTATATAACAGGCAGTACATTCAGAAGGGCTGTTTTAGTATCTACAGAGGTGCCCCAGAGACTGCAGTGAAAACAAGCTAAGTCTGCATAGGCCTTTGCTGCTGCTTCTTAAATTATATCAGTATTTGTGCTACCTTTACACTTTCTAGAGAGGGGCTTGTGTTGAGCTCCAAGAAAACTTGTGTGGATGGGCTGCTGGCAGCAGGCCTCAGAGGAGGTCAGCTTCTGAATGCCAAAATTGCTTCATTCAGCAGCCTCAAAATTGTGAGTGCAGAAAGGAGAGCTAAACTGCTCTTACTGGTGGTGGTTAAGGAAGAGGTTTGTCACATCTTAATTGTCACTGCTTTACTTAGTTTTGTTATTAAGGCTTCTGGTCAAAGTTGGATAAAATAAGTGGATTAGTCGATGAATAGATTCCTTTATGTAATCATATTGCTGCTGCTGTGCTTTAAAATAAGTTGCCTTTGTTCCAGGATCTGTATTTGGAATATTACACTTTGCAGATTGGCTTCTGGTACTGACTATAATAAGTTCTTCAAATACATATATATGAACTTTTATCTACATGTCTGGCTATCTCTGTTTGGAGATTTGGATAACTGCTTTACTAAATTATGCAAGTAAAGTAGCACTTTAACTGTTCAAAGTACTTTTAAAATCACTTTAAAACTTACCAGCAAAAAATATCAGAGGAGGAAAGCCCTCAAATCAACAACTTCTTACTATTAATTTTTTAAGTATTCCTGAAAGAATTCCAGAAATATCTTCATTTGATGAGCTGAGAAAAGAAGGTATAGCATTAAAAAAGGAGAACTTTAGGTCAGATTTCAACAGAATGTTATAATTTTGTTTTTAATCAGCAACATTTGAGAAAAATACCAAAATAAGTAATTTTTCCATGCCTTTAACCCATCTAAAATATGTATATATTATTTAACAGAATTATTACAATGAGATGGTAGAAGAGTAATAGAAAAGTAAGATTTTTTAAGAAAGCGTAGATCATGGTAATACTGCTAGAAAACTCCCACAGGCATCCCATCCCCAAGAGCCTGCAACTTGGATGCAGCTGTCATAATTTTGATTTGGCTCATTTCTTGCTATTTAATACAGTTATGTAGCTTTGGAGGATGTCTACACATGGATCTCTGACATTCTCTTTCAGAGCACTGCTTTAGGCTCAGCCCAGCACTGGCAGAGCTTATGGCTTGTATTTGGCCAGCTCAGAGTGCAGGCAGAACAAGATGCATGTACTATCTTCAGGTAAATGCTGGGGCTCGTCATTCTGCAATCTGACCTCGATGGGCGAATCACAGAGCTCATTGAACTCCATTTTGGTTTCAAGGTTGTTCCACACAGGTCAGACTTCAGGATCTGTAGGACTGTAAATATTTATGTGCTGAACTTATTCATAGAACTGGCCCATTTTTCTTTATGCATTTTCTTTTTTTTTTGGTGTTATCTTAGTGGAGTGAACAATGTGTATAATTGAATTTACTGTCTCAATTTCTAGATGCGTGGTTTTTAACAATCGGGGAATTGCTGGTGAGGATCTTTTGGTAAGGATGACTTCTAAGACAAACATCTCTCACTTATAAGCAGTATATATGGAATCATTTATTTCTATTTGTACAGCTGGATTTAAATGAGAGAAACTCACAGCGTATGTTGTAAATGCAGAGAAAAGAATCTAGTCATCTAATAGATCAATCATGTGCCAATATCCATCTTTTATTTTAAAACTCAAAAAGGTCAACTGGTCAACACAGAATTTTTGTGAACATTTCATTTTAGGAAAGAATTTAAATTATTAATATCTGTAACATTAAAATGAACAATCCTTACATTTTTCTTTCCAGAAATACTATGGTATCTAAAATGCACACATCCAAGAAATTCTGTTCAGTCAGTGCAATTTTCTCCCATTGTTTTAACATACAAATCCAAATATAAGCAGCTGTAATTACTTTCCCACTATGAGTTGCCAATATGAGTTTAAAGTAGATTTTAAAAGTTGTGCCATTAAAATTGATCCATGTTATGTGTTTTTGAATTAATGAACCAGATTTTTATGGGGAGCCATATCCTAGATGTTAAATGTGTTCTTGTATTTTTCTCACTAATTATAACACAAAATCAGCTAAAAAAGACATTTTTTGCATTTGGGACAGGCATACTATGTTTGCTTAGAAATAACTGGCAATTCCACAAATGGCAAAGTCTTGAAGCTAAACATTTTCTGCAGCTAGGAGCAAGGCATGATGAAATATTGCTGAATAAGCTTTGTTTCTTCATATTTGTTTTGTTGACAGTTCTGCAGCTGTAATGAATGCGCATAATACTCGGTATTGTTTTGCATTTTTTAATCCCCTGGTTCCAAACTTTAAAAAGCTCAGATGTTTCCCATAATCAGATAAAGCATTTCAATGCAAATATTGCCATGTTAAGAGTAGTTTTCTGCATACTTTTGGAGATGGATCTACAAAGCAGTTTTGTGACACACAAAGTCCTTATTGATGAATTTCTGAATCGTTAAGAGAAAAGATCTCTTGTTTGGTTGCATTGTGTGTATTTTACTGTAATCGGATTTACATCTTTAAGCTTTATAAGATCTTACTGTGAAGCAAACCAGATGAAATTATCACATTTTCTGCAGAGGGGTTTCTACATTTTAATATAAAATCCCTAGTTAATGAGTTTGAAGCATAGTCAAGCACCACAGTAGAAATCAGTCATGCAAGTAGTTCTTTTCCTAGTCTTTTTAAAGATAGATTCAAATTTACACCAAATAAGAGCTATTTAAAGAATCAGTTTTAAAATGCTGTTGTCATTTGTTATTGAAAGTTATTGTGAGTTATTGTTATGGAATAATCAAATATTAGATTGACCACAGTCAATGTGAGCTAAGATGGTGTTTTAAAAATATCTTTATGCAGTGAGTAAATAAATAGACATCAAAGTGTTGGGAATTAACTGAAATTAAAATGCAAGATATCTCTTTAGTTTTATAAACTTTTAATCAAGTACACTTTCATTTAGAATACATTAGACCCTAGTTACCAAAAATAATTTAACTTTTGAACTTGACAATTTAATTAAAATAAAGCACATTCACACTGTTTATAACTAATAGGGTGTAAAACAGTGAAGAGTGATTCATGTGGACAAGAACTCGAAATGCAACATAAATGGAAATTAAGAATATCTTCAGTTTTAATTACCCGGATTTAGCTTTTCTATCCTTATCTTTGACTTCAGGATTTCAATATTCTTGTTAAATATATTTTAAGTAATCAGTTTCCTCTAATTAAACTTGTTAAAATTGCCCACAAATATCCAGGCTGTTTAACTGAAAGCAATTTAAAAAAAACACCTTAAAATACATTGTTGCATCAGGCAACAAATAAGTTCAATTAACTCATAATTAAGTATTTTTATATTTAGTTTTAATGTTTATACTGAATTATGGCAGGCCAGCCACTACCTATAGTTAAGTCAAGGTCACTAACACGTTAGTAGCAACTCTGTATTGCTGCAGATGAAATCTAGAGAACAGCATTAGAAAAAACCCTTATTTTACTGTGATACTTATTGTACATAAAAGGACTTATCTCCCTTATACTGCTTCAGATAGTACCCCAGATTGTGGCCTGTAGCAGTTGTCTGTGCAAGTGAGTCTTAAAAGCTGTGCTTACCCTTCAAAAGCAGGGAAGGGGTTACCCAAATCCCATTGATGCCAGTGGAAGTCATTCCAAGTCTCAGTTCAAGATTTGAAGAGACACTGATGGTAGATAGAGAAGGGGGAATATATATGTGTTTCATTGCTTTAGTTAATAAAATATTTTAGTAAATTAGGTAAGTGACACTGGTGAATTTATTTATCTATTTATTTGCTTGTATTGTGTAGAATCTAAATATTGGCTACTTTTCAAATACTAGCTGTCAGAACTTGAAATCTAATATTTTCTTTTGCATTTGCATGTGGGTGAAGATAGTAAAATTGTCATGATAACTTTCTTTTCTGTAAATTGCAGCCTTTATGATATGTTTCCATTTCCTCGGGGTATTTTAACATGTCTGTCTAGTTCTATCTAGTTTAGCTTGTTGCTCTGTGTTTAGATTTCAGCTAATGACCGGAAGGTTGCAGATACTGAGGATATTTGTCACGTGTTTTATTTTGTAATGATAACAAGTATAACTCCTTCCTCCACCTCCTTGTGAAATGCTCTGGGTTTATGTTTGCCATTTGGCACAGCTTCACGATAAATGCTAAATTTATCTTGTTATATAAATGATCCACTGTTCAGTTTGCTTTGTCCTTAAAGGATAATACAAAAGCTTATGATGGCATTTTTCCCTCTGACTCCTTACAGACACCAAGGACTTACTGTGCAGCTAACACAGAGGATTTAGAGGCCGTTATTCATCATGTACACAGCTTGCACCCCTCAGCTCCGTTCATGGCAGCAGGTGTTTCTATGGGAGGGTAAGGTATTATGCAACACAAGTCTCAGTTTAACTATGATCATAAAATAAGACTGTTGTAGCCTGGTTGTAAATTATTACTCTGCTATACCTGCATTACTTACTGAATTGCAACTAACTTGGGTCTATTTCTAGCAGTCAATATTCAGAGGACTTTTAGAAACCTTGTATCTTTCAGTATCTTAGCTCTGTGTCAGGGAAGGTGAAAATTGGCCAACATTTAAAAGTTGAGGGGGGTAGAGAAAGACAAGAAACACTGTCAGACAGATTGACAGCCAAACAGGTGGGAATACAATCTTTGGAAAGCTGTCTTTGGAGCAGAGGGATAAAAAATAGGAACTAGAGCTAACATACCATGTTTCTTAGCAACCTCTGGAAATTACAAGATTTATCTTCACTCTGTTTTGGGTTCTGCAGTGTGTGGGTAGGTTAAGCTGGAAGAGATGGAGGTATCTGCTCTGTCTGGCTCAGAAGCAAGTAGTATTGTTGAAACCAGTATGGGTTGGCATAGCATGTGGTATTAAGACTTGCTGGGTCCTGGCTTCACTCCAGAAAGCACAGCTAGAACAGACAATGATAGCACAGTTGCTTAGAAAAATCACTGCTAGAAGCTAGGAGAAATATTCAGACAGCCTCTTCAATGAAAATCATAGGAGAGGAGAACTTCCATTAGAAATACTGCAGACACAGTGGTAACTTACTGAGACTTCCCTTCTTTCTGATAAATTTTATGGAGGGTGGGCAGATATAGCCCTGTATATTGACATTAATCTACTAATGACTTGTAGGAGCTTTGGGGTAAATACAGATTTGTTCAAGCAATTTAGTTATTGATAATCAAATAAATAAGTAACTTGGAAGCCTTTTAAATTAGGCACATCTTTTTCATTCATGTTGCTGGGATTTTGCCAGTGTCTTCGGTATCAAGACATATGAATCTTTCCAGTATGTCAGCGTCTGTCTTGCTGGGAAGCCCAAAATTTGACACACTACTCCAGATACAATCTTGTAAATGCCAAATACAGGGAAATAAACTCTTCCCTAGACCTGCTTGTTTTGCTCATACTAACAAAGCACAGCATTGCCTTTAGTTGTCTTCATTGCTGCAAGGGTGCATTGCTGAGTCATGTTCAGTTTGCCCAGGTCTTTTTCAGCAAAGCTGCTCTCTGTCCAGTTATTAATCTGTTCTAGGTGCAGGACTTTGCATTTGCCTTTGTCGAACTTCATGAGGTTTTTGCCAGCCCATTTCTCCAGCCTGTTGAGTTGTCTCAGAATAGCAGCCCTATCTTCCAGTTCACAGCCACTTCCCACAATTTGACCTGCAAGGCTCATTGGGGTGCATTCCATCTCATCATCCAGTTAATGAAGACATTACACAGTGTTGGCCCCTGCATTGACCCCATGAGGAACACTACTAGCAACCGGTCCAACCAACCCTGTTGGACTTCAAGTTAATGATCACAACTCTCCGAGCCTAGTGGTCTAGTCAGTTTTCCACTCACATTGCAGGTCACCTATTCAAACCATGTTGCTCCAGTTTGGCTACACGGAGACCATGGAAGACTGTCACAAGCCTTGCTAAAGTCAAAATAAGCAACATCCACTCCTTTCACCTAACCAACAAAGGCAGTCAGCTCATCATAGAAGGCAATTAGGTTGTCTTTGACCTTGGTAAATCCATGGTGGCTGTTATCAGCCATCTTCTCTACCTTTACATGCTTGGAAAT
Source organism: Astur gentilis (assembly GCF_929443795.1). Lineage (NCBI taxonomy): Eukaryota > Metazoa > Chordata > Aves > Accipitriformes > Accipitridae > Astur > Astur gentilis. Next base: position 2,916,745 of record NC_064881.1, on the reverse strand, counting down.
GGCTTACAGGGGATATTCCCAAACTGCTGAGGTTAGGCTGACCAGCCTGTATTTCCTCCTCCTTGCCATTCTTGTAGAGGGGTGCCTTTTTTCCAGGCATCAGGAATATCCCACAGTTGCTGCAACCTTTCAAAAGTCATAGAGAGCAGTCTCATAATGACATTGGCTGCCTCCTTCTGGAGCTTTGGTGCACCTCACCTGGTCCCATTGACGTATCTATGTCCAGTTTGCATAACTGGGCTGTAACTCGATCTTCCTCTACCACGAGTAATAATTCACTCTCCTATACTCTGCCAGGCACAGGGACCTCAGAGGTCTGAGAACAGACCTCAGCACTGAAAACAGAGAAGACAGGGAGCCTTGGCCTTTTACAAATCTTTTGTCACTAGGTTCCCTGCTCTGTTGAATAGTGGTCCCATGAGGGAATAAAAGCTGGTCAGCCTAACCTCAGTTCTTTGGGAAGATCCTCTGGAAGCCAGTTCCAAGCATATTAAGAATGAGAAGGTAACTGGATTTGCCAAGGACAAAACATGCCTGAGCAATCTGATTGCTTGCTATGATGAGATGACTGGCTTCAATGATGAGGGGAAGGGAGTGGATGTTTTCTGTTCCGAGCCTTTCTTTGTGTCAACGCACAAGAAAGGCTGCAACAGAAGCCTTTCTTGTTGCAGAAGCCTTTTTCTTGTTGTCCTGCACATCCCTTGCTAGTTCCAACTCCAGCTGAACTGTAGTTGTCCTAACTGCATCCTTGCATGCTTGGGCAATGACTGTTTCTCCCAGGCAGCCCCCTTCCACCTTCAGGATACTTCCTTCTTGAACTCAGGCAGGAGTTTTTTGTTCCTCCATGTGGACTTCTGCCTCTCTTGCTCAACTTCCTGCACATCAGAATGTACACTTGTGCTTTATGTTCAGTTATCCTTAAGGTCAAACAGTTCTCCTAGACACCTTTGCCCATCAGGGCCATCTCACATGGGATCCTGCCTACCAGATCCCTGACCAAATTAAAGCCAACTCTCTCCAGTATTATAATTCTGCTGCTTACCTTCCCCTCTCACTTTTGATCTTAAAAATCCACCATTGAATATCAGTGGCCAAGACTGTTCTGTACCCTTCCATATCTGACAGGTTCTTCCTTACATGTTAGTAGAAGATGTATAGAACATTTTCCCTATTTGGGTCATTGATCATGTATCAAAAGGTTGTCCTCAATACTCTCCAGAATTCTGTTCTGCTTGTGCCTTGCTGTGTTGTTGTTCCAGTTGATGTTGGTATGGTTACAGTTCCCTGTGCCTGCTGATTATGAAGCTTGTTTTAGCTGTCCAAAGACCTGAATTGTCTAATTACTCCTTTTGATCAGGAGGTCTATAGCAGACATCCACCGTGATATCCCCTTTGTTAACCTCCTATCTGATTTTGACTTATTAGCTTTGAATTGGCTTATAACCTGCACCAGGGAAAAGTTCTGTGCATTTAAATGGCTTCTTTGTCTAAGGTGCAAACCCTCCTTCTTGCCTTCAAGGCTTTAATGAAGTCTGTTTGCATCCATCATGGCACACTCTTGTCTGCCTGTGAATTCTCCATGTCTCTGTGATCCAATAAACTTGTTCTGTGACTATGCACAGATTTCTAATTCCTCCTATTTTTTCCCATGCTGTGTGTTCGTGCATGTGCTAGCACATGAGATGGGCCACTGTCATGCTGCCCATGAGAGCCTTCCCCATTATGCTATCCCTTGGGTGCTTCATCAGGGCCTGCCAAGCCTTTGCTTCTCTTCAGGCTTTGCTCTCCCTCCCTTGACAAACCTAGTTTAAAACTTTTCTTTGCAAGGTTAGCAAGCCTGTTGGCTCTTATCTCTCTTGGCATGCTATCTCTTTCCAGCTTAGACTTTTTTGCGTGCAAAACACAAAATAACATGATGTATTGCAAAAACATGTTTCAGTGGAAATGGTGAAAGTCAAAGAAGAATCTGCAGTAGAGGCTTGTTTCAATGATTACATACAGATTTAAAGCGTAGTAGCTCTTCATGTGTAGCTTCATGTGTGGTGCACCATTACATCAGAACTAAGAGGGCTGTGGTGTAGTAGGTGAAGTACGAGGTTTTCAGGGCTGAAGGTGCAGTAGAAGCTAGCCATTCTGCGACTGGTACAAAAGACCAGTTCAGCCCTTAGTGTCATTTCTGTCCTTGTCTTAACCTAGTTATGGTATCTTAAATAGTGGCAAAGTCTGTTAGTATGGCACAGAGGATCTGTGTTGTGTTCCTGGCTTTTACCGCACCACCACCACTGGGCAATTTCAGGCAAGATGTTCCACCTTCCTCCTCCAATACGTTTCTAATGTCCTGAACCACAAAGAGAAAGCATATGCTTAATTGTACAGAAAACTGGAAGAGTCTTTAATCATCCACATGAAGACTGTTTCCATGCTTCAAAATTAATTGGAGCACTGGCATGTTCAAAATTAAGTAGGAGCAGAGATCTCTCTAGGGGCATATTGTGAAAATGATCCGTTTGTCTTAATCTTACAATAATTTTTGTTATCTATCCCTTTTCAAAATTTTCTGAATAGCCAGTTAATCTATACAGGGCACATTTGCCCAATTAAGAAGAAAAATAAACACTCACTTCACAAAGGTGTAAATGTAAATGAAAGCCCACTTGTTCTATTGATCTTCAGTATGTATTATTTCAGAAAGGGACTTTGTTTTCTAACATAAAGATTCCTAAACCTTCTCTCTACCACATATATTCTGTGAATTCTGTTAGAGAAGTGGCTTCTTCCCCTACTGCAACTTTTTTTTGTTATTGGTTTATGGTTCAGTGTTCTTACAGTATATCAGCTGGTGACTCACAGGTTCCTCCTCTTCTGTGGGTAAGAGGGAACATATGCTACCTGACTCCTATATGTGCCACAGGTGACTTTCCTTACTGGGTTCAACTGTGTGAGCTGATGACAGGAGCCCATTCCCAAGTGCTGTTTGCTGTTCTTTTCCTGCTGGTTCCTACCAACTGGCAAGTCTTTGGTAATACCAAAGACTGGTTTCACTTTTGCACTGCTGTCCTATGATCTGGTAGGTAGCACATGGGGATAAAGTCTCTGTGATGGCAGGCTGGTTCATGATGTCTTTGCTAAAGGTTGCTGTCTCCTGAAGTATTGTAGATGAAGCCAAGGTACAGATGTTGGTGGTCCAGGGAGCTATATTAAGTTGTAAAACCTATAATGTTTTGAGTTAAAGGCTTGGTATTAAAATGCTGGTTGTAAACTTTGGGGTCTCAGGCATTAAAGTAAGACTTACAGCTTTTCTGTTAGTATTTTTCTTTTACTCTCTTCCTGCTATTTTAATTTTTCTACGTTTGAAGGGTCAGGTTCTGGTGAACTGTCTCATGTTTTCAACTCAACTATACATCAGCAGTAGAGACTATAAGTTGCAATTGGTCAGAAAGGCAAGACTTAAGCCATTTATTTGGCTCATAATTTTGTTTTGCTAGTTTTTTTCATTATCCAACACTTCATTCTTTACATACTTTGTGCTAAAGGCTGTGTTCTCTCATGTGTGAGGTGGGGTAAAGGAATTACCTTCGACCCAAAAGACAGCTTCATAGTGAGGCAGGTGTGCCAGGGGCAGCTTGCATTTGTCAGGCACATTGATCAGATTTATTGGATCGGAAAGACCAAGAGCTTGTTTTACCATTTTACAACTTGGGAATACCTGTTCCATGAGTCAGATACTTTTTTCTGACCTTTTCCTCCCTTTTAGTGATATAAATAAGACTAGTATCTCTATTTATTTCTAAATGCACTCCTACCCACATCCTACACCATGCACTCAGTTCCTCTCTGACAGTAGAGAAAGAAAACTTCATGAGTCATATGTTGATTACATTGACTACCTTTCAGAAGTATTAGGCACAATGGTAGGGCTGATACAAGAAACTATTGAAAAACACACAGAAAGGTGGCTGATTGTTATATTTGCTTTAAATTGAAGCAAACAATTTGATAGTATATATGTTTCTGTTTTTCATTTCTGTTTGTAGCATGCTTCTTTTAAATTACCTGGGCAAAACTGGCAGAGACACTCCTTTAATGGCAGCTGCAATTTTCTCTGCGGGTTGGAATGTTTTTGAATCTGTAGAATCTCTGGAGAAGCCACTAAACTGGCTTCTTTTCAACTATTACTTGACTACTTGTCTACAATCCTCTATCAGCAGGTGAGTTGCCTTCTGAACTGTTTAGCAAGGTGGAAGGATGTTAGCATGAGATCTACAGCAGGTATAATAATATTGGCAAAATTAATGCTGTAACAACACTTCACATAGCTGTTCTGTCTGCATTCTTCTGTAAGTTTTGAAATCAAAAGGATCTTTGCAAGAAAGATTGTCATCAATGTGACTAAATTTCTCTTCTCCTCAAGGGACTTGGCACAAGACAAATGTACTTCTATATTTATGGATGAAGTGAATGGATTTTTTAATTTTTTAGACATGCACATACTGATGTTGAGTATATATGTATGTATACTAATCCTTTTAAGTCGGTGTTGACTGCAAAAACATGGAAAGGACTAGTTCATCCTTTGCTTTGTAATATTAGGGTGTATTTTGTATTCCCAAATATTTAGTTCTCTTATCTTTGGCATCTTTCTCATGGCTTAGACAGATTCTTACTATGTTGCTGGATGTGCCTGCATATGGATGAACAATTCTTGTGCTCTTGAATTCCAGGCAGATTTTTAATATGACAGAAAATTAAAAACAAGCATGTTCTTGTTAGGGAGTTATTTCTATAAATGTATCTGTAAAGCAGAGGACTTCTACATCTGTTTATATAACAAAAAACCAAGCCCTCCAATTTTTCTCTCTTTCTTTTTAGGCATCGACAAATGTTGGAGAAATTATTTGATATGGATCTTGTGATGAAGGTATGTGAAAATGTTACTTCTGCTTTAGCTGGATGCTGTTTTCCAAATGCTGACATAGTTCCCTGTTTGAATTCTGTACTTCAGGCTAGAACTGTTAGAGAATTTGATAAGCGGTTCACTTCAGTCATGTTTGGCTATCGTACAATTGATGACTACTATGAAGATGCTAGCCCATGTCGCAAGCTGAAGTCAGTAGGAATTCCAGTGTTATGTCTAAACTCTGTGGATGATGTTTTCTCACCAGGTCATGGTAAGTTTAAGCTTTTAAAAATATATTTATCTGTATACGCAATCATTAAGACAAACTACATTGGTCTGGGGATGAACTCATGTATTTAAATGCTTAAATGTGTATTTAAATGTTACTTGTACATAGGATCAAAAGCTCCAGGGATAGATCAATCTTGCAATTTACTTACAGTGTAAGACACATGTAAAACAGCTGATGATGGAGAGACCTGATTCATACGGGATGAAGAAGCACATGGGGTGGCAGTCATTAGCCATTAGTAGACTCTTTTACAGTCAAAAGAAAGAAATATGCACATTTAGGGTGTGAGTTATCTCACTGTAAGGAAGATATTAGATGTATTGCCCTCTTGGAAGCACCTGTTTCTATTCAAGTATGAAGAGAGCCTATAATGAGGAACTGGGATTCAGATGTCTGGATTGTAGACATCCAGAGTTCAATGAAAGTGAAAACAAGTATTTTTTTATTGCCATTTTTCAATCCAGTCCTTACAAGGAATGTCTGGAAGTTGCTTATGTTTCAGATGACTTGAAATCCTCAGCTGTTGATCTCCTGTGCCACCTCCAGTGCCTGAAAATAAAAAGTAAGAAAAAATGTAAGTTAGCACGTAGGACAAAATCTAGGGGGAGGGAAGAGATACAGAGGAGGTGAGCTCCTAGAAGGAGGCATGTTGAAATTAATAAGAAACTAACTAGAAGATGAAGCAGCAATATCAGCTAGTAACAGGCTGAAAACTGTTTTCCCGTTTCTTTCTATTTTCTGCCAAACACATGATCATTATGAATATTTTGCTTTGGATCTAAAGCTCAAAACCCTGTTTTTAACTGTCTTTTTAAGACATGCTTGTTCCTGTGGTCTGTATATTGGTTATAGTGTCTGAGAACAAAAGCTAATGTGGAGGAAAACCACTAGAATGAACAGCTGGTTGAGGGGACAGTCTTCAGCAGTGAACACCTGACACCTTTAAATATGAAGTTTATACACTTGATTTATTTCAGGGAAGTTTTCTTCTGCCACCACAAGTCAAGTGAGATTCTTGTAGAATGAATCATGAAACCAAAGTGGGTAGGCAAATAGACTAGAACAACAAACAGAATGAAGGAATTGGAAGAGACTGTGCGTGTGTGTACTATTTTTCTGTAGGCAGATGTGCAACACATACAGAAACGCACACACACACTACTATTTATAGCTCGAAGACCTGTTAGAGACAAATGTGACACAAAGGGAAGGGGCGTCTCCAGTAGAGAGCACTAGAAAAAGACAGTCTGATTTCCTCTCCTCTTGAATGAAAAACATCCATGCTATGCATGAACAATATAAAGAGGGGATAGCCACCTAATATGAGGGGAAAAAAGGTTAACTGGATTAGTCAAACTACCTATCCCTTACATTGGCCAGAACAGAGGCTTAAAACAAAATAAGATCTGGGCAAACATAGCAATATTTTTCCAGAATACTGCATCCACCTTTGACAATTTGTGGTTCAGGGACTTTCTGGGACAGAGTTAGTCCCTTTGTATTTACTAGCCTCTGTGGGATTTTTTTTTTCCTTGAAATTGGCCAGTTATTGTTTCTGTTATAAGCATATAATGTCCTGGAAATGAGAATGGATGGGGCTGTGACCCTAAAATATGTGTGCAAATATAAAATCTGGCTAGTGATTCTGACGATAAATTTTTATGGATCTTATGACCCTGGGGATGACTTTCCCCGTAGTGCTGCAAGGTGAGTGATCTGCTGTGCCATGCTTCTGCCATTAAGTATCTTAGAGAAGGAACAATGGCTTCACCTCTATGTTTAGCTCTAGCTCAGTTTGTGGTTTCTGTTCTAAAGTGAAGTAGTAACTGTGGCAGGAATAAGCTAGCTAGTTAGCACAAGTAACAACAGCAGGGAACCAGACAGTGTGCCTCTGTCCCTGGAGGATTTGTTAACCTTTCCCAGCCTATTGTCACTGGGACTGGGACCTTTGTTAGCCAGATTAAAGCTAGTGCAGATACTCCATTCCCTTGTCTCTTCATTTTAGAATATAACCTCCAGCTCTCAAGAGCCAACCGTTGACCTTGACCTCATGAAATTCAGTCTGAACACAAGAAAACACTTTTTTACTGTGAGAGTGGTCAAACACTGGCATAGGGAGGTTGTAGGGTCTCCATCTATGAGAGATACTCAAAACCTGGTTGGACCCAGCCCTGGGCAACCTGCTCTAGGTAACCATGCTTGAGCAGGGGGGTTGGACTGGATGATCTCAAGAGGTCTCTTACAACCTCAACAGTTCTGTGATTGTGTAGTTTGACTACCCAAAAGATTAAGTCCCCTAGAGTACAGCTGTAGCAGGCGTCTCCTCCCCCCAAGCTGGTTTTTAAAAGAAACACAACACTGTTCTTGGTGAACAGTGGATGATAGGGATGGTCTCTTGTGTAGGATTAAGTATCAAACCTATTGTCAGAATGCCTTAGAAATCTTGCAGTGTAGAAGGGAGTGAGGTAGAGCAGCAGCACTTCTGAAACAAGAAGTGTTAAGTCTGTTGTAATGACTATCCATCCTCTCTTAAACTCTGACCCTAACCAGCCTTTCTCCATGAAAATGTTTGGTTGGTTAAGCTTTCACTTATTCCTTGTCCACAGAGTTAATGCTGTTGGCCGGAAACTGTTGTCCTTGTATTGACAAGTTTACCTTAGAAAGGGCTACCAGGACAATGTTGATTTACAGCAAATATCATGACTCTGTTATGTGTGTCTATTCTTGTCTCCTTTTTTGTTTGTGTTATGCACCCTCAATGTGAAACATTGCACTGGCAGGGGACACAGGGCACCCTGATTAGCGGCCTAGAAATTACGGCTGCTGCCGTCAGTTACTGGAGTTCATTCATCCTGACACTTTTGCAGGCTGTTTTATGTTAGCCAACATAAAGGTCTGGTGTTACTCTTGGGAGGTGACTTTATTCTGGCAACTGGCTTGTTTTTTCTTACTTAAAAGTGTGTGGACACATGTAAGCCTATGGCAACCAGAGGCAGTTTCCGCTCACAACTGTATAATGGATTCAAAGCCACAAAACTTCCTCTCGTCCAGATACCAGCCTTTTATTGACTTTGGGGACTGGTTATTTCATGCCTCATCTACCCCCAGTAACACCTACTAGCTTTTAAGCTACCTTCCACCTCTGTTGTAGATAGCTGTAGTTTCCAACAGCAGGGAAACAGGCCTAGAAAATTCATTAGGGAGAAAGCTGTGCCAGAATTCCTTTGTGTTTAAATATCCTTTATAAAAAGCCAGCCACATCTATCTTTCTGTAACAGAGCTTGGGGGATACAAACCCAAGCCTGCTTTGTTACTATACAATATGGACTTAAAGAAGAGAGACTTCCCTTAAAAAGTGTAGATGCTGTCTCTGTTGCCTCTTACTACCTGATCATTTTTTCTCATGTAGCTTTTTGGTACACTTTGTACTTCCCAGCAATTTTTTTTTTAATATATTGTGAAAATGTGCCCTTTGATCTCAATCCAGTATTAGGAAGAAACAATTCATTTGCAGTCCTTCCTTAACATTGCTGTTTAAAGTTCATAGAGCTTGGCAGCTGGTGTATCTGTAGTTTAATTCTGGAATGCAGGTCTCATATTGCATAATACTAATGAATGAAAACAAATGCTTTCTTCATTGCATGACACTTCTTTCACCATAACTTATTTAAATAAGCCACTGCTAAATATGTAATGTAATCAAGTCAAGCCCTTTTATTTTTTAAGTGTGAAAAAATAAATCAAGAAGGTGGAACGATAGCATTCATTATCAGTGTCACATTTAACTTTTCACCTGAAGTGGCATTTTTCTCCTCGGAGACTTTAAGCAGTGTATTAGGCATCTGACTTAAATTTCACTGTACTAATGCTTAGCTAATTGCCGCTGGTGAGTGTTGTGCCCAAGCTGAAAGCCTGCCCTTTAAGCTAGGTATCATGCCAGCTCCCTCCTGATCCACTGTGCCAAATAAGTGCATGTCTGAAGCTCAGTCATACTTTTTATTGAACTCTCTGAACTTCTTCTGTCCCTCTGAATCCAAACTTTGAGTAATTGCTTTTAAGTGTTATTTTGTATCCTATTATGTAAACAGCACAGTTGAATGAAGTTGGCCTGGAGAGACCAAATGGCCAAGGAATGCCCAGAGGGATAACAATTAGGGTAAGATTTTAAGGAACAGGGAGAAATCAACCAAACAATTGAACAGAAAGTCTGACAGCAGTGACTTATTTAAGCTGATGCTTCTTCATGCGTCATGTTTTTCTATTGTTCTTTAAAAAAAACACAAAAACTTTTTGCAAAGCATGTACAAGAAATTGAGTTTGAATGAGGTAATTCTGCACATATGTATTGACATTGTGGTTCTGTGATCAGAAATAACAGGTCTGTGCCTGCTAGATCAAACAGCAATACAGATTTTGGTTAGCAGAAATTACGTTTCTACAAGGTTACATGTTGTCAAAAATGAACAGTAGTATCTTTTGTCGTGCCATCCTATATCCTAGAGTGCATCACATCCAGCGCCCCATTCATCTGTCCTTTAGATTGCACAATTTGCTCTATTGCATTGTGGGTTTATTTGTGGATGGCTAACAGTCCCTAGAAACAGCCTTGAGAAAAGTACCACATGACGGCCAAGCATCATTTGCATTTTGGCACTGGACAGCAGCACAACATATTAAATTCCCTCCTGAGAAGCTGCAGAGCAAGAAACTCTGCTGGGGAGGAGTCATACAAATGATTACCCAACTGTATCAAGACCAACTATGCCAAGGGCAGGCTCTCCTGTTCACCACAGGGGAGGTAAGAGCAGAGAGGTAACAGCAGGTCAGACTCAGCACCTCCTGAAAATCCTCACTGCAGAGGGAAGCAAATGACTGCATATTCAGCACAGTGCTGGAACTTGTGATAAGGGCGATGATCTGTGGCAGAATTCTGCTGTAAACACATGTTAGTTAGAACAGGGAAAACTTTGGGATGGGGAAGATGACATTCGTAAAGACCTGTGTGTGGCTCACACCTTACCTGCCACAGAAAATAACCAGCATCCTAGTGCTGGTAGGCTTCTAGGAGAGAGCTGCTGTAGCTGTTTGGAGGCAGGCAGTGCATAGCACCCACGGCAGTATTGCCAATCAGTTTGGGAATGCATAATTAACTACCAGCAAACTGATTTGGGAGGTATCATTACGCTGGCAACCTCTGAATGACAGGTATGCTGAGGTCACAGTGAGCTTTGCCTGTAAGGGCTTCTCCAGCTGGGTTGGCACAGCAGAAGAGACATTTACTGTCATTTCCCTTCCACAATGCCAGCAAAGCGCTTTCTTGGCAAGAAAGGATATTTCTCTCTACCCTTTGACACTAGTCTGACAAAGAGAACGACCATCATGTTTTTGCGCAATCTTAGCTAGTCAAGAGGTGTGTTCAGGTCAGTAGGCAGCTGATCCTGAATCCGTTAGGATCAATGCAGTTCTCATGCTATCTCTAATTCTTGGAGTTCAAATCTGTCTCTCCTCACACACTCCTCCCCATACCCTTTCATATAAGCCTGTCCATTAGCCCCCTCAGTGACCAGGGAGACAGATGCAGAACAGCCATGGAAAGTACGATTCCTTCATTGCCTGAAGCAGGAATGGGGGAATCAGGCTTGAGTCTGATCCCCACTTTCCTATCAGGATTCTGTTTAACATGGCCCATGCGCTACTAGAGGAAGAGGAGCAGATGGCTTGGTAGAGATTAGTGGGCAAATTCCCTTGGAGTCAGCAGAAGCTGACATGAATCATAGCCACTCTCTTTGTACAGGGCAATGTGTTCACCCACACAATCCAAGGGAGCCCTATCAAAGATTGCTGGGCAGGTTAACTCACGCAAAACTCCAGACAAGCACTTGCCAAGCCTGGTGTCTGAAAATTATGTACCTGTTGGTTTGCAAGAAATAACACGGTTTTCTGCATCTCTTGTTTACTTTAGCAGTGTATGACTTAAAATCAGATTTATTTTCTTGTGGAATCGTAACCTTCTTTAGACAATACAGTGAAATTCCTACTACTCCCTTCTGTCTGGACAAAGCATGTCATCTTTTGCTGTTGTTTTTTTCTGTCAATCCTGAATAATCAAAAAATCCTGTATGATTTTTACTTTTTTCCTTTCCATGAAGTTTGTTATTTGAAAAGTGGAAATTTAAAAGGCATTCTTCACTGAAATGTATTGGGATTTCTGCTTGTTCAGGAGTATATTTAGCATACTTAAAACTCAGAGGAAGTTGCTTAAATAACTTAATTCGTATATTGAGAGCACAACCACCATAGCATCATAAAGCACACCACTGTTGTGTCAACCAGTTCATATGGTAATAGTGTCATCCCATCATAATGAAATGCCATTTGTAAAGTCATATGCATGTCAGATTGTGCTAACTGACCTTTACTTTCTTTCACAAAGTGAAGATAGCATTGATAAAGCCATGCATCCGTGCATATTCAAAATAAAATGCACTGAAGTCTCCCTTTCTGCACATTTCAGGATCAGCGCGTGTCTCAGGTGTAGTTCGCTGATGACTGTAAGCTAACTGTAGGCTGTCAGTGAAAGGGCTACCTCACCACAGTCCCCATCTGACCGTGCCTACTGCCATTCATATACTGGCATTAACATGGGCAACCAGCTCAGGGAGCTGATCCAGCTGAAACCCAGCAAAAGAAAAATCCTTGTAGTATCTGCTCTAATATTCTAAATTCCAAATTAAATAATTTTCTAGTAGTCACTGTTCAGTAGAGAACCACTAACATACTGGGTGATGTGGAGCAGCTTTCTGTGTCCTTGTGCGGTTGTTTGCCCTTCCTCTTTTTCTGTTTACCTTGTGTATTTAGATTATGAGCTCCTCGGGGCAAGAACTGTCTCCCAGTGTGTTTGCATGGTATGGTCTAAACATGCAGGTGTAAGCGTATGGCAAATCAGATATAATGATGATAACCCAGCATAATCTTTAATATTAGCTGATAGGATCTCTTACAGACAAAATCTTATTGTGACATTAAAGGATTTGTATTTGGAGTCTCCTACAAAAAGAACGGGTTTCATAATTAAGGTCCTAGGTTCCACAGTTTTTCCAAACCTAAATGTTGCAACACAGGTTAAAAAGTACAGGTTCGATTGTCCTTTCACTTACACTATTTATACCGAATTGCAAATATGCATTAACATGGGGGCTTTTCCATCAGTGGGACTGAAAGAAAGATGAAGCCCAGTGATTTCTGAAAATTTTACAGCAGCCAGAAAAATCACACAGATAAGGCAAGTTAATGATGAGGAGAGAAATGGCTTTTAACACAGCTATGGTTCTATGTCCTGCGGGCAGTACATTTAAGCATATGTTATTGTTGTGCATATTTATTCATATATAGTGTGAGAAACATTTAAGAGAAATTATTCAGTGGCTGGCATTTCATAGAAGGATAAGGACTTAAAACTTTTTCCTCCCCCTTTTTAGCTATACCAGTAGAAACTGCCAAACAAAATGCAAACGTTGCTTTGGTTCTGACTTCGTGTGGAGGCCATATTGGTTTTCTGGAAGGAATATGGCCAAGGAAGTGCACTTACATGGACAGAGTCTTCAAGCAGTTTGTGCAAGCTATGTTTGAGCATGGAAATAAAATCTTTAGCATGTAGCTTTGGACCACTATTATAGCACAGTGGCACATGCTGACAAGGGCAGTTAAGCTTAATGCACAAATTTTAACTCCTGTAAGCCAGCAAATGGATAAAGTCCATTACTACATGCAAAAATATTTTTTGCCTAAAATTTTGTAGCAAGAAACTAAATATTATGTTGTCACTTTTATATTTATTTTTAATATGCCTTACTAAGAATGATCTTAAATGAAACAGCATTCTGCATACATCAAACTGCACTTAACCAAAACCATCAAGTAAACAGATTATAATTCCTCAGGATTTTAATTTAAACCAGTAAATATTTAGGAGACTTAATTTAGATGGCTTTTAATATGAGAATGGCAACACTCAAAATAGCATATATTACCCTGTCACACACAGTAAGAAGATGGCCCACTCCTTAGGGCACTGATAGTGAAAATTTTAAAATGTGAAAACAAAAGGCGGGAACACAAAGAAGCACTGGTTCTTCACATAAGTAAAAATTTCAGTATGTTATTCCATAGCATTAGACTGACAACCACTTTTGCTGTTCTACCCTGACAGTATTCAGATTTAGGGCTAGTTATTGTTTTTTAAACTATGTCAATGCCATACTTGTCTTACGTGATTATTTTTTAAACAGCTAATTTATAGTGTTTACATATAACCAAAATTCCTTTAAAACAGTACTGTAATAACTTATGTAATTAAAAGGCATCTTGCATTTCAATGTTCATGTAAAGCTGGGTGTTGTCATATATGTAATACATACTTCATGTAACTGGTAAACTCAATGATTCTATCTGTTATGTTTATACTGCCCCACAAGAACATTTCAGTTTTAAAGAATAGACATTAGAACATCAGGAAATTATGATATGATCTGCTTTAAATTAAAAAAAAAAAAAAAAATCCAAGCCTTTTGTCTCTGCTATTGTTTCAGATAATTTCTAAAAAGAACATAACAAACCGTTTAAAGAAAGCTGGCAGCTGGGGTGGGGTCAGAGCCCCATCTCTCTGGTTCATTTATTTGATCACTTGTCAGCACTTTGGCAAGAGGTTGTCAAATCATTGAAGCCTTTGCAAAGTGATTTCCGCCCTAGCAGCTTACAGGTTTGTGAGGCTGGCTGAGGTGTCACTGTTCTCCTCAGCCCCCAAACACGGTGAGAGCCAACGTGGACCTTTGAGTAAAAAAGACAGTTGGACAGATGGTATTGTGAAACTGTTGGGAAGTCCTGATTTTGGGCATCCTGAAATTAAAAATAGGCTTTTAAACAGTTTCTGTGGAGCTCCCACCTTGTGCTGATCACTGATTCCGGCCCAGCCACACAAGATAAGTCAGTAAAGATGCCTTTGCATTTTTATCTTTTGAGCGGGGTCAGTACAAGAAGAAAATGCGGATACAAAAGCAAGTCAGGTCTTTTGTCTCAAGCAGTACGTGAACAGTCCTCTTGCAAGGCACGTTTCCTAGTAACAGCAAAAAAGAACAAAAATACTTCTTGTCTTCAGAAAAAGAAATTGGGACACGCTCTACAAAAGCTAGTTTTGTAAGGTGGAAGGTTAAATTAAAAAATTAGAAAGCGCTTTCAAGTTTTGACTTTTCAGACAAGCATTGCCCCTTGCCCAAATAACTTATTTTTTTCTCTAATAAGGAAAATGAGAAAAGTGATTTGTGAAAGCAAAATGAAATTTTGTGCATGTTACCACCATACATGAAATCAGCGTATTAGTAGGGTGCCTTATTTAGTCTTACATTCATTTCCAGTTTTTATGTTCATACAAACCAATGAGCAATAAACAGTGTATTGAGCATTATATATTGTTAAAATTGTTTGGGTACAGTACTGTTCAAAACTCAGCATCAAGTATTAATAAAAATAAAACCACTTACATTAAAAGCACACCTGCCTGTTTAAATAAAAGTAACATGATGGCAGAATTTCTGTCTCTCTGCACTGTCTTATTTCATTTAGGTCTAATCCCACATACAAATCCCCATGAAACATTCCTCTTTAAAGCTATGTCTAGCAAATGTCTACAAAGTTGGGTTTTTTCCCCCAAATGTAGAGTGTTCTTCCTTACATCCCATTAGGGAAAATGCATTGCTCAAAGCACAGTGTCCAAAGTGGCAACAATCAAATTTTACTATGGATATCTTCAAGCTTTCCCAATCAGATTTTCTGAAACATATAATGTAGACACCTCGGTTCTTGGAGGGGACACACAGGGTAGCAAGAAGTGCCATAAACATTTTTGCTATGCAATATCTTTGTACCTTGCACACAGTTTTACCAGTGAGCCAAAATCCAGAATTTTCCCTCTATTCAAAACAGTGTGAATTCATAGGGTCTTTATTTGGCTTTATATGCGATTGGAGTATCCAGACAGCAACAGGGATATGAAATGTTGGAGGTGGGAGAAAATCGTTAGTTATCAATGTAGTCATTACTGGAAAGATGGGAGTATAATGAAAATGAAGTTCCAAGTCACAAAGGTTGCAGACACCTCTTAAAGAAAACTTTCTTCCTAGTTCAGAATCACACAGTAGTTGAAGTTGGAGGGGACCTCTACAGATTGTCTAGTCCAATCCCTCTGCTCAAAACAGGACATATTACATCCGTGCTCCAGAACACTCACCTCTTCTCAATTTGCTCTTGGGAGTCAAGGCAAGGTACTGTTCTTTTTATCTATGGGGCCTTTGGTCACCCAAGAGCCATCTGTGACCTTAGCTGTCTTAGTACCAGATCATAAAGACCAAGATTTTAAGCTGTAATTTATTATGTCAACTCTTGGCAAACAGAAAAACTGAAAATTTCAAATAGAAAAATATGGTTCTATGAATGCAGAGAAACTAACCCATGGTATATATTTCACACTGAACAGAAGAAGGATTAATGCTCTTTTTAGAACCCAAGACATCTAACAGCACAGTTTACCAGACTTAGCAGAATGGGCTATGGAGGACAGTCTACAACTCTACAGGAGCTGGCGTCAAGAAAATGTCAAAGCACTGGTCACTCCAGGCAGGTCAACATGGTCCTGTCAATATGGCATCGAGTATCACACTTCAGGCATCAACATGCTGATTGCAGAAGAGCGCGATCACTCCGAGGCCTAGACTGACCATTACAGAGATTGGAAAATGGCTCCCTTTTCAAGAATTCCTCCCCAGATGTGGTTTAGGAAGCTTCTCCTTACCTCTTCCCTGCTGCAGGTTGCCATTTCCAACTGAGATCTAGTAGCCAGCTGTTTCAGCCCTTCAAGTCAAGAGAATGGAGCAGCTTGCTTAGCAGTTCCCAAATGAACGGCCCCCTTCCATTTTTTCTGTAATTGTCTGAGCCCCTATGCACCACTTACATATCCATTGTCTGGCCTGGCCCCAAGCCTCTGCATACCAGCTGCCAGCCTTCCCTCCAGATACAGCTTTCTACAGTCCTTTCTATCCCTGCTCCCCTCATCCCCTCAAAAAACCTCACATTCAGCACGTGAGCAAACTGGACAAGTCCCAGCCCATTTTTTTTCCTCCCTCCCTGCAAAAAGGAAAACACCAAAGCAAAAAAAATAATTGCTCCAATTCCTACCCCCCCTCCATTTTCAACATCGGCCCCCTCCTTTCTTAGCAAGATCCTCTCTAAAGCTCTTTAAATCCAGGCAGTCAAGGCGCCCTCCAACCCCTGTTGTCCCCATGTCATCTACACAGGAATTTCATAGAGGAACTGCCTCTTTCACCTACAACTCCTACAGCTACCTGGTTCATGCCAATGACTCAGACCTGCCAGGAAGAGGACTTTAGCCATGCACATGGTGCTCACGAGCAGGGACGCCGTGCTTTCCCTGGGCTGCTTCAGCTCAATGCACCATCACCCTGCGATAAAGAGAGGAAACGTTCGTTCCCTGAGTCACCGAGTTGCCATCACGCACAGACACCCTTCAGCCTGAGCCACATGCTGTAGTTCTCATCCCAGGATGCCAGCTGGTCAAGAAGAGGAAGGTATAAAAAAGCCTAAGAGAATCACACATGCTGGATCCACTCCCCACAATAACCTAGTGGTGCTTCTTACCAGCCAGTAAAATAACTCCTGCAGCCAATCTGCTGTAGAATATCCTGGCCATAGAGGTTTTTTTAAATTTTAATTCCAACAGAAGAGAAGGAAAAAATCTGGAAATGCACTAGCACCCACAACAGCCAGCAGTTCTCACTGGCAAACATCTCCTCCTCTGAGGGATCCCATTTTCCTGCCTCTTTCTACTGGAGATGCAAAAATCAGCCTCTTCCTTATTCCCAGATGAGGAGAGAGGAACTTCTTGAATCTGTGGAATGGATGGAAATCAGGGCTCTATGCTGTCTCAGCTGCTCATCAGTTCCTTAAAGATTCTATATATTTAGTGATTAGAAAACCACTAATTTATATCAGCTTCACATGTGGCCTTAGCTAGCCTGTCTGAGGCATTCTTCTGATGCACTATGAGTGCCTGCAGGGTTAATTACAGCTGAGAGGTTTAAGCAGCTACTGCCTCTTGGTTGTCAGTCACCACCTCCTTGCTCAGACGAGATGTCTGATAAGCAGTAGGACAGGCTGGGAGTGTGTGAGCATGTCAAATGAGGCTGCAAGATCTGTGTGCTAGCAGGACTGCTGTGATTGAGCTTGGGATCAAGAGCTCAATCCTGTAACTACCTAGACTGCCCTAAGGCTGCAGTTTCACAAGCAGCTGCCAATGTTATCAGCTCCCTCATGCCAAAAGGGGAAGGCTTGCTCTCTCTCCTCCCCTGCCTTTTCTTATCCTCTCTGATTCCAGTCCTATGGTCCTCCACCTTGCTTGCCCTGGCAGAATATGATCCAGTTTTCCCACTGGGTTATTTTTTTGCCAGCTCAGTAAATTTGCTTGCCTAGAGGAGTCCCTCAGGTGCTAGAGAGTGGCTATGAGGTAAGGAGTTGGAGCTCACTGCTGACAGTAGGGAAAGAAAATGGACAAAATAGTGGGAGAGGCTTCCCCTTTTTGGTGACATCTCTTACACAGGGTCACTGCATCTCCTGAAGCTGCAGCCCAACAGGACACTCTCTGATGATCCATGTATCAGCTGCATTATTGCTCCTGTGAAAAAAGGCATAACCTATAAGCCAGTCATTTTTCACTTAGCTTAAGTCCAGAGGCACTCCAGCAGTATTACAGTAGTGGTAAACAAGCCTAAATTAACATAAAGTCCTCTTGGGGTTAAATCTGCCCTATCCACATACTCTACCTGTGCAAATGTTCCTCCTCCCTCCCCAGGTCCCCTACTTCTACCGCAAATCTGTGCCCAAGCACTCCTGTTCATACCCACCACAACTTCTGAGAGTGAATTTCTGTAAAGTTTGTGTTTTTTCAGCAAAGTGACATTTGCTAGCAAGTTCATGCTGACATCAGTGCTTCAAAATGCTGCCACCTTCTGTGGAAAACTGGAAATTTACTCATATTCTATCCCATGAATTGAGTTTTTCAAAGTTTTGGAATTTAATGCTTTATAAGAATGCCTGCTTCTTTACTACTTCCCTGCTGTACAGCAAATTACTATTCCACAGAAGACTGTGAGCAAATCTAGCTTTACTTGCTTCATGTTCCTAAGAAAGAGGGATGGGAAAACATCATGTTAAATTTACAAAGTCAGCAATAACATGAAGAGATGCTTTTATCATCCTCCAGGAAATTTACAGGCAACCCAGTGATTAAAGTATCCTTCATGTGGAAAGTATTCTGCAGGTTACTGTAGGAGAGCAGGAGACCACATGTTGCTGTGTTCACTGTAAAGTCACAGCAGATTACTGTGCATTAGAGAGGAGCTGTTATAGGGAGTTATAAATAACATCTCCTCCTATCAGCTTTTTAAAAAACTGCAGCTGCTGAAAATTTCCATTTGTCTAGGACAAACTGTGCTTCAATTTAGTGTGTCCAGAAAGAGGACTTATCAAGGAAGGCAGTTAATAAAAGAGACAAAAAAAAATTTACAGGCAGAACAAAATATCTCCAGGTAATCTGATCCATATATAAAAATGTTTACCCTGTTCAGCAACTTGCCTGCAATTTCCAAAACCTGACCCCATAAATGTAATAGCTATAGAAATCAATAAAATGTTTGGAAGATTATAAAAAAGGCCTAAAAAGTTTATTATAAAAATCAAAATAACCACTTTTTAAATATTTCAAACATTAACAAAAGATTACTTGCAGACTGTTTACACTGTGTAACTTCCAAGTACTAAAATACTTGTGTGGTCTGTCTGTTACATCAGCAAACTGCAAACAGAAATCTGTACAGGAAATCAGAAATCTCTGGGAGAAACCCTGTCACATGCTGCCATTCAAAAACTTTTCTTCTAACATCTTTCACGGTCATTTACTCGTTGGCAAATACCAAGGTTCACCACGCTGTTCTCTAGTCATTCTGATACAGTGATGTATATGCATCACTATGTAAATTTATAGCCAAATAAACTGAGACTGTGTCTGTATTATATCAGCAAGTAGAACATACTGATAGGAGTGGGTATGCACAGCAACGCTACTTAATGTTGAGATCCTGATACACATACTATATGCATTTCAGGTAGGATGTACTTCAGGTCAGTCCTAGCCTAGTAACATGGATGGAGTGCACTAGGTACACATAAGGTATCTCTACATCAATATTCCAGTTAGGATCAGCAGCGTACTTTTGAAGGAAACCTTCTGACTGCTCCCACTTGTCATGCAGGGTCTTGCAGTGTGCATAATGGATTCCTTCCAAAGGAAACCAAGCCAACAGATACATCCTCAGAACATACCCAGTGTGTTCCAACCCTAGCAGTCACTGCATCCATAGGACTAGACTAAAGCTGGTCTGGACTGGCATGTCAGTGGTGTGGATGTCAGATCCTCAGCTCCCCTTCTTTCGCTCAGAACTTCTCTTACTTGCCAATGTAGACATAGGCTCAGACACGGAAACATCCTGAGGCAATGAAGCCACAATGTTAGGTTAGGTGAGGTACAAATCCATTACCCAGTGTAGTAAGGACAGAAATATCCCAGAGAATGGAAAAAAAAAAATCACAAATACATGGTTACGCTATAGAATGAGTTGTTAAACACAGTGCAGAACACAGCTTTTAAAACTGCTAGCTGGCATCTGCAGGGTTACTACCAAACTTAGGAAAGCAAACCTCACTGGACTCAAAAAGGCTGTGAACTGTGACTGAGTGAATTCATCGCTCTGGAGAGAGAAGCGGACACTGCACAGGACCAGGACACATCCAAAAAGCCTCTTTAGTCTCCGAGACAGACAAGCGCTCATCCTCCTTTTACGCCCAAGCAACATACACTGGCACAATGCTGCACCTGCGTTAAGGAGACTGACTGCTGTCTGTGCACCTAAAGCAAAGCTGATCAGCAGGAAATCCCCCGTAACTCCCAAACGTAACTCTATATCCTTAAGAGAAGTTTCCAAAGGTGGCGTTAACAGTGGAAATCACTTCCAGTACAGCACCAAACCTATCTTTAGAAGGATTTCCAAATATATTTGCAAGAAGTGGCCCACAAACACTTAGGAAACACTGCTGCTGCGAGCACGTGCTGCTGTAACACCACCACTACCAGGAAGCGTATGACTTGGGGAGATTTCTCACTTTGCATCTAGCTGTGACTGCCAGTCATGAGGTATCACTGGCACACTGCAGGCCGTCACGTAAGTCACTTCGTCACCACTGGCCTGTCAGTACGCGGTGCCGCTTTCCCCCTCGTTTTTGGCAGGCGAGGAGCCTAATGGCAGAGAATGGGGCTCACCAACCAACCCCGACCCGGGGCCGGGCCAGGGCCGGCTGAGCCGCCGGGAAAACGCCGCCAGGCCAGACGCGACGGGGGCAGCGCTGAGGCGGTGGGGACAGACCTCCCGCCACACCGACGGTCCCCAAGGGCGGGCGGGCGGGCGGGCGAGCGAGCGGTGCGGCGGCCCCAGCGCACTTCCAGCCATCCCCTCTCACAGGCCTTTCCCTCCGCGGCGCCCGCGGCGCATGCGCAAAAGACATCGCACCCGACACCCGCCGGAAGTGTCCCTTCGCCGGCGGGGAGAGGCTCGAGCGGCGGCGGGTAGGGCGGGGCGGGGCGGGGCTGCCCCGTGCCCGGATGTGGGCGGGCTGGAGGCTCGGGCTCGCCGCCGCCGCCGCTTGGCAGGGTGCGCGAGCCGCTCTGGCCGCAGCCTGCGCGCGCCCCGGCCCCGCGCGCGCGTGCGCGCCCCCACACCCCGCCCCGTCGCGCGCCTCCGCCCCGCCCCCTGCTCCCCCTCCCTCTCCCCCCCACCCCCCACACCCCACCGCCCCGCCCGCAGCTGGCGAGCAGGGCGGCTCGCGCTGCCGGCACGTCGCTGACACTTGCGCGAGGTAAGCGGCCGCATCTGCGGCGGGGGGGTGGGGGACGAGGAAGTTTGCCCCCGCCCCGCGTGCCAACGGCTTCTGTCAGCCTTTCGCCCCCTGCTCCGTGAGCGGTAGCCCGTCCTCGGGCGGAGAGGTGCCGTCTGCCCCCGCCTCGGGGCCGAAAGGCCGGCGTCTCCTCCTCGGGCCCGCCTCGCCGGCCGCGGCCCGGGCTCGGGCCTGCCTGCGGCCGCCGCTGTCTCCGCGATCGCGGTGGCAGTGAGCGGGCGATACCCTCTCGCCGACTGCTCGCGAGTGGGAGCTGGGGGGAGGGGGCGCGCCCTGCGGGGTAGGGCTGCTCCTCCGCAGCCCCCGCCGTGCCGCTCGGCGGCCCTCGCCTTGGCCTGAGGAACTCTCGGCCGGGTTTAGGGGCTCCCGGCCAGGCCCTGCTCCAGAAGGGTTGTGGCGGTGGGGCGCTGAGGCGGATGACACTGGGCCACGCTTGGAGGCCTTCCCTTTTCTTCCTTCCTCTTGAGTTCCGTCGTAGGGTCTCAGCCGGCAGCTAAGGCGTGGGGGCTGCGAGGTTCTGTCGCGGCCGTCACTGGGAGAAGCTCATGCGTGGGATCCAAGCGCCCTGTCAAGCAGGTGGGCCCCCAGTCTCAGCAGAGCCCAAGGGCTCGCCCCTGCCTTAAGGACTTGAGGGTGTGGGAGCTGGTGCTTCTGTTTTTCCTCTGCTTTGCGCACCAAAACCTTTGATTGTTGAGTAGTTTGTTCTTGTACTTCTGTGTCTTCCCTTCTTTCCATAATCTGGCCTTTACTAGAGGGGACTTCTTCAGGGCAGAAACTGCCAGTTCTTGAATGTCTGGAAAAGTCCTTGCTCTGCTGTGCAAAGTATTAGTAGGAAAGCAATGACTATTAAAGAGCTGGTTCTCTTTGTGGGAGGAGAGTGTACTTGTTAGTGTCCTGAGAGGCAATACCGGTGAGGGAAGGATTATATTTTCTGTTTTGTACTTCAAAGTCTTTCCTGAGCGTGCCATGTCATGTGGCCGAGAGTGACGGTGATGTCTGTGTATGTCTGGAAAAAGACCAAGAAGGTCTAGGTGTATACAGTATGTGTCACGGTGTTCTTAAATTCTGAACAGCAGTGTTGTGCTCTAAACTAAGAGAATATAAGACTGAAGACTTATTCAGCTGTTATTTTCAGGGTGAGTGGCAATACTGTGGCTCTGATGGATAATCTTTGACTAGTGGAAACCCGTAGGCTTGCTAAGTGTCATGGAGCTCATGAGCTATTAGAAGTAAGGCATACAAATTCTGTTACTGGTTCCTTAGGGAGAGGCGTGGAAATAGCACCATGAAAAGTGCTATTAGAGATTTCTTCCCTGGATAGAATTAAGAAAACCTATCTCAAATATGATTCGCTGGTCATGCAGCTTCTTTAAAGGAGCAAGTCAGAAGACAGCACTGTTGCCTGGAATTTGAACATTATCAGTCTTGCATGGTTAGAAGTGTCTTCATAAAAAAGTGGATAAATGAAAATGAGTTTAAGGACAATTTAAAGTCTGAAAGAAAAGAAAAAGTACAGCTCTAATTTTTCCTTTTGTATAGTGAGTAATTAATAAAAAGAGCATAATGTAAGTATCTTTCAAATTGTTAGAGAAAGACATGCATTTGTCAATACTGGAAGGCTTAGTGTAGTAATAAAATGAAAGTATCTGGTCTGTCTTGTACAACTGGTAACTTAAAGTTCCTGTTTGACCTTAAAATCTGTCAAATTAACATCAGATTAGGTAAGGTTTGAAAAGTAATATAATTTTGTTACAGAAATATAATCTCTTTGTCAGTCTGTCAATGGCAAAAATAGATAATTCTTGACCTAAAAAGGTGATATGGAAGTTCTGAGTGCTGAGTCTTCCAGTAAACTTAATTTTAAAAAGATATTAGTGAAACTTTGCTGAACAATTATTACTTATGCTATAATACAAAACCAGTGTCTTTGAATAAGAGAACTTAAAAGTTTCAGAAGCCACAAATAAATGTGGAAGGTATGATCAACTGAATCTGTGAAGACTTTTTACTGAGGATCTCTGCTAGTATTCAGACTCTTGTGCAGATTAACTTCTGTATCGTTAACACCATTCCAGCTCTCATGAAGACATCATCTTTAACTGCCCAAGGCAAATGTCTCAAATAACGCTACTTTCTAGGCTTTCTGTCTCTGAGTTGTAGCTTAAGTCATATTAGAGAGAACAGTTATGGCTGCTGATGTCTCTGAAGTTCTGCAGTAGCAGCCACAAAACTTAGTAGAGTCTAATGGATTTATTCACTGTTGCTGTGAGGCACAGGGTTGACAGAAGGCCCACTTTTTCGTGGGCTGTGAAAGAGAGCAGCATACTATTTTCTGGAAAAATGTGAAAGGCTGAGAAACTTCCTTTCAAATGGTACTATTATTTGCCACCTTTCAAAAGGTAAAAGGGTAATGCTTAAGACAGCAAAATGCCAAAAATTGTTGGATATGGAAATAAAATTTGTAGGGTTTTGTGTTTTTTTTTTAAATTGATTATCAAAGAAACTTTAAAGCTAAGCATTATTTGAAGGGATGAAGAGGGTGGGAATGCCAAATTCAGAGTCTGAGAAGGAAGTTAATAAAGTGCTTACTGCATGAACATTTTATATTCTTCATAGGTGGCATGAAACGTCCTGTTCGTAAGCATATACATAAGGAATGCTCTTGGCACACCTTGATAAGTTCCTTTGGCCTAAACATCGATTACCTCTTGTAAAAACCTGTAAGTAAAATAAATGTAATTTGATTTGAGATTGCTTTGATGATTTGCTTTCTGATCACAGTTAGCGTGATCAGCCTCTAAAAGGAAAAGTGAGTATCAGTTACCTTATTTTGTAAAACAGGCAAATCTTCGGTTATATTAACTGACAAGGTAACAACAGTTGACAAAGACTCTGAAAACTGAATCAATTATTGTGTTTTACAGAAATGGCAGCTCAGAAAAGGAAGTCTATGTTAGTAGAGCCTTCTGCTAAACGTCCAAAACTGGACAAGAACAGCAAACTGTCATCAGCGAAGAAGGAAAAAGAGGTGTCAGATACAAAACATGTCTCAAATAAATCAAAGCCAAATCGGTGCGCAGTGCAGGAGAAAACTGTACTCAAAACCTCTGTCAAATCAAACAGGTCAGTGACCAAAAAAAAAAAGGTGATTTTTCTAGGTTATCTTAATAGACTAAATTAGTGCAGACACAATCTAAGCAGAATGAATTTGAGTTAAATATACAGCTAAATAGTGCTAGTGTGAAGATCAGCCTTAAATCATTAAGTATGATATCTGCTACATAATCTTTTTCTGGAACCATGTTAGTGTCTTGAAATCCAGAAAGACTTCCTCCAAAAAAGTTTCTGAAGCAAAACTAAATCTAATACTATATAAGCTTATACTTCATTTGAAAGCCACAAGCGTCAACAATTAAAAACTGCTAGAGATGTTAAAAAGCATTCATCTGGGGTTCATAGTTCAGTCTTGCCATGCATAAAAAACACTTAAGTACTACACTTAAGAGTATCCAGGTGGAAGTGAAGTCTTTTTAGAATGATTCTAGAGAAAATTATTCTAAAAGTTGAGTGTGTAAGATCTAGTCTTTTAAAAAAGAAAATTAAAAAAAAGGCAGAGGTTAGTAGGAATGAGAAGTGTCTTATGACAAATTCTGCTGGATGCTGAAAAAGTAATTATTTGAATCTTTCAGTGACAACACCAATGAACCTGAACTAGGAACGCGCATGACTACAAGATCATCAGGATTCAACTCGAATAATAAACCAATACCTGACAAAAAGGTCCAACAGCAGCCTAAATCTACAAAAAATAAGGAGGTATGCCAGAAAAAATCCGTGCAAGAAATCCCTAAGTCAAAATGCATAATTGCTCCAGATGAGCCCACAGTAATGAGGAGATCACAGAGACTGCAACAGTTAACACATTTACATGTACCAGCAAGATCCCTGCGCAACAGAGCAGTTAAAGAAGAAAAAGCATTGGAAGTTAAACAAAGTAGCCAGGCAAAGAGACCCACTCACAGTGTTGCAGCAGCAGTACTTAAATCTGCTGGAGAGGAAATGGAACAGAAAAACACAAAAATAAAACCAAACAACACAAATGAGGATAAAGAAATACACGTAGAAGTGACCAGCTCTCTGAAAGAGAAAAAATGTAAAGTAGACAATAAAAATGGTAATTCCAACAGCCTTCAACATAACCTTCAAGGGTCATCATTATGTCCTGATGAGAGTCTTGAGGAAGTTAAGAAAGACCAAACAGGCCCTGTATCTCCTATTCCTAGCAACAAAAAGAAAGTGGAAACAGATTCTCTTAAGCCAAATTCTAAGACGGTAACTAAGGAAAAGCAACAAATGCATCAGAATGTAAAAAACAGTACAAAACCAAAAAGGATTTCACAGCCATCTGTAAGTGAAACAAATGTGGCTGATCAACCAGAGAATGATGCAAAATCCAAAAGAGTAAGCATCCTTGAACTTTGTGAAGAAATCGCAGGTGAGATTGAGTCAGATACAGTAGAGGTCAAAAAAGATTCCCCTAATGCTGAGTATAGAAAAACAGAAGAAAAGCATGCTGAAATACCGCTTCAACAAAGTGAAATGCTTACTCAGAAAGAACCTAGTCAAAGTACTCAATGCAAACGTTTTTTCCCTAGCAAAAAAGGAATGCCTGTCAAATGCACTCTGAATGGTAGAAATAACTCCTCAAACAAAAACTCTAAATGGACCAAAATTAAATTACTGAAAGCTAGTAACATGAAACAAAGTAACTTAAATTCTGCAAATGCCCTCAAGCTTTCTTTGTTAAAAGATTACCCTGAAGTTTCAGAGGCAAGTCAAATAGCTGCAGAAGCAGAGCTTTTAAAGGCACAAGGCAAGCTGTCAATAACAGGACTCTCTGAGAATGAAAGTGCAACTTGTGTGCAGGAGAAATCAGATCCTTCGTCTGAAAGAGCTGGAGCTAAAGAAATAAAACAACCCACAAAGAGAGGTGCAGAAAATGGTTTGTTGAGTAATTTGACAAAACATTTATGTGAGCCAAGACCAGATGAGGTAAGTAATTTTAATTACAGTATATGGTGGGAGGGTGTTCCCAATCTGTTCTGTTTTCTGAGAATGCCATGCTCAGAAAGTTTGTTTTAACAATGACTTTATTTTACAGTAACTTAAAATTTTCAAATGTATTAAAGATCCTTTACTGGCGTGTTGTCATAGATGGGATGATAGTAAGCTGGAAAATGAATCTGTTCCACCCTGCTAAGTTCTGTAGTTAACTAAATGTTGATCAATAAAATTTCCTGCTGGAGCCAGAGGTTGTACAGATTCATATGGATGCTTTTTGATCACTTAAGCTTGCATAGCTGTTCTGTGCTGAAAAGGTGTATTAAAAAAAATGAGAGCGGAAAAAAGTGTTCTCTATCTGAATAAGCTTCTATTAAAATTTAAGATTTTAAGGACAAAGGTGTTCTGTAGGAAGTATTTTACAAGGTTATATATAAAATGAAAAAGACTTTTTGCAAAATTGATACCACAAACTTCAATATGGACTAGCTAATCAATTGCATTTTGTTTGCTTGAAATAACATAGGAATCAGAAAACTGGTACTGTATTTGAGATGTTAATACTGAAGTTAACTCAGTGATTTTGTTCAGTAGGTTGGAGGCATTAAATAGCTTGTGTTTTTAATGTTTTCTGTTTTGTTTAGAACTTTCAATTACATTTGGAATCAAGTCTGGAAAGTTCACGAGTAAAGTATGTTACAGCTCCTAAACCACCAAAACAATTAAAAAAAGAACCTGGAGAAAGTGAACCTCAAGGTAACTGTTTACTACTAATTTTTCTTTTTCTTCTGACCAGTTATATGGGAAGCATAAGTCTTCCTTTCAGAGGAGTGCTTCACAGAATAAGGTGCAGTTGGTGCAGAACTAAACTTCTGGGGTTGGAACTGTTCACCAGGGCTTTTATATTTCTTTGTGTGTCACACCCATGGCCACTTTAGTAGCAACACACGTCCTTTTATCTCTGGGCTGTGTACTGGGAGAGAGAGGTGTCTGGTTTTTTACGCAGTACTGATTTTAGTGCGTCTTTGTGCTTTATGCATGGATATTTTAATGCTTAAATGTGCTCCATTTGAGTAAAAGTGAAGTAACAACTTTTAAAACAAACAAACAGAAAAAACACAACTAAATCCTTTCCTTTTCCATGTAATAAAGTAGTAAAACTTCCACGTTTCAATTGGGTTCTTCTCTTGGATCGGTTTCTCCTGAGGATTCTCTGTTGGTTACCGCTTCCTTTGAATAAGAATCTGCACTTCTTTCTGCTGAATTGTTCTACTTGATCTTGATCAAATTATTGATTGAGTAATCACTCTCCTGTTTTTATTATGTAGTCTTCACTTCAGCCTGTGAATGCAGTTTGTCAAACCTTATGATGAGCATGATGTGAATATTTTGACTCAAGTACATTTGATTAAGAAATATTATCAATGGTTCACTAATATGTCTCTTTATTAACTTCCCTCTTGATATTTCATCCTTTTGCTTTTGAGTTTTTGGTTTGTTGGGGTTTTTGTTTTAGTTTGAGTTTTGGTTTTGTTTGTGGTTATTTTGGTTTTGGTTTTTTTTTTAATCTGAACCTGATTTTGAGTGCACTGTTTAACTATTTAGGTTTACTAACTAGTTTTTTTTCTTGCCATTGTAGGGTATTTTTGAAGGGCAAAATATTCCAGCTGTACTGTTAGAGAATGTAAAAATGTTTTTTCTTTCTTTTGCTTTTCTTAATTGTTTCTTCTCCTTAAGTGTTATAAAACACACCTCAGATAGGGGCATACTATACATTTATGATTGTGATACTATGCATAGAGCTATTTACATGGGTGTTGGCATAAACAGATTTAAACTCCCATGTAGTTTCACTACTGGCTTTGTTTAGCTGCTGGCAAACTGCTCTGCAGAACTGCTGTGGAAACGTTGAAGAAAATTCCATATTTTTTTAAGTATATGTGGAGGAATATCTGAATAATGCTTCAAGGTTGCATCTTTTTTTATTGGCCACAAACAAATTGCAACATTGTCTTGAATATGTTTTTAAAAATCACAATTTGTGGAGATCAAATTACCTTTGTAACTAAAACCTTTTTATAATAAGGTTATTATCTTTGATTAATTGTAGGTTTGGCTCCCAAGCAGTTGACACATACTTCATTTACAAATCAAACTTCTGAAACTGAGAACAGGTATAGTATTTAATATATTATGAAATAACAGTAACCTTCTGTAGAGTTATGAGAGGTTTTATTATAAGACTAAGTGTTCTATTGTCTCTCAGCCTCAACTTTCAGTTTCAAATAAGTTGTCCTTTATAAAAACAGACTTTCATTTTACCCAGTTATTAAGGGATGTTTTTATTTTGTTAAGAAAATTATTAAGCAAGATATTTGTTAACGGCACGTTTATTTTAAAAAGTAGAATTTAACAGAGTTTGGAAAACATTTCTAATGGTCTTTTCCTCAAATCAGATGATAATGAGAGAGTATAGGAAAGGTTTACCACATGATTTTCACTTACCGAATGACTTCACTTACTTCTGGAAGAGTTTTCTAATCCTTAAATTATGGGAGTCTTGTATATATGAAATCTTTTTAGATGGGGAAGAGGGGATTTAATTTGGGATTGTTTGTAACTGCTGTGAAATGAAGGTGTCAGCTGCCATAAAAAATGATTCTTGTTCTTATTACTATCTAAATTGTTCTTACTGCTAACTAAATTGTTCTTACTACTAACAGTTCAAATTTATGTTTTATCCTTGATCATGTTGACTCTTGTAGTTTTTGAACAAGTCTGACATAGTCTCTGGTTTTATCCAATTACGAGCTAGAGATAATAATTCAATAATTTCTTCGTACCTGATACCTTGAACAGCAACAGAGTTGGCACAGTGGTTAGTATATTGATACTGTTTTCTATATTCATAATGGAGAGAAGAAGAAATGATGCAATTCATTTTCAGTACATCTATCTGAGGCCAGATTAACAATTCTGGCTAACCAGCCTTTTTTTATGTGTTAAAAAACTCTACTACTATGGAATTTCATAGAAGATGGGTGGTAAGGTAGATGTAAAACTAGTTAAATGAATATTTTTAGATTTTTTCAATAAATATTACAATAACTTTGATTTCTCATATTTTTATTCTCAACTGCCAAACAGCTTTATAGTATCTAATCACATTTATTAACTTTATTAGCTGAATGAGCCCATATTGATTTACGATTATTTGTATTTATATATTTCTTGTGAGAGCTTTCTTACCCTGCTTTCCATAGGCTATCCAAGATTTAAGCCTCATTCTTTCTGTGGTACTCCTGGCACAACATAGAGTAACGTGCATATCTACAGTGTAGCTCTCTTTAGGGCTTTGTAAGAAAAGGTTGTAGTGGTGTCGTGGTTTCAGCCCAGCCGGTAACAAAGGACCACGCAGCCACTCGCTCAATCCTCCGCCCCCCTCCGGTGGGATGGGGAGGAGACAGAGGAGAGAAAAGAAAAAGAAACTGGAACCTCGAGGGTTGAGATAAAGGCAGTTTACTGGGACAAACACAAGGAAATTACAACAACAACAACGGCACTAATGGAAAAAAAGTATACAAAAAGAGTGATGCACAGTGCAACTGCTCACCACCCAGGACCCAACGCTCCGCCACTTCCCCCACCGAAAACCAAGACCACCACCCCGGCCTGCTCCCCATTTATATACTGAGCATGATGTCCCATGGTATGGAATAGCTCCTTGGCTAGTTCAGGTCAGCTGCCCCGGCTATGCCCCCACCTCCCAGGTTCCTGTAAAAATTAACTCTATCCCAGCTGAACCTAGGACATTATCCACCCCTTATTCTATACCATCTACATCATGCCCAGATCTTATATTTTTCCAATCAACCACTACTACTTTCCTTGTCTTATATATAAGTATATGGACTCCCCCCCCCCGACCTTGCACACACACACACGGTGTTCCTTTAGCCTATGGGCTATCCCTCTAATGTGTCCGTCGATTTTGGGGCTCTATCTGTTGTAACAGTTCTTCAGGATAAGAGAGAGATGGTGTGAGATGTTGGGTTGTTGTACGCTGCCTCTGGAACTTGTGGCTAGTACATTTGGTGCAACTCATGCCCTTGGTCTGCAGGTCGAAGATGTTGATCTTGAAATTGCTGGGTGCCAGTTCAAGTTCTATCACTGTTGTACTTTGCTCAGTTTCAAAAGTCCATCCTGTAGTCATTTGGATAATTCTCACAATAATACCCTTGATATGGCATATAGACACTATAGATACAATGACGTGCATTGGCAGGTTATTTAGCAGTTAACTATCATACAGCCCAATTCACTGGCTATTCCTTCCCAAAATCAAATCTCCCTGAGGTACACATCGGACTTCCCCATCCTTCTGCATCACCCACCAGGTGTACCCAGGTCCTTGAGCAAAAACAACCCCTTGAATGGGTTTGCCTCTGCTTGAGGGAGGACTAACCCAGACTGTCTTTTCTAACATACTCCTCATGCACACTACAGGGACTTTATCCCCTTCTACAGTATGTGGAACTCTTGGTTGGGCGGGGCCAGCCCAATTGGCAGATCCTCTAATATTAACTAACCAGGTGGCTTTTGTTAAATGTGTATCCCAGTGCTTGAAAGTTCCACCCCCCATTGCTCTTAATGTAGTTTTCAGCAGTCCATTGTATCGTTCAATTTTTCTGGAGGCCAGTGCGTGATAAGGGATGCGATATACCCACTCAATGCCATGTTCTTTGGCCCAGGTGTCTATGAGGTTGTTTCGGAAGTGAGTCCCATTGTCCGACTCGATTCTTTCTGGGGTGCCGTGTTGCCATAAAATTTTCTCTTCAAGGCCCAGGATAGTGTTCTGGGCAGTGGCATGGGACACAGGGTATGTTTCCAGCCACCCAGTGGTTGCTTCCACCATTGTAAGCACATGGCACTTGCCTTGGCGTGTTCGTGGGAGTGTGCTATAGTCAATCTGCCAGGCCTCCCACTGTTTATATTTCAGCCATCGCCCTCCATGCAACAGGGGTTTTTGCCGCTTGGCTTGCTTAATTGCAGCACGTTTCACATTCATGGATGACCTGTGCAATAGTGTCTATGGTCAAGTCCACCCCTCGATCTCGAGCCCATCTATATGTTGCATCTCTTCCCTGATGGCCTGAGGTATTGTGGGCCCACTGAGCCATAAATAGCTCACCCCTATGTTGCCAGTCCAGGTCCACCTGAGACACTTCAGTCTTGGTGGCTTGATCTGCCTGCTGGTTGTTTTGATGTTCTTCAGTGGCCTGACTCTTGGGTACATGAGCATCTACGTGACGTACTTTTACCACTAGCTTCTCTAGCTGAACAGCGATATCTTGCCACAGTGCAGCAGCCCAGATGGGTTTACCTCTGCACTGCCAATTGCCCTTCTTCCATTGCTGTAGCCACTCCCATAGGGCATTTGCCACCATCCATGAGTCAGTATAGAGCTAGAGCACTGGCCACTTTTCTCTTTCAGCAGTGTCTAACGCTAGCTGGATGGCTTTCACCTCTGCAAACTGACTCGATTCACCTTCTCCTTCAGCAATTTCTGCGACTAGTCATGTAGGACTCCATACAGCAGCCTTCCACCTCCAATGTTTTCCCACAATGCGACAGGACCCATCAGTGAACAGGGCATATTGCCTCTCATTTTCTGGCAGTTTATTATACAGTGGGGCTTCTTCAGCCCATGTCACCTCCTCCTCTGGCGACATTCCAAAATCTTTGCCTTCTGGCCAGTCCGTGATCACTTCTAACATTCCTGGGTGACTGGGGTTTCCTATGCGAGCTCGCTGTGTGATCAGTGCAATCCGCTTATTCCACGTGGCGTCAGTCGCGTGATGCGTAGAGGAAACTTTCCCTTTGAACATAGAGCCCAGCACTGGCAGTCAGGGTGCTAAGAAGAGCTGTGTTTCAGTACCAACCACTTCTGAGGCGGCTCGAACTCTTTCATATGCTGCCAATATCTCTTTCTCAGTTGGAGTATAGCGAGCCTCGGATCCTCGATATCCCCGACTCCAAAACCCCAGAGGTCGGCCTCGGGTCTCCCCAGGTGCTTTCTGCCAAAGGCTCCAGGTAGAGCCATTCTCCCCAGCCGCAGTGTAGAGCACATTTTTAATATCTTGTCCTGTCCAGACTGGCCCAAGAGCTACTGGTACTCCCGCTTAATTTGTTCAAAGGCTTGTCGTTGCTCAGGCCCCCATTTAAAATCGTTCTTCTTCCGAGTAACTTGGTAGAGAGGGCTTACAATTTGACTGTAATTTGGAATATGCATTCTCCAGAAACCCACAACACCTAAGAAAGCCTGTGTTCCCCTTTTATTAGTCGGTGAGGACATAGCTGCTATTTTGTTGATCACATCCGCAGGGATCTGACGATGCCCATCTTGCCATTTTACTCCTAAGAACTGGATCTCCTGTGCAGGTCCCTTGACCTTGCTTTCTTTTACTGCAAAACCAGCCTTCAAAAGGATTTGGATTATTTTCTTCCCTTTCTCAAAAACTTCTTCTGCCGTGTTGCCCCATACGATGATGTCATCAATATATTGCAGGTGCTCTGGAGCTTCACCTTTTTCTAGTGCAGCCTGCATCGGTCCATGGCAAATGGTGGGGCTGTGTTTCCACCCCTGGGGCAGTCGATTCCAGGTGAACTGGACAGCCCTCCAAGTGAAAGCAAACTGAGGCCTGCACTCCGCTGCCAAAGGAATGGAGAAAAATGCATTAGCAATGTCAATTGTGGCATTCCACTTAGCTGCCTTTGATTCCAGTTCATATTGAAGCTCTAACATATCTGGCACAGCAGCGCTCAGTGGTGGCGTGACTTCATTCAGCCCACGATAATCTACTGTTAGTCTCCATTCCCCATTAGATTTCTGCACAGGCCATATGGGACTATTAAAGGGTGAGTGAGTCTTGCTGATCACTCCTTGGCTCTCCAATTGACAAATCAGCTTATGGATGGGGATCAGGGAGTCTCGGTTGGTGCGATATTGCCGCCGGTGCACCGTCGTGGTAGCAATTGGCGCCTGTTGTTCTTCAACCCTCAGCAACCCCACAATCAAAGGGTCCTTAGAGAGGCCAGGCAGGGTAGACAGCTGTTCAATCTCCTCCGTCTCCAATGCAGCTATACCAAAGGCCCAATGGTACCCTTTTGGGTCCTTGAAATACCCCCTCCTGAGATAATCTATACCAAGGATGCACGGGGCCTCTGGGCCAGTCGCAATGGGGTGTTTATGCCACTCATTCGTGGTTAGACTCATTTCAGCTTCCAATACGGTTAGCTCTTGGGATCCCCCTGTCACACCAGAGATACAGATGGGTTCTGCCCCTTTATAACTTGATGGCATTAGGGTACATTGTGCACCAGTGTCCACTAGAGCCTTATATTCCTGTGGGTCTGATGTGCCAGGCCATCGAATCCACACTGTCCAATAGACTCGGTTGTCCCTCTCCTCCACCTGGCTGGAGGCAGGGCCCCTCTAATCCTGGTTAGAATATCCGTTACTCACTTTCTGCACACGTAGATCAGAAGTTCCTTCAAGGGGATCAGAAATGAGATCAGCCCATCTACTGCGTCTGGGGGACTGCTCACGGGAAACTGGAGCAGCAGTTTTCCAAGAAGAATTCTCTTTTCTGGTTGCTTTTTCTCGCAACTCCTGTACCCATGCATCCAAGACTGAGGTAGGTTTTCCATCCCACTTCCTCATGCCCTCTCCATGGTCACGCAGGTAAAACCACAGGTTAGCCCGTTGTGTGTACTTTCTCTCTCCTCTCTCTTGGGCAGAGGAATGCTTACTCCCAATAACTGCAATGCGGGCCTGTACAGGTGAGGAAGAGGACAGATCCACTTTGAATTGCTGGAACTCTCGGGACAACTCCTCTACAGCTGAGACACAGGCCTGTAGGGAGGAAGAGAGACTCCCTTCGTATTGCCGGAGTTGGACAGCCAATTCATCCACCGTTTGTCCATAGCCTTCTTTCCAGGACATTACTGCCAATGAGTTGGCATAGGTTGGTGGTGCACTTCGTAGAAACTTCCACCACATGGGTTGTGTGCATTGGACTTCATCTGGATCTCTGGGTGACTGCGCATTTTCTGGATCATTGTAAATCACGTCCAGCATGGCTAATTCTCTCAGGTACTGGATACCTCTCTCCATGGTGATCCACTTGCCTTGGTGACATGTAACTTCATCCCTGAAGAGACATCTTTCCTTTACACCTAACAGAAGTCGCCTCCAGAGGCTGAGGACTTGTGTTTTTCTCCCAATCGCTTTGTCGATGCCCCCTTCCCTAGACAGAGATCCCAACTGCTTGGCTTCCTTACCCTCTAATTCCACACTACTAGCCCCACTATCCCAGCATTGGAGCAGCCAGGTAACAATGTGCTCACCTGGGTGGTGGCTAAAATCTTTTCGCATGTCACACAACTCACTCATGGATAGGGATCGGGTAATTATTTCAGGTTCTGGCTCTTCTTTCTGTTCTCGCGATGACCCTGGTTCATCTTCATCTCTTGCTAAGCGAACTGATTTCTTTGTGTGTTTCTTTTTCTGTACAGGGGCAACTGATACTGGCACAGGTTGGTTCTCTGGTTTAGCTGCAGTGTCTGTCACCGGGGTAGGGGTAGTCACAGTTCCTGTTGTCGTGGTAGGGGCAGCCACGGTGCTTGTTGTCGGGGTTTGCATAGCCATGGTGCTTGTTGTCGGGTTTTCCATCTTTTCCCCCTTTTCCCCCTGAGGGTGCTGCATAATATCAAGCAGTGTTTAGTAGATACTGGCCAGGGCCCAGCACAGTGCAGTGAGTTGTACGTCTTTGGAATAGCCACAGCATTTGTCTTTCAAATATTCTGTCACTTCATGAGGGTTTTGTAGTTGTTTGGGAGTGAACTTCCAAGCCACTGGAGGTGAGAAGTTCTCTAGATACCTGCCCATATCCTCCCACATGCTGTGCCACCCATGAATATCGAGCTTTGGGGCAGATCTCTGGGTGGTCCTCTTAAAGAGCCTTTTTGTAGCCCTAAAGAAGACCTGAAAAATATTCAGGAGGCATAGCACTAACAGCACACTGGCTTGCGCATCCCAAGGATATTCAAAATTCTCAAAAGCTGTGTAATTAGTCGGAAGGAGAAAAGGGAGGTGAACGGACGGGGGGGGAAGTATCCCCCCCTAACTTCCCCATGGATGGGGTGTAATTACCAATAAAATCCGACAGAAGGTGCCCAAAGTATGGAAATGATATCACTGCCTCATACAGATACCAGCTTAACCTCATGACCAGTGATGTAATCATTTCATAAGTCAACATTGCCCAGTACAGCAAAATGATAATCCCAATCACTCTCCCGGAGATGAGATGCGCAACTACAGGCAATACATAGAGCATATAAGAGCTTACAAAACGCCACCATGTAAACAAATGAAACAACATTGTGACTAACATCTATTTATCTAAGAAATGCGTTTGGCAAATTTGTTTCAACACGCTCTGGCCAGATCTGTCGTTATCTCAACCCTTCTGCCCCACGTTGGGCGCCAAAAAGGACTGTCGTGGTTTCAGCCCGGCCGGTAACAAAGGACCACGCAGCCGCTCGCTCACTCCTCCGCCCCCCTCCGGAGGAGAGAAAAGAAAAAGAAACTGGAACCTCGAGGGTTGAGATAAAGGCAGTTTACTGGGACAAACACAAAGAGATTACAACAACAACAACGGCACTAATGAAAAAAAAAAGTATACAAAAAGAGTGATGCACAGTGCAACTGCTCACCAGCTGGGACCCGACGCTCCGCCACTTCCCCCACCGAAAACAGAGACCACCCCCCGGCCCGCTCCCCATTTATATACTGAGCATGATGTCCCATGGTATGGAATAGCTCCTTGGCTAGTTCAGGTCAGCTGCCCCGGCTATGCCCCCACCTCCCAGGTTCCTGTAAAAATTTAACTCTATCCCAGCTGAACCTAGGACAAGTGGGAAAAGGCAAACCTTGAAGTAGCTAATTAATGCAAATTTTGGGGCACATGACAGGAATAAAAAAATTAGCTCTGTTTTAGCACAAAAATGCTGTTCTAGAAAGGTCTGGCAAGAGTTTTTCTTTTTGAAAAAATACTTAATTTTGAATATTCAGTAATATTTTGAAATTTGGAATATTTTGAAAAAATACTGAATTTGAAAATCATGGAACTAACCTGCTACCTGTACTACAGCAGCTGCTACAATTAAGTGTTTGGCCCTATATCCTAAGTTTGGTAAGAAACAGAAAATATGTAAAAACCTAGTTGAAGTATGAGTATTTTTGTGTGTGTGTTTTGCTTTGGTGATCTCCACAAGTGTTATACAAACCTGGAATTAATGTTGGTTTTCTCCTTAATATAGTACCAAGTTCATAGAATAACTTTGTTGTTGATGTATTATAGTATTTTCCAGTGTTTCTTTCAGTCGTGACAGGAGAAAACTTAAACTGAGTAAGAGATTCCAGTGATATCCATCCATTTATTCCTCAGGTCCTCTTTTCCCTCCCTTCGCTGCCAGTAATTAGAAGAGAATATGTTTAAACTGAATTTAAGAGATTTATGACATCTGTTGTATACTTCCAACTTATATTTGTGGGAATATTTACATGGTCTGCTTTAGCAGCCTGATGTATGATACCTAGAACTAGAAACCTAAACTTTAAGTAGGAAATATGTAGCATTAGGCACCATCAGTCATGCTCTGAAAATGCCTCAGTTAAATGCTTGTGTTAATAGTTGTGACTAACCTACCCCACTTGATTATAAATTTAATATTTTAATTTTTTTATTGAAAAAATCTTGTGATTAGGCTAATCAAAAACTGTATTTTTTGGTTAATCCTTTTATTTCCTTATTTTTCCATTTGAATTACAAATTAAAATATATAGGACTGTGTTTTGGGTAATTAACTTGGGTTTGCTTCTCATTAAAGTTTAGCTGTACTAATCATGATGGCTTTGAGTATCTAGGATGACATGTATAAGAAGTCCCTTTTATAACATGAAATATATTTATATTTCAAGGGTTCCATTGTCAAATCCTTCATTAGCATCAAAATGCAGTAATTTCCTGCCATCTGAGGAACATATTCAGAAGCTAAAAGAAGCAGGAAAAGATGGTGATAAGCAGCTGATCATAGTAAGTAATACCTTTTTAGTGAGGCTTATAGCTTCTTGAAGAAATTACTTTTGAATTTGCACTGCTGTGTTTTTATGAACTTGTCTAAAAATCATTATTTATACATACTGCTATTACCATTGTAAATGATTGTGAAAGTAGAACCTGTACTAGATTGTTATTCAATGTTGATGGAAAAATGGTCACAGACAAACTTAACATTTAAAGCTGATTCTTGTTAGAACAAATTTCTGCATTTTTTTAATAGAATGGCTATTCAGTAAAAATACAGTTGTTTTAGGGAGAATGAATTTGCCTTTGCTTATGTGCAAAATCTTTCTTAAAATTTCAGAATTATAGGGGGAGGTACATCTGGCAGATTGTGTGGAAAAAATAATATCAACAGATTTATTCCTGCATCATTCAAATGTCCATTGTTCTGAGACAAAGATATTCCTGTGGATGCGCTCATTTTCACCATAATATTTAAGCAGCAATACTAGTTTCATTATTTGTTCTTACCCTTTTTGCTATTGGCTACCAAATGCAGGTATCTCTCTTAAAATAAGAAAATGCACAATGAGAAGGAAGAAAGCGGCACACAGTCGTTTGTCTATCTTGTAGAATCACACAACTTGATAGTGAAACAATTGGAGGTTTTGGTTGTGTTTCATTTTGTGTTTTTAATAATTCACACATGGGATAATTCTCGAGAAATGAAAGGCTGGAGCTGGGAAGCTACAGAGAGAGAGGAATCCAGGCCATTAGGAAAGAGGACTTTGTAGTAAGCTTCTTATGAAATTACCCCTCTCACGTATATCACTGGTGGTCTTGCTAAACTGCAATTTTTTTAATGTAAAATTTCATGGGTTATACACATGAAATACTAACTAAAATAGAACCAGGTGAATTCTGAACACTATTTTGTCACCATGTTGAAATATTTTAAAATCAGAACTTCTGAGAACTAAATTGATAAACATAT
Organism: Astur gentilis; assembly: GCF_929443795.1. NCBI lineage: Eukaryota > Metazoa > Chordata > Aves > Accipitriformes > Accipitridae > Astur > Astur gentilis. The sequence continues at coordinate 2,878,298 of NC_064881.1, read as the reverse complement.
CCTTGACTTGCCTAAAGTGATAAAAATCTAGGCACTTGAATGCCCAGTCACAGGGTGATAAAAGAACCATATCTAACATTTAAGAAGTATTTCAGCTATTGCCTCTTTAAAACTCATTTTACCAACAGAGTTAAAATGCATTATGAAATATCTTGACTATATTAAAAAGACTATAAGAATATTCCTTTTCATTTCGGTAAAGCTAACTTAATTTTTGCTCATACAGTAATACAACTTGACTGAAGAGATGCTAGGATCTTTGACAAGAAGACATACAGAACTTTCTGCTTAGCTACTGAGGAGACAGGTTGTGTAGTTCTCCTCTGCAGTATTCATACAAAGAGATTTTTTGCAACTTATTGATTATGCTGGTAGTATTTGTGTTTTCAGCCCAAATTAGGAGAGTAGTATTTTTTGCCCTTGGTATTCAACAGTAAAATTTTTAAGTTATTCACCAAGCAAAATTTTAGAATATAAAGAATGGGTTGTCAATGAAGAACACTAGGGAAAATGGGGGAGACCTAGTTTCTTGTTTTCTGTGTGCATTTCTGGAAAATGCAAGAGTGCACTGTATTTAATTTTTAAATGTGAAAATAACAGCTTCATAATATCTAATATATTTCAGCACTTCATACAAATCTAATTCACTTTGACTTCATTGAGTTCAGAGTAGGCTTTTTATCATGTTGAAAGGGCATTTTGGTAATGGCTGTAGTTCATGTTACCAAGAGAGCATTAGGTAAGGTATTGCTCTGTTATTCTTTTACCTGGGGAAAAACCGCTTTTAGCATTGTCAAAACATATAGAGGAATCCAAATATTTGTTAAGCCATTTTGTAAAATACTATTCTTGACATTAGTTACTGTGGAGACGAGACATAGTTATGTCTAGAATAGTTTGTGCTAGCATCTGGAGGGCAAAAATTGCTAAATGTGACTTCTAAAGTACCAGACTTTGCTTGTACAAATACTCAAAAGATTGCGGATTAAATGCACGTAATACAACAAGGTGCCTTTTGTAATTAATAGTTTTGTTTGCAAAACAGTAGTGAATTTCTTAAATGTGGATTCTGAATGGCTGGTGTTTTGTTTTTTGGTGGTTTTTGTTTTTGTTTTTTTTTAGGAAATATTTTCAAAGGTGTTTATGTACTTCTGTAATGATCCTCTGAGAACAGAGAAAAGATTCATTTGGTTTAAAAGCTGTTCAGGTTGAAATTTCTCCTATACAGAGAGCAGTCTTACTACACACAGTCAAATCACTTAAATTAGCATTTATAGTGTCTGTAAAAAATTTTGTAGTTAATAGCTAGAAATCATTTTTATTTCAAGTTTCTGGCGTGTTGTATTAAGAGAAGCAGTTTCATTATTCTTTACCTGGAGCAAAGTTGGGAAGTCATGCTTTTATTCTTAGCAAGGGACTTTAACTTGCACTTTGTTACACTTTAAAAAAAAAAAATTAAATGCCTGAAAGGTGCAATTTTGGGCTCTCTACTGTGAGATCTGATTCTTTTGGAGATCCACCAAGCCAGTCCATCTTAATATATGTACAGAATACTTCTTTCTTTTTGTAACTGAAGCAGAAAAAATAGTTGAGCTTAGTTTGACTCATCACATGATACACTATCTTTGTTTTGCTGTTTTTTTGCTATTGAATTTTCCTAGTCTTTTGTATTTAAGTTTGACATGTGTCCTTTTAATTGTCTTTACAGTATCTGAGGCTCAAAGTCTGGGATGTTACAATATTGTCTGTGTATTCTAGCCTTTTCATTTTGCTGAGCTGTATTTAGAGAGGTGTGATGGTAAAACTAGTCTTTGTTTTCCACAATATGCTTTATTTATTTATGTTTAATCCTTAAAGATGTATCTTACCCCATATGATTGCTATAATGAATAGATTGATTTTCTATTTTCTTAAGTAATACAGTCTTTAACAAGCTTTAAGGCTATTTGACTGTAACAGTAGTAAAATAATACAACTTCTGTTTGTAGAGGAAATATTTAGTAGCTGTACATGCACCATTCTTTTTCTTGGTACACATCATCTAGTTATCTGAGAAGCTTTCAAACACAAAATTATCTTCATTTGGTCAAGGTACAACTAAGAGAAAAGATGAGTTGTTTCTGTTTTCTTCGGATTTGCTTGCTGTCACACATCTTAAAAAGGAAGTCTCTTCAGAGTGTAGAACTTCAACTGAAAACAGCAAGGACAGGAAACAGTGGTGTTCGAAGTGATGTACGAAGATTTAGGTTCAGACCGAGGACAGTATGATCCGTTTTTCTGGAGGCTAAAAATATGCTATATTCCAAATCTATGACCTGGTGTTTGCAGAAGTAGTCTGTTCTGAATATCTGTGAACTGTACCCTCTTACACTTCATTTAAATGTTCAGTTGGTAGGTTGACAGTTGTGTGAAGCTCCATATTGGAAGTTTTATAGAGTAATGCACTAAAATTGTTCTTTACTTTCCAAGTATTTCAATCTGATGTGCAAATACGAGAACTTGAACATGAAATCATCTGTTCCTTTAACTTCTGAAATGGAAAGAAATACAAATGTGCAAAGCATATGTTTTCAATTTTCATAAAATGAGATATGCTTTACATCCAAGTCAAGGAAAGTCAGTTGTTTGCTTCTTGTAAAAATTCTGCTTGCCTGCCAGATCCATGACAAAATTTTGACCATAAAAATAGGAATCGATAAAAGCATTAATGCTACAAAGGAATGTTCTAAATAATGACCTATGAGGTACAGGGATACTTCTTCCATTTTATGCCACTAGGGAGACATGTTCCTTTGAAAATTAAGCTAGTCTTTTGAAAATGATACTCATCAATTTTAGGAGATAACATGTAAAAAGAATGAACAGCTAAAGTCACTGAAGTGATAAAAAGATAGTATAGTGTTACAGAGACTTTTCTGTCTTTCTAGAGATCTGAGTTAATGCCTGCATGCAAGCAAACATGATTAAATGTGGATGAACTTTATAAGCATCAGCAAATGCATGGGTCAGCATTGCTTGATGGAAGATGCTTTTGATTCTGAGGTTTGAATTGGTGCTATATGTGGAAGTGATGTGCAGGCTAATTGAGTTTACACATTTGGATATCATACTTGGAATTTTTTCTTATGTATATTTTGGTTGAACTTGAACATAGTTTCCTGTTTGACTGAAATACGTAATATATGAAAGAAATATTTTTATTTAAGCTGAAAACACAGTCCTCTGGAAATATAAGTGTAAAAGTGATTTCTTATGACTCTGAAGAGAGTTGTGTAATGATCATTTAAAGCTGCTGGCTTCTTAAACTAGTATAGTCTGGTTGGCAATTTCTCTGAAGAACTGGAGAATGGCTTTTGGGCAATGTTTTGTTCTTCACATTAGTTAAGTACTGCCTCTTTTCTTTCCTGTAATCCCAGTAAAAACAAGGCAGTGGTTACTGCACAAGTGACTGGGGAGGGAGTTTGGTAGTTGAGAGCGGTCACTCTTCCTTTCTTCCCACAAAAATCTTACCCTTTGGGACAGCTTGCTCTTAGGGGGGGCAGTAATGGCCATCCTTTCTTATTATCACTCCTTCCCATTTCTACTTCACTGCAGCAACCCAGCTTTCTCTAGCAAATTCAGGTGGGTTGTGTTTGGTGTCCTTTGTCCTGAAGGTGAGAAACGTTTTGTAAGGTTAGCTGCAGACCTGATACAGGAATTCGGGCACCAAGGCTACTAACATTGTGTTGTGGGTTAACCCTGGCAGGCAGCTAAGCACTGTGCAGCTGCTCGCTCACTCCCCCTAAGTAGGATGGGGGGCAAAACTCATGGGTTGAGATAAGGACAGTTTAATAGGTAAAGCAAAAGTGGTGCACGCAAGCAAAGCAAAATAAGACACTTATTCACTACTTCCCATTGGCTTGCAGGTGTTTAGCCATCTCCAGGAAAGCAGGACTTCATCATGTGTAACAGTTGGGAAGACAAATGCCGTAACTACAAACGTCTTCCCCCTCCTCCGTCTTTCCCTCAGCTTTTATTGCTCAGCATGATGCCATATGGTATGGGATACCTCTCTGGTCAACTGGGGTCAGCTGTCCCAGCTGTGTCCCCTCCCAACTTCTTGTGCACCCCCAGCCTACTTGCTAGCACAGCAGTGGAGAAACAGAAAAGGTCTCTGCTGTGTAAGCACTGTGCAGCAATAGCTAAAACATCCCTGTGTTATCAATGCTGTTTTGGTCACAAATCTAAAGCATAGCACCATAGCAGCTGCTGTGAAGAAAATTAACCTTATCCCAGCCAAAACCAGTACACATTGTAACATCTTCTGTAATATTCTTGAATAATGTTTTTATATGGGTTGAGAACAGATTAACTGTCCATTGTAAATATTGTGCAGATTTCTTTTTTAACTTTTGTGGTTTTTTCATATTGCTTTAGCTAATGACCAGTGAGGATATCATTTCATGATGGATAATAACCCTCTATTTTCATTTTTCAAATATGTGAAATAAAATCAGATACATTACAGTTCTTGAAAGTTTCAAGTTGGTTTATATCCTCTGGCTAAAATAGCTTTTCAGAAAGATGGGTACAGGTGATGGGGGTTTTTTTTGGTTGGTTGTTTTTTGTTGTTGTTAAATTCCATATTCTTCATTTTGAGAGTTGGGTCATGTCTCCTGATCCTCCTGGTCAGCAAGGGGATCTACCCATCAGCTTCAGTCTTGAATGCATCTTTCGTTGAAATAGCATTCTTTGACCTTTTCATTTTCTGTGGAGAGCCCAAAAATCTTTGTGTTGTTCCTTCCTGCTCTTCTTGTATTTCCTTTCCAGCCTGCCTGTTTCTATGGCTGGGTTTTATTCTTTGCTCTGTGAAAAGACTAGAGGAAAAAATAATCTTCCTCTAACCAACACTAGGTAATAAAGAAGGAGGTGACCTAATCTGTGTCTGAAGAGAGAGAGGAAAAAAAAAAAAAAAAAAAAGGCCCCTTTTCATCTCCTACAGAGGCACCAAATGCCTTTTTTGCTTGCAGGGCTCCTTATTCCACATATGGAGGATCAGCAGACATGCACCTTCTCAAAGAAGATATTGGTAAGACTTTTCTTTCTGTCTAACACAGAATTAAGAAACCCTTCTGGAGATTAAGACAACATTGTCGCAATGTTCAGTTACAGTTAGCCTTGAAACAGTGGATCTTGTATATCCTGTGCTTATATTAATGAGGATTGCCTGAGTTGTCGGGAATGCTTAATTGCCATCTACACATGCAGAATTTGCTTAGGAAATAAAAGTAGCCTTGCTCTTTATTGTTATTGTTTAGAAAATTGAGTTGTAAATAGAGTAACACGTTTTTCTGCCTGCAACCCCCCATTTTCTTAAATATTGCTCTGAAAAACATGTCTCAGTTCTGAGAGTCAAACCTCTTACATCTTTTTCTAGTTGTGACAAATCGACAGTTTATTCTCCAGTACCCGGTATCTGATGTGCTGAGAAGATTCTGCACCCCCCACCCCTGCCAAATCCCACTTTTAAGTTCTTGGGTTGGTTGTTTGGGGTTTTTTTTGTTATTCTTCCCTCCCCATTAGGAAGAACTGGCAACCTTTAATGCACTATTATTGTTTGGGAGCACTTTTGCCCTCTTGATGCATGCCCTTTCCAATTTTGCTTATGCAATGACATCAGGTTAAAAATAGTCAGATTCTGTAGATGTTTTGTTAAAGTACACAAATGCATTCTTCATCATTCCTGACTTTATTTTGCATGTCCTGGTTTTTGTTGTTGTTGTTGTAGTACTCTGCATTGGATTCATTGGATTTACAAAGCTGCTTTTTTTTTTTTTTTTTTTTTTTTTGTCTGAAGCATTATGTCCTATGGTGTGGCTTTGAAATAATACTTCAGTTACACAAAAAGGCTATTTTCTTTACTGCCCTCAGGATACTGTAAAGTATTTGCTAAAAAGTATAGTCAGCATTTGTTAGGGCTACAGAGTTCAAAAAATTGCTTTAGATACTACAATGTGTTTTTTATGATAATTCACATAGATTCTTAATACTAACCTCTGTGTGTAGCCCATTGATACAACTGAATGTGTGTAAAAATAATATCAGTGAAACCCTTAAAAAAACCAAAAACCAAACAAAAAATCCACCCCAAAACCCAAACCCACTGATACCTGCAACATCCAAGAAAGTCAGTCTGTAAAATACAATATGGCTTACTATTCCAGGGAAATAATCAGTTCCTGGAGACTTGCAAAACAGCGTATGTGTCTACAAGGCAAGATGGGATGAGCTAAGGAGTCTGACAACTTTGAGGATATCCTTGCCCCAAATTTTTTTGATGACTTCCTAAACAGCTAGGCTTTTTTTTGGCTTGAGATTTTTGGTAGTAAACTAATAGATACTTTGGCTTAAATACCTTTAGCTTTTTGATCATTTGAAAATAAATTGTTTCATGAGACTTACTACAGCACTGATATGTGCTAAGTATTTTAAGAGTTGCATTATGTAGCTATTTTCTAATTTACATGTCTTATTTTTTTGAAGTATATTCCAAGCATCAAAGTAGACTTCCTCTTCACTTATCCTACCCTAGGTATAGGGGATATGTTCTCCATCTTCAAGATAGGAACTACTGAGTTTGGTTCAATTGGTTCATCTTAAGATAATCGCCGTACATCATCCTTCCTCTTGAACTGCCTTTTTTCACCTTTCATGTATAAACCCTTGAAATGCAGTATATATTTGGGTGGCCAGGTGGGCCACCTTGCTGCTTTAAAGAAAGTCTGCAGGTAAACTACAACGTCTTGGATTCAACTTTTACACCTTTAGAAATTTCATCTTATTCTGACTTTTCAAATCTAACCTCAGGGTTCATCTTTCTTTTTTCCTTCAGAAAATTAATGTACTCCTGTTTCTCCTTCTGTATACAGTAGGAATGTGAAAATTGACATACTGTTAAAGAAATAACTTCTCAGATTGAGCATATTTCTTTTGGCCGAGTTCCATATATGTGCTCTTAAAGAGAAGTTCAACTCTGAATTTGCCTGGCCAGTTGTAGCTTTAATCTTGTGTTGGAAAGATACTGATACCTACATTTTGGATTTCACTAATGACTGCTTGAAATAAGTTGCTGTTGTGTGGAGAACTGAGCTGTCATGTAGTTCTTAGACACACTTAAAACATATCTTTGAAGATGGAAGGAGTAAGAAATGATTCATAAACACTTTTGCTGTGTTGCAGAATGCTTTCTTCCATAAAGTAGGCTTTTTTACTATGAATATTTTCAGCTCTTAGAAAACAAAATTAAGCTCAGGTGATCTGTTTTCTTGCAAATTTTGCACTTTCAATTTGTGCACACAGATAAATTTCCTTTTAAAAAACACCCTCAAGTCTTCTTTTGCTTATACCATATCCTATTTTAGAATATAAAATAACTTTTTTTTCCTCTATCACTTGTTATATGTGTTAAAATAGATTAAAAGTTACATTTATTGCTGCTTACATAAACTCAATTTCCAAATGTAGTTAAAGAAAAAAATATAATGTATTTAAGCATTAAGGCATTACTTAAAACATGCCTTTTTGGCTGGAGACTTCAATCTAACTGGTCTTCTTTTGCTCTTTGCAAAAGGCACTCCCTGCACCTGACACTTCACTCTTTATTAGGCACTGACTCCTTAATCTGAGCATAGTTCCAAATTAGTAACACTTTCAATGAATAAATAGCAAAGCAATAGGTGCGGAGTAGTGCCTTTAATTTGATAATGGTTATAGAGTAGGATAACCTAAAGGGTCATGAGTAAAATGGTATGATCTTCCATTTGTATTGTAGCTGCTATCCAGCGTCTGAAAAATAAAAGTTATGAACCCTGTACAATTAAGATAGCATGCCAAACATCATTGTTAGCTGTTTCCAAGAGTTAAGACTTAAGTCCTGACAGTATATTAAATGAGGATTTCAATCAATGAAGAGAGGGATAAAAACCATAATGCTATTTGATTGCCTTGAAATACTTGGTTTTCGTAAAAACCTAAAAGGTGGTGATCAGCTGTTGCGGATTTATTGCTGATCTTAACGATTATTTCTGTAACTATTTTTTTTTTATATTATCCTTCCAAACATTCAGGAAAATGGCTCACATTTGGCCTACTGCAAAACAACTCACAACCAAAAGTCAGGCAGCAGCAGAACCGTAGGGAGAATGAAATAGCGTGGGGCTGTACATGGGAATTTTCTTTGTGGAAGATGATTGTATTTACTGCAAATAGGGTAACAAAGGAAAAATTATGGTTTTTGTATTTCATAAAATAAAAGAAAAGTAATTTGTTCAAAACTGATGGGGGTGGAGCTAATTTTAATGTTAGGTAGAGTTTGCTCTGTGATTGATGTCTGTGCCTTTTAAGGCTGTGTGGGATTTTGAAAGATGGAATTCTAAATTCTGTGCTTGTTCTTTCTCCTGTTTCACTGCATTTTAGCCTCTGTGTTGAGTTTCCAGAAGATAAGTTATAAAAGGCATGTCTGATTAGATTAAAGTTCTGTCGAACTGTATTTACTGTGCTTGCAATTGACAAATACCTTTCTTTTTTTTTTCTTCTTTTTTTTTTTTTTTCCTTTTAAATAGGATGCAGGACAGAAGAGATTTGGTGCTATTTCCTGTAATATTTGTGGAATGCTTTACACTGCATCAAATCCAGAGGATGAAACCCAACATCTGCTATTTCATAACCAGTTCATAAGCGCTGTAAAATATGTGGTATGAAAACCTTATATTTTTAAAGACATAAGCATTATCTTTTATTTGCTGTGTACTAGTTACAATTCATATTATATTAAGTTGTGTTTTAATGGATTAGTATCATAGTAGGCTATAAATAATCCACTTTGGGAAATAAGTGTTTTTAAGAGCCATGGTAGACAGGTTATGTGTAATGTATAAAATATTTAGTAGGATAGTGGTGTTTCATTGCCATTGTATTCTTTCTGTTACAATTCCCTAATCTTGGTCAGGGGTGAGGGTGGTGATAGGAAAACAAGGAATGTCGCTGTTCTGAAAGTGCTAAATATAGGTTTCAGTACAACTGGTGTTTGTGTTGGCTTAATAGTCAGATAAAGAGCTGATTGTACTGTGTGTGTAATTGTGTAATCTTAGATGACTTCTAAATTACTTTTTCTTAATTATGTGTAATTTGAAGAGAGACTGCCTAGGAATCCAGCCGATACAACTTCATAATATATAGAAACTTTACTGTATTTATAGTGTGATTGTAATCTTTAAAGTCCAAAGTATGATTCCATAACTTCATTATATGTGCTGTATCTATCTCTTGTATTAAACCTCAGATTTGAAAAATTTTGTACAATTTAAAGTATATTGTAAAATCAGCTACTTCACACTAGCTGATATTACAAGACTTACAGGAAATACCTGTTCACATGTCTGAAATCCAGAATAGAATCCACAAAGTCTATTTTCTTTATCACACATGTTACCTTCAGTACTCTACACTCGAGTAGATAAGACCTCCAGGATAACTGAACTGAGGCCACCAATTCATTTCATGTAGGTACGAAATGGCTGTTGGGCTACTCTTAAATCTCAAGCTCAATTTTATCCCACTGTTTACAAATATAAAGATACATCTTCATAGCTAAAGTGTTTGAAACTATCTGGTAAATAGTTCTGGTATTTGTTCTGTTCGTGGTTAGTTTTTGCTGAATAATCCAGACATCTTGAAAGATCTCTTCTGATACACATTAGCTACATTGTAGGGTGAGACAGGACAGAAAGTGTGATGCAACACAGTACATTATAATGGCAGCATATAATACATTTCCCCATTTTATTCCTGTTTGTCCATTCTGCCCTCCCCCCCTGGCCCCACCCCAAGTACTTTCAGATCTTGAATGTTACCAAAGATGTAAACATAATTTACAGAAGATGGTGTTAGTTCTTTTGGGCAGAAGCTGGCAGATGAGTTCAGTAGTTACTTAAAGCTGCTATGTTCACGTAGGTAGGAAGCTGCACTGAAGTATTTTGGAGGTTGAAAGAGCTGAAATTTCGCACTTGTATGTATGTCTAGAGTAACAACATGATGAACTAAATACCTATGTATAAAGTTAGGTATGCTTTTAAGTTGAAAAAGTTTCCCTATTGTTTTTCTCAGTTGTTAGGCATCTTTTTAAAACTTCACACAATGTGTACTCAAGCAAATTATTTGTATTGTCAGCTCAGTGAGTAAACAGTTCTATCTCTGAAATCTTTTAAGATTCTAGTTGTGTTTTGTGGCATCATAGACAACTACAGAGGGATGATTTAGATGGTTATTCTAGAATAGAAACTGTAGAGTAAGAGGCAAAGGAAGGAGTCTTATGAGGCTTTAAATTCCCCTCACCTGATTTTTTTTTTCTCATAATAATTTGATTGACACTGTTTTCTGCATGGGTAAGTAGTTTTTGCCATGCTAAACAGATAAGTCTTTAGCACGAGTCATTTGACCCATAGTCAATGGTTCTTGGTTGATTGTATTATGATAATGTCCATGACAGAAACATCCTCACCTCCTCTTAGAAAATAATTGAATTTTAGATCACCCTTCTTGCCAGTGAATTAGTACACCAAATCTCTACTTGTTAATTCTTAGTCATCCAGAAATACCAGAAGAATGATTGCTAGTTATCTTAGTTTTCCTAGGAGGTTTTTAGTGGGGATTGTTGGGAGGATGGCTTGGAGGTGTGATATGCTTGGTTTCTAGATATTTGTGTGTAGTTACTGTGTTGAAACTATAACTACCTTCCTTTCCCTGACAGAAAGTGTTAGCTGGACAGTAGCATCATGGGTTTTAAAAAAAATTGTACTAGAGAAAGTCTTGGTAACTTCTTGGTTAGACTTTCTGGTCCAGTAACATCTGGTCTTGGTGACCTTGGTATGTTACTTTACTAGCTCTCCAGATACTCTTTTTTATGTAGTTAATAGATTTGGTATTATTGTTGATTTGGAGGCCATTCTAAGGTATCCTAGAAGCATTTTTCATTCTCTTGTCATTCACATTTTTCATGCCATATGATGCAGTCCCAGTCTGACTTCAGAAGACTTTTCTCAGTTTTTCCTCCCTTTTGAGTGTCTTGTTACATGCCTAGTAGTTCTATTGATGATTTATTTCACATAATCACAAAAAGAAAGCCTATATACATTACCAAGCTAGAGCTTCTTGCTGTGAACTGTGAAAATGGACTTTATTGTTAGTGTCTTTCCCACCTGCATGCAGTTGCTTTGTGGGCTTTTTGAAAGTACTGAGTAGCCAGAAGATAGTTTGCATGTCTTCAACAAAATATAATTTTGTTTGTTTTTTTTTTTTTTAAAGGCCTATCTTGTTTCTTTTAGTAAAAATTTCTTTTTAGGTCTCTCTAGAAAATTCCACGATGCCCCCTAGAGATAGGACAGGCTAGCAAGGAGATGGTATTGGGATACTTATTTTGTCATGGATGGCTGATAGAGACAATAAGGAAATTTTAGGCCTTCTGTGGAGAGAGAAAGTTTGGTAACTTCAATGACATTTTCTAGATTTGGGAACAGAATATTGGCAAGGACTGAATGGGTTTTCTGGAGGGTGCCATCTGCTATTAATAGAAGCATGCAAATTGAATAAGCAAGAAGGTAAGCTGGTCAAGGATAGTACTGGAGCAGGAATAGATTAGTGTGAGAGATGTCCCCTACTGCAGACAAATGTAGGAATCTGTCTCTCTATCCTTCTGGTTTCAGACATCTGAAAGTCTCCAGAAAAAATATGCCATTCTAGCATGTGTGTGCATTGAGTGGTGACATATACATCAAGTGTTAACTCCAGTGGGATGGATAACTTTGTGGGATGGATACGTGGTTCAGTTTTATGAAATCCTTTAGCTGTGATCCCACACAATATTAGTTGTGTATCCTCTCTGTGATACCACATGGTATCAGCTTAGTATTTCTGTAAATTAATTTAAGAACAAGACATTATTTTTAATGATGCTTTTAAGTTGTACAGCCAGAAACTTAAGTTAGGAAATGCCTGTGGATTCAGGTGCCTGATGTGAATGCAGTTAATGTGTTTGTATTTCAAGCTTATCCTCTTAGTTAAGAGTATCTTGAGCTGAAGAAAGTGGAAGAAGGTGTTATGTGAGCTAATGTCTAATCTGATAATTGCTATTCTGCTGTAACTGCATGCAAGCCCGTCTGTGAGATTCCTATGATTTTCAGATTTAAAAAAAGAAAAAGAAAAAAGCAACATTTGTCTTCTTGGAGCCTTAGGTTAATAGAATATTGGGATTCAAGATGATGGATGATGAACTTCATGTCATCTTAGAAAGAGTTAATGCTTGTTTTGATTTGCATTAAATCCAAAAGTGATACATCTATACAATATAAAACTTCATAATATTTCAAATAAAGTTCTTACTGTTAGCTGTCTTCTGTGAGAATCTTAGTTTTAACAGAGGATTGTGTTTAGTAGTTACATCGAAGGATCTTAATATGTTCTACAGTTAAAATCTCATTCTCTGTATTACATTCATAGGAAAAAGAGGCAGAATACCTGTAATTTGATGAAGGAGTCAGGAAGAAGAATGTAGTAGACCCATTTCTCTGCTACAAATTATCAAGGATAAAAGTGCACAAAATTTCATACTAAACTTGATTATTAGGAGAAAATTTCATGAATACTTTTCTTAGTGAAGACCAAGAATTATACGGTATTAACCACATTTTCCTCACTACCTGAATATTTTTGAGGAAAAAATGGTATAAGAAAAAAAATCACCAATTTTCATGTATTTGTATTCATTTGAGAAATAGGGAGTACAGACAAGCCAGAACTGACATATATAGAAAGATACCAGGTTTGCTCTCCCATTTCCTACTCTAACATAAGAACTTTTAAAACATGAGGAAGTGCATCGGAAGCAGTCTATTGTGTCTTCTGACTTATGCTTTTAAAGACAAATCTACATCAGAAATAATTTTAAACTATAAGCAGAACATACTTCATGTGAAATTGAGTACTGAACATTTCAGTTACCATGTTATTAATGTTGGAGCCATCTTTACAACTGTATTCTACATCATTCATTATATACATACATAATATCCAGTGAAAGCAATGCACTACACAGTGTAGTGGTAATTACTGTCTGTACTATTTCATGATGTCATAGCAACTGCTTGTCTGTATTGCCCTTTTTTGAATTATTTCTTTTGTAATTCTGTTGCCATTGCACTTTAATAAACAAGCAGAAGCAATCTTTAATCTTGTTTGAATTGGGAGGAAAATTTAGAGGTAGGTTAAAAATGAGTTAAATTTGCATTGCAGAGTTGCCTTATTTTCTCAAACGATTACAAATACCTGTAACATAGCATGTAGGGCAGGAGGGTATTGCGACAGTTACTTCACACCAATGGGGCTGTACAGTACCAGTCTGCCCAGCTGTGGTGATTAGGCTATATGTACCTTGCTACTGCTGGCTATAGGTAATCTGTTGTTGAGCGTAGACTTCCAATATCAGGGAGGAGTGGTATAATCATGTTCTTGTACTCCAGGCCTTGCAGAACATGTATCCTGGTGGGAACAATAGCTTTCCTTTTAGCTTCTTTGGTCATCACAAGCAATGTATATCAATGCTTGGACATCTGATTCAAATGTAAATAAGTCTTAATGCCCTAAGGTAATGTCAATTAAAAGGAAAAAAAAGCAATTTTTCTGACATTGCAGCAGAATATTATAAAGTATACTGCAGACATAATGCTTTTGTTTCTTACTATAATAAGGTGTTCTTGCCATCTGCCTGAGTGAAGGAGTCCTACTTTAGTTCTCAGTGATTGAAATACCTTGCAGACTGTTACATCTTGTTTTAGTAGTGTTAAAACAGTGGGGGTTTGTTAAAAAAAAAAAAAGTTAATAGGTGTGTTAAGGGAAATTATCTTCAGACCACATACAAGATACTGGTACTAAAGTATATTTTGTGTATCGTAGATATCTAGTAGGATCGGTCCTAGCTGAAGCTATAGCACATTTTCCTTAACAGCTTTAATGTTAGAATATGACAGAGCTGTGACCAGTCTTGTGCATTACTTCCAATTGTCTGGTTTAAAGGAAGCACAAATCATTGGTTACTAAGACTGAACAATAAGGACACTGAAGATGCAGCTACTTATGTGAAACATGCGTTTTTCTTTTTGAAATTCTTGGAGCTGCATAAATAACAAAGGAATATGACTTTAAAATGTCTTCACTAAAAGTCTTGGATGAGCTTAGGGTTTGCAGAAACTTTTTGGAAAGCTTCATCTAAAGGATACAGTTCTGAATAAATTCCAAAATACTTCAATTTAGAAACTACCCCTCCTGTGAATATGATCAATCTCCATATCATACTAATCACTTAAGGAAATGAACAGCTGGACAGTAATGAAAATAATGAGTTCTAAGTATTAGAGAGTCGATTATTGCATTTTTACAGAATTATTTTTAGACTTCTGCTAATGTACTGTTGCTTAAAAGTATAACAGCAGTATGATGTTCAGAAATGTTTTCTTCCATCAGATATCATTTTGTTGGAAATACCTGGCTATAATGTTAACAGGATACCTTAACCTAAAATTTAGGGTTGAATTTTCTGCATTAGGCCTGCAACCTAAAATTTAGAGTTTAATGCTCTGCATTAGGCTGCAACATTCTGGATGCTGTAATGGTAGGATTATGAAACACATTGCATTTATCTGCTGAGCGATGGTCACAGTTGATTTAAAATAGGCTATAGAAAGCTTTTACAGGTAAAAAGGTAGCCAAAAGGCAGCAAAAGACAAAAAATTGAGAGGATGGTTTTTGAGGTTGGAGAGTAGTAATCCTTGCCTGAATCCTTTGACGTCTTTTCTAGCAGTCTCAAAAAGCATGTCACAATCCCAGAAACTGCACTTTTTCTGCTTACCTGAATATTGTGACACTGCTGTTTACTGCCTTTTGTGTTCAGACCATGTATATAAATTCAAATAGGATCTTCATTTGTGTTGGTATTTAGTGCAACTGAGAGTACTACTGACAAGAAAAGCAGACAGGATTAAAATGGTGTCTGTGTTGCAACCATTGCCATGCTGGGTGCTAAACTCATACATAAATAGTTCCAGGGCTACCAGCAAGTAGATAAATTTCTAAAAATATTCTCTTCATGTCTTGTTTGGGGTAAGGGAGTAACATCAGCATGATTAAAATGAGATACAGATCAAGTATTTTAACACTTAAGTTTGTCATTTTTTTGTGGTAGTATATATGACATTCATTCAGTGCCAAATTCCATTGTTTGGTCTTCAGTTGAACGTTATTTTATGGAAAGGTACAGATTTCAATGAGAATTATTCCATCAATATTGTTTCTTCAAAGGCTTTTTTATTTAAAGTTGCTTTGAGTAAGACTTGTAGATCAGCCTTTTTAGTGGCTGAAGTTACTTCTGCATTCAGTATTTTTAGGTCCCATCAAAGCAACTTGAGTTCTAATATCTACCAGTCCCATCTTACTAGATTTAAGTGGCTTTTTTGTTTTGTTTTTTTCCATGCAGGTACTGCTCATTATTCACCACGAGTGTGGATCTGAAGAAGATTTAATTACCTCTATTTTTTTGAGTATGTTTATACTTCAGATACACACAACGTAGCCTCCTTCCCCATTAGATTCTTAGAAGGTAGTTATAAATTTTTTTCTAGTATCCTTCTTGTGGCTTTAACAATTATGACCAGTAACAAAATAACCTATTCCTTACATTTTGGGCAGCTGCATGCCAATCAGTTCACTTAGAACCTCCTGGAGGTCTTTCGCATGCCAAACTTTAAAACTGAGTGTGTATTTGTGGAGGTAACTATGTTAAAAAGAAATCTTTTATTAAAACTTAGGGATTTTCCCATTCACTGGACTTTGGAAAATAAGTATTACATAGGTTTGGAAATCAGTTATGTGAGCCAAGTTTGCTACTTCTATTTTAAAATTCAGTTTGTACTGCAGTCCTGGGGGAAGAAAATCTAGCTGGGAATTTATAAGACACTTTCACAAATTGTTTCTAGATATAGTTAGGCTATTGTATAAATTATTGTATAAACAAGATCGTATTATGTCTGTTGTGCTCATTTTAAAAAGCTAGCTGAAGTTTCCTTCTCTAGCAAAACAACTGCTAAATCATATGAAGTCTCTGCATAAATTCAGTGTCTAGAACAATAATACGCAATTTCTATTTGTAAAAGTACATCTTGTGTATGGTTTAGATAAGTGTTTGTTTTATTTAGGGTTGGAAAAAGGAGAGAATTTTGGCTGAATATCCTGATGGAAAGATAATAATGGTTCTTCCTGATGACCCAAAGTATGCACTTAAAAAGGTATGGTGAAAAGGACTGGACTTGTATACCTTACCTTGTTTGATGTTTTCGTATAAGTAATGAGAATGTTCACAGTAAAGTTTGTATAATTCACATGTAAGCAGTTGAAGTTGGACTCAAAACTGCAGTGGTTCTGTAGCTTTTTCCACAAACAGGTCAGACATCTCACTCTTACGCGCTGCTGCTCTCCTTATAGAGAGGATGGGTCTGAGCAGGAATGGAAGGCAGGGGTGGGAACAGCATCAACCAACTGACTTTTTTTTTTTTTTTTTTTTTTTTTTTATGTACTTGCTGAATGTCTGCCAGATATTTTATATAACATAAACTTCCTAATATACTTAAACCAACTGAAATGTATTGATTTTATTACACAGCATGAATATGGCACCATTCTCTAAATGACTTTTGGATAAAACCAGATTTAGGTGGAAAGTGGCCTCAAAGTCATCTAGTCCAGTTCCATGTCCAAAGCAGGATCAGCTCTGGTTATGATGCATCTGACAGTTTTCTAAAACTCCTACCACTGGAGGTTTTTCTGACCTCTTCAGAGTCTATTACAGCTTCTGTAACAGTAGGAAATTTTCACTAAATGTCCAACAGAACCTCGGTACTGCAATTTAAGCTCTTTAGTGCTAATCATACTGCCATAGCTGTAGAAAACACCCTTTTCCTCTTTGCAACAGCTTTTTTGTGCCTCAACAAACTAATTGTTTCACCTTAAGGAGATTGACGGGATGTGCTGGTTTTTAGTTCATACTCCTAAGTAATGTTTTATAGAGCTCTGTACTTTCCTCTAGATTATCTCTATTTGTGCCATGTCTCATGCCTCTTTTGAAACTCTTTATTTAAAACTGGGCACATTACACTAGTGGAGACTTAGAGCAGCAGGGTACTTTGGTGTCTTGCTGGCTAGCCTGTGTTCATACATCTTAATATGGCATTACATTTGTTTTTTCAGTAGCATGGCATTGATTCTGTTTAGCTGGGGATTTGCTGTGACTAATGGATGCTTCTTTACAGTACCACTATCACAGGATCACAGAATGGTTGAGGTTGGAAGGGACCTCTGGAGGCAGAATTGATGCCCAAGACAGCTCTTTCTGATGGCATGACTGTAGTGGGTTTTCTTTAGACTAACATAGAATTTTTTAAGTTGCTGAATTGAAAAGAAATGATGAATTTTCTTTTTACAATATTTAATGCAGATACGTTTTATTAAGTTTTGTTTCTTTGGGGGTACTGTCTTAATTTTAGTACATTCATTGCACATTCATTTTTTACTAAAATGGCTGAAGAAAAAAATACTTTAAATACCTAAGTGGGGCAGAGGAAAGGAAGACTGTAGCAAATGGAATAATTTAGGATAGAGTTCTCTGTAGTTCTGTGTGGTTAAAGTTGAGAGAATCTACAACTGTCAAGAACCATGGATGGCTGACTTCAAGAATGATTACTTAGTGTTTCAAATTGGCTAATTGGATTTGTAATTAAAAGACTGGTACCTGAAGGTTAGATGAGAAAGTAGAGAGTAACCGATACCATGCCTTTTAAAAGTTATTTTAAAAGCTTTTTTTTTAACACAATTTCCATGTGATCAGTGCTAACTTCATATATTCATAGCATCAGTAATTCTAGTTTTGCTTTAACTACAACATGCATTAAAGAAGCTTATGCAATTTAACGCACCACATAGGAAAAGCCACCTTATTTCAGTCTCATGTGAGATGACAGAGAGGCGATGGAGGCTGTTTCAATGCCTGGTTGTAGGTAAAGGAATCCCCCAGTAAAATCTCAGCTCATGCATAAGCTTTTGTTCACATTCATGCTGGAGTTTATATATTTCTTCTAAATTTGCTAATATTAACTACAAATTTTATTTTTAGTTTCAGTTACGTTTTGCAAAGCTAATGGAAGAGCAGAAAGCTTGAGGAAAGAGACAGCAGTTATTAATTCCTTTACAATAAATGCATATATTTTCTAGCTGCCTTGGCACTGTGCTTGCTATCATCTGCTTAGAACCCTTAATGGATTAGTTCTTTCAAGACTTCAAAAATAACAGACAGGAAACCTTTAACTGAGCTTCTGAGCTCATTTACTTCTAGAATATCAGAGTCCACACTTTGATTATCTGCATTCTCTCTATTAGCCGTTGCCTAATTGAAGTTTTGACTTAATGGAAGCTGACTTAGAGGTCCCTACTCTTCCTATTTCCTGCTGAGTATTATTTAAGGAATGTTTATGTGGACCGATGTGTTGCAGGTCACTTAGAATGATCCCTGACTTCTGGAATAGCTTTCAGTGTTCTAGATGCCTTAGTGCATTTTTACAGATCTGTAATTTTTATGTAAATTTATACAAGCGTGTATTTACGTGTGTTTCTTATGCAGCATTTAAACTTATTTTGACAGGTTGAAGAAATTAGAGAAATGGTAGACAATGACTTGGGATTTCAGCAAGCTCCGCTCATGTGTTACTCTAGAACTAAAACTCTTCTTTTTATTTCTAATGACAAAAAAGTTATCGGCTGTTTAATTGCTGAACATATCCAGTGGGTAAGTGATTGAATTGGAGAAAGGCAATCTGTGTCAGTGCTTAGTGACTCTGTTCTTCAGACATTCTGAAACTATAGAATTATCTTGGAGTTTAAGTCTACCTGTTTAGCAAATAAGTATTCCATGTTTGCCTTTTCCAGAAAGGAAGAGGCTTTTGGTGGCAGACCATTCTGAAATGTAGTTACTCATTTTTGTATAGTTGACACTGAGCTGAGACACATGTATGGTATCATACGTGGCTGGCCCTCTAAGAACTTGCTTGCTGAAGCTGAAGGGTGGAATTTTTCTTTTTCTGCTATTCTTATGCTAGCTTTGGCTCTCCTCTTGCTTGTTGACAAGCAGATTCAACTTCCTGCCTGGCAGAAATCCAACGTGGATGAAAAAGTGCGTACTCTGTAGGATTTGAGTTGAATCACCACAGGGTCAAACAGCTCCACAGAAAACAGAAGCGGAGGGCAGAACTGTGCAGTGGAGAGCAGGACAAGAAGCTGTACTGCCAGTTGCAGTACTAAAAACTGATGTCAGAACTGTGTCACATATTCTGTCTGTTGCCTTGTAAACTGCGGTGTTTTTCTATTGTCCTTTGGGAGTAGCAGACAAGAAGCAAAACAATCTTAGTCAGAGAAATTGATGCAAACACTTCAATACAGATGGTAATAAGAATTGGATTATTTGTTGCTGTTATTTTAAATCGGATAAGCTTTACAGGGTTTTTTTGGTTTATTCTTTTATCATCTGTTCCAATTTTGAAACTGTTAAGAGAAATTAAATGAGACATAAATATGCAGTCTTTTTGGCAAGGCATTTTAGCAAGTAAGTATGTTTAACTGAAATAAACTACGCAAGAATTATTTTATTTAGTCATTAGTGATGCTTTTATGAAGTGACAAATATTTTTTACATCACTTGCAGGGCTACAGAGTTATAGAAGAGAAGGTTCCGGAAGTCAGTTCAGAAAACGAGAAAGTCATATTTGAAAGACAGAAAGCATGGTGCTGTTCAACTTCTCCAGAACCCGCTATTTGTGGCATTAGTCGGATATGGGTATTCAGCATGATGCGTCGAAAGAAGATTGCTTCTCGGATGATAGAGTGTCTTAGGTAATATAAACAAAGTTCCTCAGTTACATGTGTTTTAGGTAGAACTCAGTCCAAGACATTTATGGCTTTGTGTGTCTCAAGCTTGTACTTTTAAGCTGCTGGTGATATTGGGGATGTAGATCCGAGCACAGCTGACAGTTCGAGTATTATGTGGAGTTCAATAACCAACGTCAGTGTTCTGCAATAGCTTGTCTTTAAAAGAAATCTTTCTGCTAAGTGCTGTTGTAATGAGTCACCGTAGCAGAATGCCAATGGGCTTGGGTAAATTCCTCTGAGGTAATTATGAGGGAAGGAAATGAGACTGTCTTTGGTCAAAGTGTGAGATTACCCAAGCATTAAGGACTGGGACCTAACCATTGGCTGAATGTCCATTCCTTAGAGATAGTAGGGGGCAGAGAACAGTGATGAGTGTACCAAACTATTTGATATAGTCTGGTGGCTTCCAACTGTATTTTTTATTTTTGCTTTACTTGGGTTCACTGAGCCTTTTGAGATATTTTCAATTTCCATGGAGCTCTAATAGCTGGTGATGAGTGTGTTCAGCTGAATGCTAAGTGCTAGATCCATAAAAGGACTCAAACATCTGGGCTACTGTTCAGATAACTGTTAAACATGTTGAATCTCCAAACTGTAGGTTTCTTCCAGTGACATTTCCTAGAAGTTTAAAAGCTTGTTCAGAGTAATGCCAAGAACCACCCAAATCTTATTACTCCTGGGTTGTCAGGTTTGTGCTACGTGCCTGGCTAGACCCATCTTGTTGGAGTTTGTGGCACAGGTACTGCTGTGTCTGCCGATCCTCGCCCTCTTGGGTATTTGGAAAGCCTAGCAGAGCTATTCTGCTCTGCAGAATGCATCTTGCCTGGCTGGTGCAGCAACTAGAAGGTTCTTATCAGATCATGTTCTGTCTGAAGTACTGACTGTAAAGCTGTATTCAGATAAGCAAGTTAAATTGATGCTTTCGTTTTATTTTTGGCTGACTTTTAATTGTGTATTCAGTAGCTTCCTAGAAACTATTTCTAAAGGACAGATTTCTTCTGCAAAGTGATGCTGGAATTGCTCCCTCAGTTACAGCTCTAAAGGATCTTTAGAATCAATTTTAGTGGTTTGTTGCAGCTAGCGAGAAGAGGTCTCAGTTTTCCTCTCGGCCCTGCACTGCATCTTACCTTTTGCTGTGCTCTGGTGCTTGTTTGGCCTCCGTTTGCTCATTACTACGTTCATAGGAAACAGGCGCACCAAAAAGAGCTTTGTGTTGTTCTGGTGCTCAATTGGCTTGTGGAAAGGTCTGATGAGCTCTAGAGTTGGCGTAAACAAGGGAGCCCAGAAAGTTGCAGAAGGCGAAGGAAAGGAGTGAGACTTGCTTTTTGATGGCAGTGAGCAGTTAGATCTGCTCAGCTGCCAGTGAAACTTCAACCTAAATGTCTTTCATAGCAAAAGGTAGTTTGAACAGGATGATTCTGGTCACTAGCTAAATCCTCACTTCAAAATGTTGAAGGCACCCTAGCAGACTTTTAAGTTTCACTCAAGCTTTCACAGCTGACCTGGAGTTGCAAAAACCTGGTCAGTCAGTCTTAAGAACATTGCAAAATCATCTTCCTAAATACAGTAAAGAGAAGGGAAGAAAGCTGGTAATAATTAAAAAAGATTTTGTTCCCATTGTCTTTTCCTCAAGATTTAACGGAGATGTCCGTATGATCGAAGTTCATACTTGCTCTGCAAGTACAAGCAAGTTTATTTTATAGGAATTAAAAAACTTAACTTTAATGGGAGTTTCTTCTGTTTCCAAGCATAAATGCTACCTCCTCCTTCCCTGATCGAGGTCTAAAGCCTGAGATCAATTTTCTAAATTTGCTCACATAGCCATCCAGAAAAGTACAATGGTATCCTTTCTCTCCTCTTTCTTCAGATTCTTATCTTATTCTTATAAAACATACCTAAAGTACTTTTTATGAAGAAGTTAAGCAAATTGAATTTTCCTTTTCATGTAATTGTTACTGACAGTGTATCACTTATGAATTATGCCTTGAGGTTGTGTTCCTGGTTGTTCTAAATGAATCCAAGATGAGCTCTCATCTAAATGTCAATATTTATTTTTTTTCAAACCAGGAACTTGAAATTTCGTCAGGTCCTTTCAGCCCCCTCTATAAGCACCCAAACTTGTTTGTAGCTTATATTTTCATTCCTAGTGATTGTAGTCATAGTCCTAGCAGTCTCTTTTCTATGAAGAAATAATTGGAATTAATTCAAACGTCTTTCTTTTTTAAAAACTCTGAAATTGAACTCTTAATCCAGCTCACAAGTAATTTCCCTGTATGAACATGGAATCATAGAATCATTTAGGTTGCAAAAGACCTTCAAGATCATCGAGTCTAACCATCAACCACGCCCACTAAACCATGTCCTGAAGTGCCTTGTCTATGTGCTTTCTGAACACTTCCAGGGATGGTGACTCAACCACTTCCCTGGGCAGCCTGTTCCAATGCCTGACAACCCTTTCAATAAAGGTATTTTTTCTAATATCCAATCTAAACCTCCCCTGCTGCAACTTGAGGCCATTTCCTCTCATCCTATCATCACCAGCCTCCTGACAGAAGAGACCAGCACCCACCTCACTACAACCCCCCTTCAGGTAGTTGTAGAGAGTGATAAGGTCTCCCCTCAGCTGCTTGCTCTCTAGGCCCTTCACCAGCTTCATTGCCCCTCTCTGGACACGCTCCAACACCTCAATGTCTTTCCTGTAGTGGGGGCCCAAAACTGAACACAGCACTCGAGGTACGGCCTCACCAGTGCCCAGTACAGGGGGACAATCACCTCCCTGCTCCTGCTGGCCACGCTATTTCTGATACAGGCCAGGATGCCGTTGGCCTTCTTGGCCACCTGGGCACACTGCTGGCTCATATTCAGCCGGCTGTCAACCAGCACCCCCAGGTCTTTCTCTGCTGGGCAGCTTTCCAGCCACTCTTCCCCAAGCCTGTAGTGCTGCATGGGGTTGCTGTGACCCAAGTGCAGGACCTGGCATCTTCTAAAATACCAAAACTTCATAGAAAACCTCCCAGAACAAGTGATCCTCCTTACCATTTGGAAGGAGGAGATAGCTCATATAAATAGAGCCATCTCCTACTAATAGAGCTGCTTCCTTTTGAATGTGCCACATAATTAATGGTTTGTGGCCTCATAGCATAAATATTTTTACATTATTCCCCTGAGAGTAATTATCTGTTTATTTTTCTTCCCCCCCCCACTTTAAACAGGAGTAACTTCATATATGGCTCATACTTAAGTAAAGAAGAAATTGCTTTCTCTGACCCCACTCCTGATGGAAAACTCTTTGCAACGCAGTATTGTGGCACCGGCCAGTTCCTGGTATACAACTTCCTCAACGGCCAGCACCAGACTTAACTGCTTCCGAAGGAATTCTGTTTTTATGGGGAGACTTCTGCCAAAATGCGAGTGGGTGCAGACGTTCAGCAGAAGCCAGGGCCATTTTTATTACAGTGAACTCAGGACTGGTAACAACCAAAAGGTTGTGCTATTTTATTAAAATTGTAAACAATGCAGTAATAGGCTAACTTTGTTTTTTAAAAGAAAGATATTTTATTAACTTTTACAAAAGTTTGATTGTATTTTATCTAGTTAGTCATGTTTACATGCAGCAGAAACTTGTTCATATAGTGGACTGTAAGCTGATGCAAAGACTCTAGTCTCGCTGACGAGTACAACCTGAAGTTCTTAACATAGTGATATACCAGTGCTTCTCGGTACTGTAACGCTGACCTCCTACTGCCAATCCCAGCAGCTGGGTGAGGCTGCTAACGGCTGCTTGCTTGACAGAGTTCAAGGCTGTGCTCAATCGCATCGAGGCAAGAAGCGTTACAGTGCAGTTGTTGTGGGCAACCACCCTCACAGACTGTACGGTGGTGTCTGGGGCACGTTCTGCGTGCTACGAGGTGTAAGGGAGCCTACTCGGTGGCGGCAGCGTCGGAAACTTGTTCTACCCCTCTCCCCTGCTCCCCCAGATTAGGTGGAATGCAGACCCTGAAGACCGGTGTGCTCACTCATCATTTTTCTTCAAGTACTGTACTGAGTATATACCTTTGTTAGTGGACTTCACTTTGATACTTGTTGCTCCTTCATAAATCTCTCCTCTTTTAAAGGGTTTGTATGTTGAAAAACTGCTGTGGCCTTTCTTGATCTGTACATAATGTAGATAGATTAAAAATAAAATACTTGATAGCTTTTTTAAAGTTACTCTGTATTGATGCTAAGTGTGAATGAATCTTTTGAATATTTCATACTTTTGCATGTGAACTATCACCACAGTGGCTAACGGCAGCCTCTGGAGAACACCATCGCTGCATTCCTGCCTGGGGTCAGAATTCCTTTTGTGACAATGCATTTGCATTGACCGCCCCAAGGGTCAGCTCTCCTGTAGCTCCAGATTCATAACATCCTGATGCAGCATTTGCAGTCAGGTGAGGGGTGATGCCTTCAGCCTTGAATAACAGCTTAAAACCTTAAGTTGGGAAAGATTTAATTAAATTTAAAATTATGGTGGTTTTTTTTAATTTTGGAATCTATGATGTGCAGTTAGGATACACTTGTTTGTATTGCGCTGTCCTTACCTTGGTCTAGTGCTAAAGCAAGGAACTCACACCACCTCTGGAACATTACTCAGAGTACTTAAAACTGAAGCAGCTGACAGGTGATGAATTCAGGTCTGTAGAAGCTGCTGTTTGTAAGCTGCAACTTGTGATTTTCAAGGGGATGGTGAGTGGACTGCAAAGGGCCATGTCAAAAAAGTGATGTGGGTTCACAGAAAAGCTAAAGGTGATCCTTGCTGGTGGAGTCGGAAAGCAAGAAGTGCTGAGGTCGTGCTGCTGCTGCTGTGAAGTTCTTGCCTGAGCAACACTGAAGCATGGCCAGACCCAAGCCCATTTTCCAACTCCTTATAGTTAAGGGGGCTAAAAGTTGGTATTTACAGCTTGTCTGCCTCCCCCCATCATCTGTTTGAAACAAAGCTACTCTCCCAGGTCACAGGTACCCAGCTGGAAAGATCTCTGGCACTGGCAGCACACAGAGCTAACTGTAAAATCAATACGTGGGATCCATGTTAGCAGCCCTAGGTGGGTTTCTCAGGGGCAAGCACTGTTGTGTGTGAAGAGAGACAGAAAGGGCATGCCCTGCGCAAAGTACCAGCTGAGAGAGAGGCAGTCTTAAATGGTAACTTAATATATTCAAATTTAATGAAAGCACATTATAAACATACCATAGCCACAACATCAGACAGTTTCAGTTCATAAACAATAACATGAGGTAGACTGACTAGTGAAGCTAAATTCACCAAGTTTTTGGTTAAGAAAACTTTACACTAGGAAAGCAACATTTTTTAAAACCCCCTTCCAAAAGTCACAAAAAGCAATTACATAAGTTAAGCAAAAAGCATCTGCATATGATTCTTTAAATCTTAGTTTACATTCAAATTTAACCTGTGAATAGACAAGAACAGCTACAAGTAAAATATAACGCTGGCCAGTTAAATACATTCATAAGAATGGCCTTGATGGTGAGGCTTGAAACCAAAATGGAACAGCAATACTCTAGATGTCTGACAATGGTCTCCTGCCCAGGAATTCACAGGCAGCCAGTGAAAGTGTTTGGTGGGACGGGCCTACACCTTCTGAGTTGGTTTAGTGCGCCTTGGCCAAACTGTGACAGAAACTCCTTCCTTCCGCACCAGAGAGAGTTAAGGAAATGGGTTCAAAAATGGTCAAGACAGGCAAATATGCTGACTTTCTGACTGCATTCTCAACCTTCAGGACAATTTCGCACTGCTTCACCGGAGAGTTAGCTCCTCGCAGTAGCCTCAGCACCTGGAGTTTTAAGAACTTAGTGCAAACATCACATACACAAACAAAAAGGAAACCATTTTTGAACATGTAATACCTGAAACTTCTACACCATCCTAAGACTCAGGGTCAGCCTCAAGCCCTTCTGGCAAAACCAGAACTACTGGAATACATTCAAGGTGTGCATCAAAAGCTTCAAGAAGCATCCGTTATGTCCCTACTTCTTCCAAGTTTTAAAATAGATAAGGCAGGTTGTGTCTGAAGGAAAATAAAAAACAGATTTACAGAAATGGGTTGTTCCATCTGAAATTTGCTAAATTTACAGCATCAGAATTAAGCTACATTAACACAGACATATGCAAACCATTTTCCTTTAGCCTCTGTCGAATATATTATGTTTTTTCATCTGTAAACATCTCTTCTCACAAGATAGAAAAAGTTGCTCAATTAACACTATGCATAAAAAAAAATGCAGCTTTGGCAGGTCCTTCTCCAATGAGTCACAGCTCAAGTACAAAGACATGTTAATTTCATTGCTTTTTGGGGAGTAAATTGATATTCCTGAATCGCTTTTAAGAACATGCTGCATTTGTCTTTTTAACAAAGGGGTCACGAGGTGCAGGAAGATTATTATATTTTTTTTGTATGGAAACCTCAGTGGGGTAACTCATGCTAACTGCATGAGTAGAAGAGAACACTGCTACAATTTAACCCTGACAACCAACTGCTACTGCACCGTGTTCATTCTGGAACAACTTAACAAGGATCAGTGACATGCTTGTAAGTAGAACAACGTGCAACTACCTCTACGACCAATATTTACAGAGGTTAATCAAAAACTAAAGGGCTGACAGTGTTAGGTGATGCATTCAAAGATCTTTGCTGCTGGACAGACTCTCTCCTGAGCAGTCCCAGTGCCCTGGGACTTCTCCCCTACCCTCTCCCTGGAGCTACTGTAAAATACCTTCTCTTTCCCTCAGGTCCAGCTTGGGCATTGTTGCCCTCCTGCACATTTTTTGGTATGTTGCTTCACACACAGGTACGACTTGACAGACCTATCTCAGCTCTGCAGCCAACTGGAGTTGAGTGAAAAGGACACGGAGAGTAAGTTGCTTACGGCCCACCACAAAGGCACTGGACATACAGTAGGACTCATTTCCATATGCAAAAGAGGATGGACCACAGGTTTTCAAAACTCTGACGAGAGTGAGAAACTGAAGGTGATTTGCTGGCAAGTTGTTCTGGCCTCTAACTGAGGAGAGAGCATCTACCTGAAGCCTTTTGCTTTGTCCCTGGAGTTGAGGAGGAGGTGCCTAATGGGGTGAAATAATGGTGCTGAGAGAACCTGGGTGCACAGTACCTGCCATGCATTAGCTGATTTGTTCAGGTTTAAGTGGTAAACTTTGAACACCTGTGGAAATTTTGCCAAAGACAGTTTCAATACATACACAATTACAAATTTAAAACTAACACTGCACAGAGAACAAGACTATTCCTTTTAATACAAATATCTATGTTATATTGTAGTTTCAAACCCCTGAGTATTCCTGTACCACAGTACAGAGCTGAAGAGACACGGTGGGCTCTCCTCCACACATCTGCAATAAATTCCACATGCTGGGTTGCGCTTCATGTAACGCATTCAAGCTAGCAGCTGCTGAGAGCAGCTTCTTCCCCTAGCTCAGCTGAATATAAAAAGGATTCTTCAACCAAATTACATCCTCTTCCTACATCCTACAGCTTGGGCTGTGTGATTAGTGTTGGTAGTTGTGACTGATGTGAAAATAACTGGAATCCAGGATCCTTTAAATCGTAACTGATGTGGTAATTTTACCCTAGGAATAAAGCCTACTTCAGAATTGTGGGGAATCCTTTAGAGCAGTCTAGATAAATATTGGTTGCACTTTGCTCCACAGTGATTGTACTTTTTTTAAAAAAAGAAGTTCTTTTTTTTCTTTGTTAGCGGTGACTTAGCGAAGTTTATATATGGCGTCCAGTAAGAAAATAGAGTGGTTTGTCATCACTACTGTTAGCAGTTTGAAATTCATCCCGAAGTCGGAACTGCCACTCATCTTCCAATTCCAACCGGACTATCGTCTGCCGTAATGAGCTTCTGTCTTGACATATGACACACAGGGTGGCACCTTCAATTGAAAAGCATGTTAGATTCTCAGAGTACAATAACAACTCTATTTCCTTCATTCCTTTTCCTAAGATATTTTAAAAGAATCTCTGCTGCTTGGTAGGTAAAAAGAGTATTAGAAGGGTCTGTCAACAAGCAGCCTGCCTAGGCTCAGGTCAGTCCCGTGAGCCCTGGGACAGAGGCGCATGTGTCCACTTGCGGGAAGACACGGACAGGGAGAAGCAAGCGTGGTGTGGGTCTGCTCTGTATTGCAGGACATCGTTGCCTGACTGGTGTTAGTATCATCAACCGTAGCAGAGAGAATGTTAACTTGAATCCAAGATCCTTTATCACTACTGATAATTATGCCAAAAGAATAAAGCCTACTTTTTTTTGTTTCATGGGACATTTGGGTTTGTACAAGGTCAATGATGAAATTCTACTAAGCCAAACCAGTCTTACAACTGACTCTAGAGAAAGTCGGCTATGGTCTCCTTAAGTATGAGAGCTCCCCTTGGTCAAGCACTGTAAGAAGAGTAACAAACCAAATTCCTAATTTCTCTGGCTTAAAAAACTTGCAAGCTTCCTTCCACCAGACTGCGTAGTTGTTTAATGAGCAGGAGAGCGGGACACCTTCAGGGCTCTGTCTGTTCTGTGCTCCAGCCCACACACCTGATACACGGAAGGCTCAGGTTCAGATCCCTCCTCTGCTTGATTTGAGCAGGGGAAGGCCCTTCCTACCAGGCATCCACTGCCCATTTTTTGTGAAGAAACTGCCGCTTGCCCAAGAAACAACAAACAAAGCGGCCCCTCTGGCTGCATTCAGCCCACATCAGCTCTGGGGGCTTGGTGATGGCAGCACCATATGCACCACTGCTGCTGCACGGCTGCACCTTCCTGCACAGCTCCTCTGCTGTCCGGGGGGACAAGCGGGTGCAGGAGCAAACTCCAAAATGCAGTTCTTGGGACTAGCTCAGGGTCACTCCCACTGCCCACCCCTCCCCATGCACTATCAGCTCTCAGCACAAGAGGGAAATGGCTCAGCCGTGCCGCCACAAATGCATTGGAGCTCTGTAACACACTTTAGCATTACTGAACACCTATGGCAATTTGCTATTTGTTAGTATTAAGACAAAAAGATGAAGAAAGGTTTTGACGAGGTTTATAAAGTTCTGGCAGGGGTAGACCCCATCATCCTCTACCTGAGAGCTGCCCCGAGCTACAGTACTGAATATTTATTGCCATTATAGACAGATTACTAGAGCAGAATTTCTCGTCTTCATCAGCAACACCTATGCTCTAAACTCTAAAGTTGCTGACTGCAAGATTCACTGACTGATTTCCATGTATTCTTGGTTTTTTGCACCTATTTCCATTTGATGTCACTTTAAAATAATTTAATGAATGTAATTTATCAAAGCTTAGCAAAGGTTCAATTACTTGTACTTATTATCAACAGGAATAGAAGTTTTATACACTGCCAAAAGAAACACTCCATCTATTTCTTTTGAAAACAATGGCAGCACTAACTGTGAAAATATTGGAGCTGTTTAATGAAGCTGGTTATTCCTCTACCTTTCCTTTTTCCTCCATGCTATTACTTGGCAGGAAAGCACCCAGGATGCCCAGCAGAGCAATAAGATTACCTTTCAGAAACCTGAACCGCTTGAGGAGGTCTGCACCAACAAAGGAGTCACAGAGATAAAGCAGAAGTCCACTGAAGAACACCCCTTCGCAGTTGACGTTGACTGAGTGTGGGCGGGAACTAACATAGCATATAGCCACCTGAAACAGAAGGGGAAAAGAAAGGAAGGACTTCTGTGTTAGAAAACGCTAAGTAAGACTTTAAGTGGAATGGAATATAACTTAGTGATAACAGGTGCTTTAGCTGGTGCTGGTAAAAACACAATCCAACAAGAATGCAGTACTGCGCAAACTTCCCCTAGGAAACAACACAAGGGACAAACTTCTAGATTCAGATTTGGTCACCAAGTCTGCAATATGTTATTTCAGGGCTCTCTATAATTCAGTTTGATTTTCTTTTTCTCTGTGCATTACCTGCTTATAACAACTGTTAAGATTATTTAGGTTATTCTAATAAAGGATACATTTGTCAAACACAGTAAGCAATTCCATGACTACTGAAACCACTGAAGCTTGAGCTCCTCTGTTTCAGTGCCGCGATAGCTGCTCTGTATCAAAAGGTTTCTTCTCTATCCTGCCACTGACTTCCATAAAATTTGTCAGAACAAAACCCTTGTTAGACTTTCACCCTGCTTGAGACCCAGTTCAAACTGACCAATGGGTTCAAAAATTCTGGTCTCCTTACCTACAGACATCTAAGACATACTTGCAAAAAACTAGTTTCCCTAGAGACCCAGGTTCATGAAGAGAAAAGCATCTAAAACAAGATCTGCATTACAAAGATGAGCTTTGTCCCTCAACGAAGCAAGCCACCAGAAAAGGGTCATATCAGAAACTCTCTTAGCCAAAACAAGGTTGTTGCAAGGACAAATCAAACACAGGTAACAAAAGGCCGTATGGGTATGACAGTGATCTAAAAAATTTTGTGGATAGTTTTTGTTCAGACAGCTAAGCAGTGCTCCAAGTTCTGTCAAGAATGGCGTCACTTTCAGGTTTTTGCTTCATATGAAATAGTATTTCAGACAGACATGCCCAATTCCTTTGGGGATCATATCAATCTATCACAGACCTCTGATCTCTACCCACACCTGCCAGCTAGGGGGCCACACTTCCAACTCTTCCAGTGGAGTTGGGCCTTTAGCTCTGACAGCAGGGTCTCACTTTTTGAGACCAAAGTCTTCAAACTCTACCCTTGATGCTGAGGGCTCATAAAAGAAAGGGTTTTCAACACAAGACACATGTTGAAATAAAGGTTTACATTTAACTGTCCCCATTACTCCCGCAGATATTTGGTACCTCAAGCCCGATGTTCAGGTAGCAGTCAATGGCCAATACCGGGTTCTTGAAGTTATGAATGGCCTTCGGAAAGAGTTTGTATGTCGCATGTTGAAGAAATTTCTCCAGGAGGAACTGAGATGGGGCTGCCAACAATGTATGCTCACTGTCAGGGGCACAGACGTACTGAAGAGGCATTATTGGTGCCAGGCTGTCCGAAACCTGCAATGAAACCAAGGGGAGCCCCTTTTAACCCACCTACTCAGTGTATCTTCTCTGCAGGAGTTCCTCTAGTTGGGGAAGGGATCACCATGACAGGGCAGGAAGAGAGAGAAAGCTGGGGGAAAGAATCAAAAATCCCAGCTCTATTTTGATATAGCACCACAGCACAGAAGTAAATTAATTCATTGTTCTGCGGTTGCCAAGTACTTCTGTGGGTATCTGCTTGCCTAAAGAAGGGACATAAAATAGGGAGTTCAAATTGTCACAACACCCTTCATCCTGCCTTACTCCTGGACAGTATAGGAAATGACATCCTCCTTGTGTGGAGTCATCCACAGAAAACGTTTTCTATGGAGTTTTCTCATAGGCCAGTCCATCACTACAGATTCCACTGCAATCACAAGAAAAGGAAAATTCAGAAAATGACCTCCCAAAATACTCAAATCTGGGGTTTAGTCAGTTAAATCTGAAATACAGGGGTGAGTTTTTAAGAGAGACATGGTGTGGGATGTGTTTAAAACCACCAGGAACACAAACTATAAGATTCCTAGATTAAAACCAACCCTTTGAAATATAACTCCATTTAAACCCGGCACAGCTGTAACGTACACTGTATAAAATATTTGGTATCCCCACACCATTTTTATAAATACTTGGATTTCCTGGGTGGATTTCAGAAGGTCCCAATTTTCAGTGACTTTCCTCAGGTCTCTTTTTGTCAGCAAGCGCAAGGATTGAAAGTCATCACAAACCAGCAAACACTGGAATCTAGTGGCTGTGCCAAAATTTTTAAAACCAGGTCCAGTACAACTTGCCTGCTTTTGATCAGAGTGTATGTCTGCAAATTCTTCCTCTGTCAGAGATACCACTGAATAGCTAGACCAAACTCTTTCCAATCCCAGTCCATCTTCTAATAGATTAGGAGGATTATTGTTAGTAATTCATAATTAGCAAAATATTTACTATTTTCTACTTCTGATGTGGCAGCCCTACCACGGAGTAGGCCATGAATGTCAGATGTCAAATAAGCACAAAATAAATCTAAAAGGCTAGAGAATTCATTATTTCTAGGGGAAACAGGTCCTGATTTTACCCATTATGTACAACGGAGCATACATCCACACTCACCATGATTTTTGGCTTAACGACAAAGTCCTTTTGTCCTCCAACCTGAATATGTTTCTTCATGACACTGTAGTTGTTGAAGCGGCAGATGAGCAGGCCACTGCTGTTTGTCCGCAGATTAAAATCTACATCTTCACAGAAATACCTAGACATTAAACACAAGATCACTAAAACAGCTGTGTGGCTGCTGTGTGTGAGCAAGCATTCACACACCCATGGCTGAAATGCACTGGAATGGGCTCAGCAGAGATTTTTGGAAACCATCTGATATGGTGCCTATACAAATTCTCTACACAGCTCTGAAGACTCATTCCTTCAATGTGCTCCTGGTGTAGGAAAGCAACTTCTGGCCCTCTTAAGACCAAGCAAGTCCTCATTTTTCAGTCCATCGGTATGCATCTTCCCCATACCAAGTCTGGCTAGCCCTCTCATCCTCCTCATGTACTGGGATCAATCACTGCCTCCCCACCCTTTCCTTTTTTATTTTCTCCTTCTTTTTAGTTCTTTTTTTTACATATATAAACTGAGAGAAGCTCTGCAGTGACCAACTTCCATTTCTGAACAAGCCAGTTCTATATGACATATTTTTTGATGAACTGGAATCAGGGGATTAATGTGGCTTTGACAAATATTTGGCTGTGGGATACTAAGCAGCTGAAGACTTAACATTTATCCTGTGCTATTTACAATGTAATTGCTCACTTCTGTGAGCTGATTCCCATCTCATGATTCAACCAGCCAGAGAATGTGAAATCAAGAGCTCTGGAAGCCACACCAGACCCCGGCTTGCACTGACAGGCTACAATTCCTCCCTCAAATATATGGGATCCCTTAAAACAGCAGCAGGAGACCAGGGCAAGATGCCCCAGGGCCACTCTGTGGCTAGCAGAGAGGGTTTATTCTACTCACTCGGCCAGGAAGGGGGGGAATTGGATATTGCTTCAGTCTTTGATGAGGACTAGCAG
This sequence comes from Astur gentilis, assembly GCF_929443795.1. Classification (NCBI taxonomy): domain Eukaryota; kingdom Metazoa; phylum Chordata; class Aves; order Accipitriformes; family Accipitridae; genus Astur; species Astur gentilis. The sequence goes on along the minus strand of NC_064881.1, from coordinate 2,845,086 downwards.
TAAAGCCCAATGATAATAACAGTGCTTTATTGCAAATGCTTTAGGATGGAGTTTGGTGAGGAGAGACAAAAAAAGGAAGGAAATAGTGGGAAGTTATTTATTCATCCGTTTTTATTGCAAACCCAAGTGGCAACAGGGAGGATAGCTTACTGAAGGAAATACAAGGAAACCCTCCTCATAGCATTTGACATAGCAATGGCTCAACCATTTCCTATACCTCTTGTTCTCAGTCATGTGACAGGCTCCTGCCTCTGCCAGAGACTGGAAGCTGGGCACTCTTCCTGTGACTGATGTAATTTTGGCTTCTTTTTTCTATTTTTGGTCTCCTGGTTACTTTTTTCTCCTGAAATTTCTTCTTTCTCCTCTGCCTTCTCAGTCTTTTGTAGCCCTCCCTTGCCCTTGCCTCATGGTCTGTCTCTCCCAGATTTTTTGGCTGATGGTAAGTTTAATTTGATGCCTTATTCATTCAGATGCAACATATATCACTCTGTATTTTATTTTTGTGATTCTGCGCTTGTTACCTTACACAGGATCTTTCTATTTATCTCGACAGCATTCAGAAATATGGTGACAAGATTCTTATCATGCCAGCATATTATTTTGCCACATAAATATATATATATTGCCTACCTGTTTAGATCATATTGCACATTCTGGGTCAGGTCTATGTTGAGCAGTATAAAATCATGCACGTGGCACCTGGAGAACGGAGCCTTTGCTTTCCTGGCATTCAGCCTGCTGTTCCATTTCTGAACACCCAGTATTGCGTAATGAACAATTTTGGGGGTAGCTTCAATGTGTTGGAGGACGCTCTTCAGAGACACATTCTTGCTGGAACCCCCAGGCTCCAGGGACTGGCTGTAAAACATGATCATACACAACATATAAACATAGCTTATTATTTTTATATAACATACACTGCATATATATACATATATGTGTATACAAAGGAACATAAAATTCCATTAACAATTGATAGTCTTTACTCTAGATGCTGTAAAAATATATACATAAAAACAGACTTTCTAAACAACAGCCATCTAATCTTATCCCATCAATTTAGTCATTATAAGAAAATGGCCTTTCAGCAGAATAAGGTCTTACACAGCAGTTTAGAAAGGGAAAAGGAATCACCTTATGCACCATTTCTGGAAGGCTATTTTCTCCATAATGGACAGCAAAAGCACTGAGAAGGGCAAGAGCTTAATGCTTTCTAAAAAGCTAAAGCTCCCCAAATAAACTGTTTTCATTGAGAAACATAAACTTAATCAAAACAATTCAGGGAAGTAACATATTGAGAAATCACTCAAATAGTCACTAAAAGCAAGACCAGCTTTAGGCAAAGAACAAGCCCAAGCAGAGGTACTGACTGTGGGACACAGATGCAAGGGTAGAGCCAGGTGGAGGTGTTGCAACAGCAGGACGTTGGTGGTCATCAGGACAAATCGACAGCCTCCTTAGTGCTCTGAGTGAAAGAGCTGATTTTTTGCATTTTAGACAATATATCTAATGTCTCAGTGTACAGTTCCTGGGCTATCTGAATAATAATTGAGTGAATCATGACCTCTGTGAGGCCCTTTGGACAGGCAGCCTGGTTTTTTTACATCAAAGCCACTGCTGAAAGCTGCTTTTGCTTAGCAATATTTCAAGTACAGTTTCAGCTGCCATACTTTTCCAGTTGTCTGGACTTTCATACTCTGTCAGATGCTAGAGATGAGCCTAAGTCACAGGTATGCTGCTGTCTGTGCTGGATCAGTGCAGGGACCTCAGCCGTGGGTGGTTACTTACCTTGACTGTTCGTGGGCGCTATGCATGTTCCACAAGACGCAGGAGTCATCCATGACCACAATGAATGGCCACACACACTGGCGCTTGACTCCCAGTTCCTCCAAGCGGTTTCGTTCCAGTTCTAGATTGTGGTAGGAAAGTTCCTTAATAAGAAACCTGGCAGCACCTGAGAAAAATACCATAAAGAAGACATATGGAGATCTTTATTAGACTTTATCACTCTCTCTTCCCAGAGAAAGATTACATGAGCATCTGCAGTCATTACCCCTTATGAACTTAGTGCTCGTAACATCGTAGTTCAAAAAGAAATCAGTATGTCCCTTTTCCAGTGTGAGTAAATCTAAAAGACAGATACCAAGAAGACTGGACCTTTTAAGAGACTCTGCAGAACATGATTTTGTGGGCATTAATAAAGTAACTTGAACCAAAAAGGAGCTGAGATTCTAAAACTGAAGCTACTTAAAACTTCTGCAGGAAAAACTCAGCATCCATGAAAATGAAGTCCAAAGTTCAAACCCCTAGTGTTCAGCTGCAGTTAATATTTAGCTTTGGCTAACTAAAAAAGTTGCAATTTGAAAAATCACGTGTAAAGTGTCTAGAATAAACACAGCAGGGCTGAGTAAAATGAGTGAATATGGTGTATAAAATATCAGATTTAAACTGAGAAGACAGTGACCAATACATGCATTCCATGTCCCTAATAGCAGTTCTTACACATCATTGTATTTTGCACAGATATTGCTGCTATTATCACAGCATGAATGTGAGGAGCTGCTGCAATGTTTCCTTCAACCACATGATCCACATTGTCCAACATGGATTTTGATATCTTCACAGCAATGCATTGATAGAGTTTCTTACCAACGCCAGCATTGTTGAACATGCCTGGCAGGACAAGCATGATGTGGTTGGGCCAGTATTTACGGTAGAGCGGCATTTCATACTCCTTGACTACAAGAAGGTGGAGGTGGCTGATGCCTTCCATGGCATGGTAGAGGTTCAAGAGGCCATGTTCATGACGTCCACTTGATGGAGTGAAGATAGGACTCTTGACTGCATTCAGATTCTGCTGGCACAGGAGATATTTTGGCAACATTAGGCAAAAAGCAGGTTATTCCTGATATGGATTTTTATTTATTTATTGTTTGTACTGGATTTTAAGATTATTGATCATTGCAACACATATGAACTGGACACTAGGAATGCAAAAAGGGATGATTGTCCTCAAAAACTCCAATTCTAAGGACAGGAATTCTAAGGCAGGAATTATGCAAAGGACTTTAAAACAAAAAGAAAACAAACAAACAAAAACCAGCCAACCACCATTAATTTGCAAACGTGCGTCAAGTTAACTGCATTCAGCATATGTAGCCAGCAGATGGGTAAGAGCAGCACACGCACCTTGTCAGAAACAAGTGGGAGACGCATGCTTTCTAGATGCTTTCCCTGCTTGCTGAAGACAAAATGATTCTCTTTGGACTTGGGGATTATAAAATGCAGTTGAACCTCTTCTCCTAGCATCGAGGATGAAAATGTGAATGCATGCAGAGTGGAGTCAGATATCTGTAAACAAACAAACAAACAAAGATTTGCAAGCAGGCAACACATAAAGAGTATATGAGAACCTGCTCTTACAGTCACAATACTGGAAATCATCAGAGAAAACATTCTCTTTCAGTAACTGAAGTTAACTCTATCATGTTCTCATTTTCCTCTACCATGAGCCACATTACTTAGGCATGTAACTGGCCTTGATATTAAAAGAATCACCTTTATGTACCAGTAATGATCTTTGGCCAAACTGGACTCTTCTGAAGTCCATTTCAGCTGGAAACTATTTATCAACATTCTCAAGAAGTAGTGAAAAATACATATACTAGGAAACAAACTGTCCAAATAAATTTTCCCAAAAGATTCAAAAAGCAGTGTAGTGTAAGGGTGCACCTCCACACGGAATGCACTGCCATTCAGACACCTCAGCAGCTGCATTAGTATGGTATTTTTTCCTGTGGCAATACTCTTCTAAGCAGCTAGATAGCCAGAGCAGACCACACCATTAACAAGACTATGGAGAATTTGGGTGAGCTTAAGTTTGCACAGCGCTTCACTGAACCATGTAAGTGTACAAAGTGCCTATGTATCTGATAAGATTTCATCCTACAGAAGCACTTGTCTTACTACAAGGTCAAATCATTTACTCTTAGCAATCAGCTTTCTCTAATCTTTAGTAAAGACTTGAAATAATTACCGTAAGTAAAGCTGAAAAATTAAAGGGGCTTTATTTAGGTTCTGTTAAAGTATTTAAGAATCTTGCTCCCTTCATAATGCTATCCAATGACTCCCCTTTGGATGTGTAATTCCTCCGAGTTCAATTATCATATTTCTATATACACAACTCACACTTGCATATACAAGTAGATATTTATATTTATGCCTAGTTGTTATGTTTGACCATATGCACAAAGATGGGTGGAGGGAACAACAGATGTCCTTTGGGTTTGCTTGTGTCAACATAGTTAATGAAGCATGAGGTTTAAACCAGACCTGCTGGTGCTGTTCCGTACTAACTGACATTGTACATTTCCAGGTCAGTATGTCTACGCTGTGTTAGCTTAATAGCAAGCTGTTGGAAAAGATTAACAAGCAAGGAAAGAACAACTTGAGATAAGAAATTTCCAAGTAAACTGTTGGTGATGGTTAAGAAATAATGTCTGAGCTATTAACCATGAATAATCTCACCTGCCAGTCTCTTGTGAGCATAACCATTTTAGAGATCAAAAGTTTTTTGACTAAACAGCTAAAGATGGTAATTTTTGTCCAGTAACTCATAAGCTACTGCTGAGAAGCATGCACAGTTACATACAAAGGGAGGAAGAAGTAGGCCTTCCAGTCTCCCATCACAGGTGTGGATGGCTGGCATTTAGGCAAGACAAGCATCTCTCAATTTTACAGTCCTCTCCCATGAGATACTGCGAACCCTCTGGGCAGGCTGAATAATGCTTTGGCTTGAGACAACTAGTCACAATATTCACCCTTTGTTAGAGGCAGCTGGAGAGGAGAACTGCTCATGCAGAACGTAGCAGCCACAGTTGATGCTCCAGGGTCTGTAGCTCAATATCTCCTCTGAGAATGGAAGAATTAAACAATTTCATCTCAGGGAAGGTGAAAGCATGAGTGCTGAGACCAGAGCGGTACGCCTGGAGACACCACAGAAAAATCAAGGATGCATTTTACCCTTGGACCTTGACACCAACCTGTGCCGCAGGATTAACGTCCATATACTGATGGCACTGTTCACAGTGATGAAATGTATTGTAAGCTGCATATTTAGTCAACATCATGGACACGGTCTCCCTTTTCTTAGGTTCCTCTGATTTTGTTTCTTTGCTTGTTTCTGTGCATAAAGAAAAGTAGTAACAGAAATTTTATGAGTGTTAAAAAATGGAGACTGTGATCCTGGTAACAATTGTAAAGAACACACAAGTTGTTTTGTTCCATATAATTTTGGAGATTAAAGGCTCTTGTGAACTCATGTGTTCAAATGAATCAATAAAAGCTGATTCTCTGCAGGGAAGTATTCCTAAAAAACTCTACATTTTACTTACCTTGTTTCACTCTTGAGAGTTGTTCCGTGTATACAGGACTTATAGTTCTGTACTTGGGGTCATGTACACTCAGGTCAAAAGGCATTTTGCTGAAGATCTCAATGTCCGGCCAGTGGTCATTGCTAGACTGAGTAATTTCACTGTTTTCTGTATGGTCTGCAACAACACGCTTCAGGTAAGCAGTATCAGATACCGACTGAATGGTAATGTTTGCTGATTTACAATTGCACAGGAACTCACACAGGTGTGCACACACACAGAGAGACGTCTTTGAACATCATAAATATTACCAAAACTGAAATTATAATCCACACAAAGCCATTTCAAAGAAATGGCAATTCCTTGGAAACTGCATACAGGCAAAGGAGCCTCATAGGTATCTTTCTGCTGTGCTCCTCATCAAGCTCCAGTGAATGGTCCTATCTGTGCAGAAGATACAGGTGTAGTCGTGAACCTCTCTGTGTTGGAATGAGGAGCATTGGGTAAACGAGAAGCAAAAGTATCCAAAGGCAGAAAGATGAAAGCAAGGGAAAAGAGGCTGTATAAATTTATGAACTAGTAGCTGGTGGTACATGGTAAAGGCAGTAAAAGACACTCTCCTGTTAGAAAATGGGATGTGGCCAGCAAGGATCAATTGGAACTTCTTTGCTTTGATCCAACAGAGAGAAGTCTAAAGTAAAAAATTAAGTGTAAGTAATGGCAACATTAGAAAGCACTGGCCAAAAAAAGCAATCTTGGACTGCAGCTTGAACATGAGTCAATGCAGTTTAAAATGAGATGGAAGAACACGGAAAAGCAGGTTTGCAACTGAGGTTACTGATTTTAGAAAAGCAAATTCAGATGACACGAAGGTTGGGTCTACAGACAAGCACATGCTCACCCTACCCAGACTGACTCAATAGGATGTGAGCCAGCAGTAGTTTAACCTCACTGGCACTGTGTCATGCTCAAATTAATATACACCAATGGTCAGGCAAGGCATATTAGTTTGTCCATACAGACAAATCCTAAGAAAGCTCCCTCTGTAAGTCAGCTGGCCTGAGAAAACCAGGGACTTGCCTATGAATGAGACTTGGACTTCTTAGAATTGCAGTTGCCAAACAACCAGTAACCAGTATACCAAGCAAAATAAAAACAACAGGAGGAAAGGGCTTCAGAGGGACTACATCAAAAAGGACACTAAGAATTAACAAAGTCCATGAGGAATGGAAAAATCTCACCAGTGAATGAAGTTTTTTCTTAAATGTCAACAAGTGTGAGATAAAATAAGCTTTACTAAATGTCAAGCTGAGGTAGACCTCAGAAAAGTGCATGTAAACAAACAACAATTTTCTTTGCCATATCACCTCAACTATATAAATTAATTTTTTTCATTTTCTTTTTACTTTGACAGTTATGTTTTCAAGGGAATAAAAGGTTTACTATAAGCCAAGATGGAAACAAAACTCTAAAAGCTTGATACACACTCAAAACAGAGAGAAAGAATAATCTCCATGACAGTTTTCTGAAAGAACAAGTATGTGAAATCAGGCAGGTGACTGATTTCAACGCAAGCATAGCACATATATTATCACCATTTAAGAGGAGATGCCGTACTCTACGGAGCTCTGGGTCCATTACTTTGACCTTGGTAATATTCAAAACTTGGAGAGGGTGAAGGAAATAATTTAAGACGTTGAGGTAATTGAAAAATGTAATAAAATGCAACATGGGTTGACCAAAGAAATCCTGTGTTACTTTCATTACACAGCTACGATATATCTGTTTCTCTGAACAAAGGAAATGCAACGCATCTTACCCTTCTGAGCTTAAGTATTTTATATGATACTATATGACAAATTATTAATACAGCTGAAGAAAATGGAGACAGTGAATGCTCTGTCAATTGAAAAAGTCGATTAAACAGAAGGTGGCAGTACGTAACATCATAAGGCAGGTGGAGATTACCAATGAAGTTAAAAGATCAGTAAAGGGGCATACTGTTTAATATTTTCACTAATGTCACCAATTAAAAAAAAAAATAAAATAATTGGTTTACATTTGCTGGTGGCACAGTCTAACAGTCATTGTCAATACAGAGAGGTAACTGAAGATCATCCAGAAAGAATTCAATGCCTTTGAAAACTGTTAACAACAGAAACTGCATGATATTTAACAGAAAAAATACAAGTCCTATGTACAATCAAGGACTAATAACAACCATTTCTGCAGCAGGTTGGGAGCACCTTGATTGGAAATGACTAAGTTGCAGAGGAACCCACAAGTACAAGCTACATGTCTGTGCCAGTGAAATGGGAGGATGGAAAAGACCAGTGCAATCGTAGGTTTCATCAGTCATGGGGCTTTCAGTGTGGGCAGGGGAATACACAAGATGTTGTACGCTGGGTTGGTTAAATGTCCTGCAGAATACCACATTCAGTTCTGGTCACCCAAGTAACAGAAGGGTAAATTGAAAATAGATGTGCACACAAGAGCTACTAAACTGATACGCAGAATAAAGAGCCTGTCATTTGTGAGGATCCTGTAAGAAGATCCGGGCTATCTAGATGAAACGCTGAGAGGGGGTAAGATTCCAGCCTGACTGCACCACAGAAGCAAACATAAAAGAAGAGAAAAAAGTATTTTAATTTATATTAATATTTTCTTTGGTCCCAAAGAGAATGTTTATAATTGGTTCATAATTGCGACGGGAACATCTTTGGGTTGAAGAATAGAATAGTATTTTAAATCATAAGAGCACTAGGGCTCTGGAAAAGTATTCCAATAGAGGTAGTGGGAGCAAAAAAGCCACAAACAAAAACCCCAAATAAACACAAACTGCTCTTCTGATGGAGTTCTATGCATTCCTGGCAGGGGTGTGACAGGTTGCTGTGATCACAACAGGCCAGACGGCATGATGTGGAACTTCTCTTGCATTTTGGTATTTCATCCTAAGTTTCTGGGGTACGTTAGTTCAAATAATGACATAATAACAGCCCCCAAAGTTCCAAATCAAAGGAAAATACTTTTTTTTTTTTAAATTTAATAGCACTTTCTGAGTAGAAATACAAATTAGTCTTTTCAAAGGTTTGACAACAACTACATTTTCAGGATGCCAGTCTAATGGTCATGAGATTTATGCATCGTGGAGTTATCTTCACTACAACACCACAGACTTACATAAAGAACACCCTGAAGAGGACTCATTTTTGAAAGGGTTTGTGCATCTCAGGGCACAGCCCTGCCACAGCAGTTAAAGGATCTGTGAGATCTGACAAATGAGCGCAAATCCAGAGAGGCTCTCCATCCCCTTTTTCCTCAGCATAAGATCTGTAGACTGCAGACAGAAGACAGTCTTTCTGAAAATTGGTATCTAATTTATACTTGAACATAAATAATGGTGATGTTTTGGCCAGAAACAAAACGTTCTTAAAAGTCTTGTCTGCTTAAAAGCAGCCAGTGCATAAAAACTAGCAAGGAGAGGTAACATGGGCAGATGTTGCCCATTTACAATTTTGTGTTCACTTTCATTTTAGTGCTATCCAAATATATCAATCCAAAATACATTAAACAGTTCTCAGCTAAGCCCAATATAAAATTTAGGTTTTATTCATCTATATTTAAATATATGCAGACACCTACAATAAGTTAAGCTATACGCTAATGAACAAGACAAATGGTAGGTGTAATTTATAGTCTTTTCATGAGCCTAAAAATTTGTCACTGCTGAATAATACATAACAGGCTCTTTAAAATGCATATTAAGAATGACTACTATATACTTACTGGCATTAATCTCTTCTTCATCATACACATCTACTTCCAGCAACCGGATCAGCATGCGGAAGAGGATCCTTAGGAACTGCAAGTATGACCCAGTCTTTCCCACCTGAGCCAAAGATGGAAAAAAAGAATCCAAATCCCCACTCAGACTACCATGAAGGAAGGATACGTTTCAGATAAATACCTTTGGGCTTACCCCATTCTAGCTCTGCCTGAAAACATAACAAGACATAATATTCCCCATTATGCTGAACAGTATTACAAAATTGATCTTTGAGCAAAACCTGGCACACAGGCTGTATCATTTTTGTACACACGGAGATCAGCAGTGATAACTGCTTCTCTACTGATATGCTCATGGCAATTTTATGCCCAGTGCCATTCACGTGTATTACATTTAGGCTAAAAATGACATACAGCACCATACTCTCCTTACTGCTTCCAGCATGGACTTAACTTAAAATTAGACTTATTTTTGACCTCAAAATACATGACTGCGTGCAACCTTGCAGGGGTCTTTACAGTACAATCTCCAGTCCTCATCATTGGTCGTCTCATCCTGCTAATAAGGCAAGAGGAAGGAACTGTTCTCTTACTTGCGGTGGTCCTGTCAAAAGCAGCCGCCTGGGGTGAAAACTCCTCGAGCCAGACACCTCACCCTGATTGCTGAAGTCCGCGTGGTGCTGTCGGGCTGTCGTCCACTGCCTGTAGTAGAGAGACTGCTCTTCACTGTTCATGTCCTTGTGAAGCAGAGGCCTCAGAGAGCTCAGCCAAGACACGTCAGCATGAGGCAGGAGGGAAGAGGAGGAAGGCAAATTCCCACTTTTCTGCGAGCTCAGGAGACAGTAGGCAGCTTTTGACAGGATGACGATGCGTGGCAGCGCAGCATGGAGGACCTTGCTGTCTTTGGCTGAATGGGCAGGCCACCGAAAAGTCTGGGAGACTGAAGACAGTGATGACAGTTTGGAAGTGGTGCTGCTCGCCATCTGGTTACCCAGGGAGTCGCATTCTTGTTTCATGGTCTCTCCAGTTGTGAAACTGGGGTAAGTTCCCTCATCTACTGAGCTGTGCGCCACAGTCTGAAAGTTAAGCGTTGGTGCTTGCTTCTGAGACTTGTCTGCAGCACTCGAGGAACTCACACCATTGTCTGCCAGGGACCCTGGGGAAACAAACAGATACTGGCTGACAAAAAATTTCAAGAAATCATTAACTCATTTGATCTATGGGACAATCCTAATCTTCAATTACTGCTGTTCAATGAGTGCTGCTGGGTGAGATCGTCACGTGGCTTAGGTCAGTGTTTCACCGTTTAAAAAGAAATCATTGACACACACCCACCTGTCCCTCTTGCTGGAGAGGCAACAGCCCTTCTGTTAGGGTTCAGAGTCCAAACACAAGCATCCCAATCCCAAGTGAACATTTAGCTCTGTATGTTAATTACTATTCCTCATCTGGGATTTGGGATTTGATGGTACAACCTTCTGAAATCCAAGTATAAGACACCACTGTATACACAGATTGAGTTGGCACTCCTTCCTTTGGGGAACAGAGCATTCATTTCACAGCAACTTTAATGTGAACTGGGCTATGCTCCCTCCTCCATACCAGTCAGGTTTAGTTGGCGTATGGGACGATCTGGTGTATAGCAAAGGTCCAGTTCAGCTGTCTTAATACCTCAAACTCATAGGGAAACAAAAGGAAGGACCCAGAATTGCCTGAGGAATGCAAGGAAGGAAAGGCCTGATGAGAGAAGATGCTCCCCATTGATGCCTGAAGAACTAGGGCAGACCCCACCAATCTGTTGGTCTTGGCAAGGAGGCAAATATCCATCAACATCCATAGCTACCCCCGCAGTTAGAGCATTTTTCTATTCCTAAAATTTTATACTATCCATTTCTACTCTGATTTTTAAGATCTTTTCAGGATCCACCAGACTAAATTAGCAACAAATGTGTAATGTTGAGTTTAAAAATAAAATTCACAAGGGACCCTTAGCTATGGCATGCCATCCTCCTGCTGCAACACCATCCCCTTTTAGCTGTACACAGGAGAATTGCTCACTATAGAAAAAATCTGCTACTAACATTTCATTGCCTGGCTTGCAGCAGGATATAGCTAATCAACCCACATTTGACTAAACGTCTCAATGTTTGCATTCAAATTCCAATGATGTAGGAACGAAGACTTGTTTTTCAGGGCAACGGCAGAATAACTGACCTGAGGTTCCAGTGACAGCGCTGCTATTACTCTGAGGACGGTCCAAGTCTATCAACAGCTCATCAGAGTCATTCTCACTACCATTAGCCTTCTCATGCTCCTTCTCACTAAGGTCAAGAGCTACAATAGGCCCTCGAATTGCCTCCTTCGAGACATAGCAGCACGCCAGGCCTATTTCTTGCTCTAATGCAGTCCGAGTTAAGTAGCTTGAGTCAATTAGTCGAAGGTCACAGTATTTCAACGACCTAGAAAACCCAACCCAAGAAAAAAGAAAGTTTTGTTTTCTCTGGCTTTGAAGAACACTCCTTCTCTTGAATTGCTTATTAAATATTCATGAATACTTTTATTAGGCAGTAAAAATAAAACAAAATTTTAAAATATTCATCACATAAGTTTTGTTCCTCGGTACTTTGCACAGACATTCATTGACCCACACAGTTCAGTAGCTTTACTTTTCACAAACCACACTTACCAAAATTTTAAGCTGTTCCCAAATAAAGCCTAAAATACACTTTTTTTTGTGAAAAAAATAGCCAGATGGTATCAAACCACTTATCTACCCCCCAACTTATCTAAGCATGTTAATAGAACAACCATATTTCAAGAGTAATTACAGCACCTGGGGAAAGTTTCTCCTAGAGGGTCCTTGCCAGTTAGAATAACAATGCAAGGTAGACCCTCCAAATCCTGATAGGTGCGAGGGATCCAGTCATCCTGCTCATATCCTCTCCAAGTCTGTGAACAGAGAAACTTCCAGTCACATTTAAAAGACACGTAAACCTTCACCTGGTTTGGGTTTTTTTTCCCAGTTCCTGCTTTTTCTTTGTATACAGAGTTCACTTACCCAACAGCCAACATGAAAAAGACCTTAGGTACAGGCATGCATTTTTTCTGGTAGCAAAGTGTTAGCCAAGCCTTAAATGCACATAAAAAGGATGCACAGCATATGTTATTCAGTGCTGGAAGCATACACCTGGTGTGGTATTAGTGGGGTCTGTCAGACAAAAATGCAGCTGATGCCTTCAATTTCAAGCTGGCACAGTTAAAAGTTCCTTGAAATTAATGTAAACCTGAAGACCTTCAAGTCGAGTATGAAAATGATTCCATGATCCTCAAATATTTACTCAATTATTCTATATAATGAAAGATTATATGAAAGAAAAAAAAATTCCCTTTCACTGGAGGTAATCCCACAAGAAGGGACTCCTTACCTACAGTCTACCAAGGCCCAAGACCACAAAACTACCATTTTCCCTTAACACTGGAAAGGCTGGTAAGACCATCCCATGTCCTTACACCCTTCAGTCCCCTTGGTTCAGCGGAGCTTACTGAACCTGGCTGAGCCCATTTGTGTTCTCTGTGATGGATGCAGCATCCTGAAAACACTGCTCTATCTTGAGCAACAATATCTTTCTTGCTGTGTCGCACAGTGCCCAGACTTCCAGATGATACAGTCAGTATTTGATCAAGACAGGCATGAGCACTCTGCAGCAACTGTTAAAAGGAAGTAAAGCTGAAAGACACAGAGACTCTCACTTAGAAAGAAAACAAGCCATTCTATCTCTACAAACACTGAAATTGTATTATAAAGCTGACATGCAAAAATGCAAGTTCATATCCCGCCATTCCTGTCAATCCATTATGGGTACCACCAGGAAAACTTACAACACAGCCTCTTAGATCACCAACCAGTCAAGACAGGAGATCAGCAGAGAAGTTCTTTCCATATAAAGCAGACACTTCACATTTCCATGCTGATCAGACATTAATGTCTCTCCAGACAAGAAAATGAGGCCCTAATGGTTACAGAATCATCAGTATTTGAGCTACAGCATACAACCTGCTGGAAAATTTTTTTCCTTCTTTCTTATTAATAACAGAAAAAAATCAGTTCTGAAGAAGACTGTTACCTAACTGAGGCACAGAATGTACTTTGCTGAGTCATGACAGCAAGCCTAAGCACTCAAAATGCCCATTAAAAATAATATATATATTACTCTTCTCAGCACAGATGTGCAAGACAAGACACAGCTCTCTTGACAGAGCAACAAGACTTATGAAAGCTTTATGGAAAACATACCTTGCAAGAAGAACCCTATCTTGAATTCCGTCTTGGTCCTTCTAGTCTCAACCTGTACCCTTGACCTGTTCTCTCCCTACCCTTCCTCCTCCCCAGAAAGGCCATGTTTTATGAGTAATCTTCTCAGGAAGATGAAGGGGATTGAAAAGGAGGACTCACTAGTGGATCAGTGATTCAGCATGCCATTTGACCTTTTGAAAATTTCCACTGAAAAAAACCCTACGATTATTTTTTTCTTAGCTTACAAAGAGCGCAATTTGGAGCAATATTCCCCTTTTCTGCTATGGCTCTATTCTCCTTCCCCTGATTTCAGCATCCTCTGTATAACATGTTCACAGAAAAAAAATATTTCTCCAACTACGTAGCAACATCTGCTGGCTCAGTAAAGCAGCCTCAGCAGCAGAGAGGTATTTTCTGCCTCATCAAGGTTAGTCTTGCTGTGTGTTATCCTGCCTCTCCAGTGACAGAAGTTTCTGTGAAAGTGCATGGCTAGAAAAAGAAATAAGGGAATACAGATACAAAGCTGATTTTCTTTCTGCTAGCCTAAGGACTTAAAAGAAGCCTGAGTGTCTGGGGCTTTGAGCTGTAAGCTTGCATACAGAAGATGTATTTCTTGACCATCTTACTGAGGAGAAGAGAGCTACAGCCCTCTGGGCTCCTCACTTCTGAATGCCTCCCAAACAGTTTGATTCTTGTTACACTTAAAGGGTATGCCATGACAGCATGCCTCATCAACAAAAGAGTTATTTAAATTATTTTCCATCTCTTCTTTCATTCTGTACCTCTGGGTATTCCATCCCCCTTGAAGCCTGGCTCCCTAATGGAGAGGACTGGCCTGGCTGGCTGGCCAGAAGGCTGGTCTGACAAAGTGGGGAACAGTCCAGCAACCAGCACTGCAGAGACAGCTGCCCACCCTCCCTGCACTGCTGTGGTACCACACATGCTGCTAAGGCCCTCTTAGGGAGAGGGGATAAGTTAAGTCAAACTACAATTGGCATCACTAACAGCTATAAAGTTGCCCTCCCTGCTGCTGACAAAGGTCAGGATAAAGTCTTACCCTCCCTGCGACCAACAGCAGTTATTGGCGGGACCAGCATTTAGAGCCTCAGCCTCACCAAAAAGCACTCACTAGCCTCATATTGCTCCCTCCCTCCAAAAAAAAAGGGCCTGGGTGCTCGTAGTGGAAACAGGCAGCAATGAGTTCCCCACTTGCTTTAGTCCTCCAGCTTCAGTACTCCATCTAACATCAGGAGAAAAGCCAAGAAGCATGGAGACTAAATCAAAATTGTCTGCAATAAACTAGACTCAATAGTAGCATAGCTGATGAATTTTATAATGGGAATCAGTTGCCCAAACATATGCTCACACCATTTCAGATATCCTGTGCTATCCCAGGCATCAGACTACCAGGTATGGCAGGCCAGCACAAGACTCACAGGCGACCTTCATAATTCTGGAGTGCCACTGGGATAACCCACCTACAAAGACACTACAGGCTTATCTTTGAGCAACTGAATTCCTCTCCTCACTCCCTTCATAGGCATGTTTCAGAATTGAGTGGGGTTTTTTCTAGTCACCTGCAAGGAAAGAAACAAGTGCAGAATCCTACATCTATGTTTACTCTGAAAAAGCATCTTATGATGTGGGGGAGAGGCATAAGAATTATTTAGAAGTTTTTTCATTCTCTGCCTGATTAAATTCATCTATTCCAGATCAATGGCTACATGGATATTCACCTGCAACAGCTTCACACTCAATCCTGATCTGCACTAAAGGCCTCATGGGCTCCAGCAACATGTAAGGGCTGCAACCCTTTACAGCACAGGGCCATAAATAAGCCCTCACAGGACTCACACTCCAGAATGATTTAAGGTTGGAACTGACGCCTAGACAAAAAAACCCAGCTGCACAGAGCTACTATCTCACATGTTTTCTCCTTCGTGACTACTAATTTCCCCTCTTCCCTCTTCTGCTGCAGACAAGGTTAGAGAAGCAGAGGTGGTGTTATCTTCTTTAAAGGACATTTTATCTCATTGTAGGCAAGCTCTTTAAGAAAGGCTCACAAAATTCATTCCTTGTCTATGTGGTTTTGAATACACTGTATAACTCTTAGTAGGAAAGGAAAATTAATATCTCTATGAGGCTCAGAGCAAGGATTAGGACAGATAACCAGAATTACTTTCAGGCTGGTACCTAAGGCAAGCAGTCCATTTCCCTTTCTTTAATGTAGTGAGGAATTAATTCAGGAAGTGGGTTTGGCTAGTTGAACCATGCTCTTACAAATCCATGCAAAAGTTTAGCTTGGTGCATATATACTGTGCAGAAGCTTTCAGTGTGCAGTGGTTGAAGAAAAGAAGTCCATGACAAACAGAATACTTTACCAGTTATCAGAAGGGCAGAAGATGGATGGACAGAACAGACAACAGATACACTAGACAGACAGATAAGTTGGTGGAAAGAATTAGTTTGCCTAAGGAGGTCTGAGCTCTGCTTTCTGAGATTCGGAGACAAAACTTATCTGACTCATGCTGTTATTCAACTTTAACAAGAGAGATAACATCCAGTGTTTGACTTCATGGGCCAGTAACAATTCAATTTTCTGCCAAGTTTCTAAATCAGTTATGCTCATCAAAAATACAGTAAACTTTCATGGAGACAGATGCAGAACATGCACCCTTTTGCTATAGAATAATTAACCCATAAACATGTGGGAATGAACACAAAATGTGCACGACAGTCAGATGACTACAACGGGCATACAAAGATATATTTAGTTTCTGCTAACCTTCAACCGCGTCACAAAGTGTTTCGCGACAGTAAGCTCTGAGGCAGGATTCCCAAGGAGGATCTCAAAACGATACTGCAGACCTAACTTGTCTCTTACTTCTTGTAACCTCTCCTTGGCCAGCATGGCTAGTTGCACAGATGGCACCCTAATGACAAGCATGTGGCCACAGCCATTCTTATCCTTTCCTGGAGAAGTGATAAGGTCATCCATTATGCTGAGTGTTTCAGGTGTGCTGTGATCTCTTAGCGAGGCCATGGTCGTGAGAGCCATCAGAGCTTGGGAATACTGCTGAATGAGAAGGTAGCAGCGAATCACCATGCTGTGCAGCCGTGGGTACCTTTGAGGAGATACAGTTCTGCATTAGCACATGGAAAATCACAGCAATGTCTGAAAATTGGACAAAACCCAGGACCACGTGGTAAAGTAGTACCCATTTTTTCTGTAGAACTCAAAGAATGAAGCCTTTGATTTTCATGGACAATAATTTTGCACAAAATCTGTTTTTTAAGTAAATGCATATAACAGTCCAAATGCAGAAGATAAAGAGCCAAATAATTCAAGTGCTCAAGTAACTGGAATTACAAACTTCTGTTACCTTCGTTTGGGCCAGAATTTCAGTCAAAGATATTTAACTTGACATAGATACAGATCATCTCAGATCTGGTTCACTTTAAGAGCACAGGCTAAAAATTGGTTTGCTGTCCACAAGTTTCTTCTTCTACAAACTTAGAGGACCATTGCTGCTTCAAGTGGTTTGTGAGAGAAGTACTTCATAATTTCACATCTCTCAACTTCTCACCAGAAAGTTAGACTTACCAATAGGGATTGCTGTCTCTGAGCCAAATCTGAACTTCCATTTTGCCTTTTAACTTACACAGCCAATGTTTCTTTCTCATAACAGCTATATGCAGTGACAACAGATATAAGCTCACAAAGTAAAATGCTAAGAAAAAAAAATATTAAAGCCTAGTCAAGCAAAAAAGCACTCCATTTCTAGGCATTCCCCATAAGTTCACTCACCACCATAATACAGAAAAAACCTACACTAGACCTCGAGTGCTAGTCTTGTGCCACAGAAATCCGAATGACTAAACCAACTAAAAGCTCCAAATTTCTCTGGCCTCTTGAGTAATTTAATAGATATGGGATCCATTTGAATAAAGTTTTGTGTGTGTCTTTAACCAGTAGGTACAGTAGCTAGCTCTGTGTACCATAAGCCAGTCATTAAATGGATAAATTTTTAAAGCACTTTTTACTCCTCCTCTCATAAAAGTACCCACTGCACTTTTGCTACAAAAACAAATGGCACCTTTCTTATAATACCAAAATGTCTGCAATGTTTTGACTTGTAAGCTCGTACAGCTCACCCACCCCGATGGAATAACGCACTTTCTTGAAAAGAGAGACTAAATCAATAAACTGTGATGCAAAAGCATATCCTGGCTCCAAGGTAGAGGTTCACCTCCCATCAGTTTCTAGTTTTATCCTAACTTCATATCAGGATAGTATTTGCACATGCACTAATCCTCGTCTATCCATTTCCCCATTCACATTTTAAGAACAGAAAGAGAGCAACAGTGACCACTACCTCTTCCATTGGACTTGACCAGAAAGACTACAAGAAGCCTAAAGAACTGATGTATTAAGATTAACTGACCTTGTTATTATTTATCACATTCATTTCTTACATATTTGTAGATAATAATAAATATTAAGGATTAATAATGCACTTTATTCATTTATGTTGCTAATTTAACACATTTGATATTGTATTTTACTTAATAAATATAGATACATTTACAATTATTATATTGACCTAAATAAAATAGGAAAAACAGTACTGAAGACAGAATAATCCTATTCTAGTAAACATGAAAATACAATGAAAACTATTGTTTGAACTGTTATAAGAGATTTGTCCTGCTGAAGCGCAGGATAGATTAACTCCACATTGCTGGAAACAACAGTACTGCCTTCATTCCTTTAATGTACCCATTTAGTTATATCGTGGATATGTGCTATGAAAGTAGATTGTTCAGGTAGCTGCAGGGTACTAATAAACCACTTTCAGGCTCTGAGCTGCAGAAACCAAAACCATAGCCAACTAATGAAATAACAAAAATGATGGGTTTGAAATGACTTGTCGCTTACTTGGGCCACCACTGACAAGTCTGTTGGCAGTCTCAACAAAAGAGACACCAGAAGTGGTGAGGTATGAAACCTCTGGTACTTTCTTAGCTTAGTGAGGGCTGAGCCAAAAGAAGAGAGCAGCACAACTGAGCCTGGACTGCGGCTGAATGGGCCCAATCTCTTCTACAAACAAATGAAGGATATCCCCTCTTTCTTCAATAGCATTAATTTTGTTACAAAAATAAAAATTGCACATACTTCACAGATTCCAAGATCAACATCAAAGGTCATCATGTCTTCATCACCCTGTGATGGGGCTCAAAAATATATCTGTATCCTTAAGATCCCAATTAAGCAGAATCCCAAGCTCCCATGTTACTATTTACCTTTCTAAAAGCGTGTTGACCATTTTTTCAAAGGTTTCATCACATCTCAAAAGGGGACTTGTGACTCCCCATTGGAGGGATTTGCTATATTCATTCAAACCAAAGTACAGTTTGTCTTCACTTGCTGCGTCATCCTGTTCCATACAGAGATAGCAAAAACGTAAGCAAAACTGGAACCAATTTTAATTTCTTTTGTCATTTAAAAATAAGTGGAAAGTATTTTCCGAAGCAAAGTATCCTTTCTTTTCATTCATTCTCCCTCAGTGATGTTATTTGTTTGTTTCAAAGAATACAGTGAAATGTAAATGTTTTTTACTTAACTTATTTTTCTACAGCTAGGAAAGACAGACATAGCTCCTCCCAAATTTTTCAATGTATCTCCTACCTGTGATTGCAGGGGGGGGGTCCTAGAATCCTGCTAATTATTTTCTGACTCCCTATCTCTGGCTTTATATCTACTGACAACTGTTATCTCATTTCTCTTTAAAGCAGAACCTGAAAACAGAAGGATTATTAATTTCCAAAATTCTTCTTGATGGTCAGATTCTACAAATCTCTAATGGCAATCAGAAACTAACAATTTCTTTGCTGAAATTTAAATCTGCAGACAGCAATCAGAAAGGCAGAATATTTGCTGCTTCAAATTTCACAAGGCCTTTGCTGGAAGCACAGCGTGGTCTCCAGTGCATTTACATCACCAGTAATCACTAGGAATGTAATTTAATCACATACAGACTCCCCCTGTCCTGGTTTCAGCTGGGATAGAGTTAACTGTCTTCCTGGTAGCTGGTACAGTGCTATGTTTTGGGTTCAGTGTGTGAAGAATGTTGATAACACTGATGTTTTCAGTTGGTGCTCAGTAGTGTTTAGACTGAAGTCAAGGATTTTTCAGCTTCTCATGCCCAGCCAGCGAGAAAGCTGGAGGGGCACAAGAAGTTGGCACAGGACACTGCCAGGGCAGCTGACCCAAACTGGCCAACGGTGTATTCCATACCATGGGACATCACATCTAGTATAGGAACTGGGGAGTGGGGGCAGGGGGAATCGCCGCTCAGGGACTAACTGGGTGTCGATCAGCGGGTGGTGAGCAATTGCCCTGCGCATTATTTGTACATTCCAATTCTTTTATTATTACTGTTGTCATTTTATTAGTGTTATCATTATCATTATTAGTTTCTTCTTTTCTGTTCTATTAAACCGTTCTTATCTCAACCCAGGAGTTTTACTTCTTTTTTCCCCGATTTTATCCCCCATCCCACTGGGTGGGGGGTTGGAGCGAGTGAGCGGCTGCGTAGTGCTTAGTTGTTGGCTGGGGTTAAACCATGACACCCCCTTTTTTGTGGGTTATTGTTTTTAATCAGAAGATTGGAAGTTGTTGAGTTTTTTACTTTTGGGAAATTAAAAATTGTCTAGACCATTTTACAGAAGGTCGCCACACCGGCTTACATCAACAATCAACTAAAAAGCAAACTTTGAATATTCATTCACTCCCTCATCTCCACTATTCTGTTTGACTTTAACTATTTTTTACAGCTACCACTTTAAGACACTTTACAGACACCAGTGGTCCACTCATCACAGTGAAGTCAAACTTGATATAAGTATAACAAAGAAGGAATAGGAGAAAAGGATATTTTTAAAGCAGGTTTAGCCAAAACATCCTCAGAATCAGCTGGCTGAAATGGTGAAAAAAACTAATGGGGCAGAATGTCGAACAGACCTTTCCCACCTCTTCTCTGCACAATGACAGCACCTACTACCCAGCACACAACTTTTATTAGTACCAGAGAAGTAATGAACAGATTTGACAGGCTATGTGACATATAACTTACAGTCAAAAGTCAGACTGCTTGAAAATGGAAAGCCAGCTCCAGAGCTTTATGGCATGTCTACATAGCTTTGTCTGACCAGAGCATAGAAAGTAATGTCTCATACTACATGACTGGCCAAAGAAAAATGTGCAGCTCCTGGACCTAAATGTCAATGCTACTTCCACCATCAGCATTCCAGGGCTATGTATCTAGAGCCTGAGAGAACAAGCTCCAGCAGAGAAAGAGCTCCCTTCTAACAATTTTCTTTAATATGCCTCTACAAGATTCCTTTAGGCGTGAAGTCCACCTTAAAATTCACAGTTAAAATTAACAATTAAACACTTACCACAGTGTCAAATTGTATCCAATGTACCTCATTGCTAGAGCTGATCCTGGACTGCTGCGTTTGCAAGGCATAAGGAAAAGAGCTGACCTGAAGAACAAGGAGGTTGAATGCTTCAAGGACCTCCCTGCAATTAATAACTCTATCAGCCAGACCATGACTAGGCTCACCATGTGACAGGGAACTTGAAATGGCACTGCAGAAATAAGAATGCAAAGAATTGCCTTACTGACATCCTGAGATTCAATGGATTACTCTTTTCCTGCAGAAAAATCTCCAAATGATCATGACACTGAGAATCACACCTCAAAAATCTCTTTGGAAGGATGAAAGATGTCAAAACTATTTGAGTGTTCTCTGTGGGTAGACTCAGGCAACAGGGGGGAAAACAATAAAAAGGCCAAAATCTGATGACAGTGAGAAGGTGAATTAGTGTGGCAATTTAAATGAGAATTGGGTGGAGGAGACAAAAAATAAGCCAAAGCTGATGAAGCCTTCTCACTGAGAAACACTGTTGCATGAGTTGTGGTTTTAGGATATAGTAACAATTTTACAAAATCTAGTGGATTTTCCAGCCTGAAACAACTTATTTCTAAAAGACAAGGGAACCTCATAGTTTCCTGATGTCCTGATTTTCAGCTCCTGGAATTATCTTTGCCTCCAGAATATTCAGGAATTCCAAATTCAGTGTACAGCAATAACAGTAACAAAAATATGATGGTAGGGATAAGGAAGGAAGAATGTCGCTTTTATCTGTTTTCAGCTGTCCTTCAAGGAAAGTATTTTATTATAACTCTGATATTCAAATGAATCCCACAGCCTTACGCACCATGTCTAAATCACATTAAGATTTTTCTCCTCAGTTTACTCCTGGAACAAGAGCAGAATAATAAGCTTTAGTTACTTCTTTCTTTTTCCATAGCAAAGTTGTGATTCAGTGTGAAGAAATGTTTTTGCACACATGCGTATGTGGTGGTATGTTCAGATCTAATGCTGGCCAAATCCAACACAGCTGTTTTTTAAGTCCTTTTCTTACAGTAGCTAGGGCATTTTTCAGGTGATGCATAAACATCTGTAAACTTTCATATATTAAAAACAACACTATCATCAAGGATAAAAACATGAATTAAAACATGAGTGGCTTGTGAACATGGGATAGATTTGGGTTTCAGTAGAGAAAAAGGGGTGGAATAGGAAAAAAAGAAGAGGAACAAAGAAAATTGCAAAATTCAGCCCTTTTCCCTGGACTTCAGTACCATACCACATACCCCTACAAAGTCTTGTTAGAGATCAAAAAATCTGAAACTAGTCTCACCTATCTTCAACTGAATCAGAATTAGTTAACAAATATCATAGGCAAGCAAAAAAAGATTATTTCTGATTTTGAGGCACAAAATGCCTTAGGCCTAGAAAAAGCATCGGGCGTCTAAAGTGGTAAGTCTTTTGAAAAACCTAACTGAAAGATACTGGAAGAGGATGGTTTTCCTTTGGTAGATTGAAGTAGCTACCTTGTTAAATCCACGTGGGCATTGTCATGAACCAGCACAAACAGCGTATAGGGATTCTGCTTCACTCGTCTCATGAAAACTTCAAATTTTGTTTGAATCTCATTGTCTAGCCGAACCACGTATTTCTCAGCTCTCTGATATGCCGTTCCATTGTCTTCTAGGCCCAAGTCCACAAGGACACCTGTCAGAAAGAAGAATACAACAAAAATCTTTTCCTTTGAGTGCATCCAAAAGTGAAGTGTCAATGGTAGGTTGCCACATGTCCACCAATATCAGGACTTAACCAAATCACTGATACACCCTAGTAAGACGATGATTATCCAAATGCATTTTCTCTCACAATGAGGACCAAAATGTGCTTCTTGGCTTCTGGATTTCTTCCAAAAAGTGGCTGAAGACCTTTCAAAGACTTCTCACATTACCAAAAAGAAAAAAAAACAAAAAAACTTCAGACCTCCATAAAAATTTCAGTGCTCCATAAAAATTTCAGAGCATTTCAGTGCTCAGTTAGCTGTGCCTCATGATCCTAGGTCAAACTTGTCTACATTTGGGCAATACATTAATCCTGTTCAAGTCAGAAAAAGTTATTCTGACCTTTCCTTTGCAAAAAATTCATAAATTTATATAAAACTGACTCTCACTAATATCATATCATATAATTCTTTCATGCCTGCCTTCAGTGTTACTGTCAATACAACTACTCTCTAACAGTCTTTGTAATGATAGATTGCCATCACATTCATAATGTAGGCATGATGTAATGTATATGGTTTTGAACACCATTTGAATTAAAGAAGTAGCAATAAGCCACTGTGAAATGTCAGTCAACTATGTATTTGCCAGGGTCTTAATGATTTAAAAAAAATTATTTTAAAAAGTAAAGTAAAAACCATTCATTTAAAAAAAAAAACAAAACCAAAAACAAATTGGAAACCCTGTTAAGAGTTATCAGAAGATCTCTGGTTTAGTGTAGCAGCAAATTAAGTAAATAAAATGTCTGAAGAAACAAGGAATGGAACAAAAAAACCCTATAAAGTTATGTTAGAAAGGAAAAGAAACCCATACTCCAAGTAATCTATTTTATTCTTTTTGTTTTACTAGTAAAATAGTACAAATCAGAGAAAAAAAATACAGAGATGGACCACAATATTGAGCAATATCAGGGCATATCTGCACAATCAAAAAGTGTGGGATTGTTTAGTCTAGAGTAGAAAACAGGAGGGGAAAAAAGCCAACAGCTACCCAAAACCACTCATAGATGCATTACACCAGAAGCCCATATTCATGTTTTTCAAATGTAAATACAAAGGATTATTAGATAAAGCTGAAGACAGGAAGAAAAAAAAAAAAAACCCAAAAAAAACCAACAAAACCACAACCAAAACCCATTCAGCTGATTAAAAAAAAAATCCTAAATACACAACTATCCTAAGGACTTCATTACTCCCAGATATCAGAGATCAAGAGCTAAAAAGGACCAAACACCTCTTCGGATAGTCCTTAGTTCCATTAGACAGCAATTTTCTCCATGAAGAAACCCTTATGCTTTTCTGGATACATGTCAGTCACTAACAGAGTGGATAACAGAGGTCATTCTCAAGGGAGACATATTCCATAAACTGTACACTAAAGCGTTCTTGTTCCTCTTGAAGCATTTGGTACTAACCATGGTCAGACACACAACTCCAGACGAGAAAACTCACCATCTGAATAAGCATGGCAATTATTGTGTGCCAATGTGCTTGTATTACTCAGGCATTTATCTACCTAGTAAGAGCTTCCTGGACATACATCTGTGCTAATACATATGAGAGCATATGCACAAATGTGTACCTAGAACAAATAGCACTAACAAGTCTAGAGGATAAAAGATCTGAACAGCTGCACTTGCTTATCCACTCCCTCTCTTAATAGTTGAATGCTTCTCCAGGTCATACATTCCTCAGACCTGCATGAAAATGGCAATTTCTTTTGACAGTCCTGTGGCACAGCTTGGGCCCAGCTTATGAAAGGAAGATATTTAGAATTCATCAATGATACCAACTAATGGAGCTAATATTGGACATGCAAAATACATGTTGGCACAACTTACTTCTCCATTTATACCAGATATCATTTAATAACATCACATACTTTAGTTTAACAGTCTCTTTTTCCTCCCCTCCCTTTTACCTGATTGTCGAATCCGTTGAAGTGTCTGCTGCACCAGGACTTCTGAACGAGGAACTATAACGATGAAGTCTACTTTGCTGAAGTGGCCCAGATCCAGGCTCTGATTGCCACTGTCTGCTATAGCACAAACCTGGGACAAGAGCTTTCTGGCAACTGTAAGCTGTGGCTGGTAAATTTGGAAGGTATCAACATCCAAATCTAGAGTGTGTTTGTTTGAAAAAGAAAACAAAACACAACAAGAAACATGTTTACTTTCCCCCCCGCCCCCGATAAACATGACCCTCCAAATAGCCTACCCTCTATTATCAGAAAAAAAAATATCAATCACCAGACTAAATCCCAACACTCTGGAGAGCTGGGTACAGATCACAAATATCAACTTCTTTTTTTTGATCAAAATATGATCACATGTCAAACCTCAAGTACAGCACTGCCCATTTTTCAAATGCCCTAAGTGTTTTGAGGATTTTTCACAGTGCAACCAAAGGAAGCCTCAATGACAACAGTGAAATGCATTCTGTTAAATGAACCACCACATACATAATATACATGCATGAATATACATAAATAAAGTATATATATGCGAAAAAAATGTGTGTTTGTGTATATACATATATATATACACACATGCATCACTCTAATCTCCTCCTGAAACTTGCAGTTCTTCAGGAGCATCCCTCCATCACTCCTGCTGGGAGAACGAGCCATTTAGATGTTGAGGTTGCTGGGTGCTGAGATTGCTGGGCTCAGAACACAATGGGATGAGAGCCAGCACACGTATTAATCTGAGGAAACTGAGCCTGCATTGATGATCTTGCCAAAAAGACTCTAAAAGGACAGCAAGTAAGTTGGGTGTTTGTTTGTACATCAGCTCTACTCTGAAGTACTGAGCTCCACTCTAAGCCAGCACTGAGATGGCTGTATGTCTATATACTGACCGATAGTAATTATTGAGAGCAGCTCTGCAGAGAAGCACTTGGGGGTACTGGTAGATGAAAAGCTGGACACGAGCCGGCAACATGCACTCACAGCCCGGAAAGCCAGCCGTAGCCTGGGCTGCATCCAGAGCAGCGTGGCCAGCGGGTCGAGGGAGGGGATTCTGCCCCTCTGCTCCGCTCTGGTGAGACCCCACCTGGAGCGCTGCCTCCAGCTCTGGGGTCCTCAGCACAGGGAAGACATGGGCCTCTCCGAGCGGGTCCAGAGGAGGGCCACAAAAACGATCAGAGGGATGGAACACCTCTCCCGTGAGGACAGGCTGAGAGAGTTGGGGTTGTTCAGCCTGGAGAGGAGAAGGCTCCGGGGAGACCTTACTGCAGCCTTCCAGTACTTGAAGGGGGCTTATAAGAAAGATGGGGACAGACTTTTTAGTAGGGCCTGTTGCGATAGGACAAGGGGTAATGGTTTTAACGTAAAAGAGGGTGGATTTAGCCTAGATAGAAGGAAGAACTTTTCTGTGATGAGGGTGGTGGAACACTGGAACAGGCTGCCCAGAGAGGTGGTAGATGCCCCATCCCTGGGAACATTCAAGGCCAGGTTGGACGGGGCTCTGAGCTACCTGATCTAGTTGAAGATGTCCCTGCTTCTTGCAGGGGGGGTGGGACTAGATGACCTTGAAAGGTCCCTTCCAACCCAAACTATTCTATGATTCTATTATACGCTGCAAAGTGAAGAGGAGCAATACACCTAGGCAATAAATCTCAATTATTGAAGGGGGCATTTATTTGTTTGGAGGTTTCTTGATTTTTTACAAAAGGTTAGTCTCAGATTTATTTGAATTTAATAAAGAGAACTGTGGGAATGGAGTTTTGCTTTCTATAGGCACATACCAGAACATTCATATTTCCTCAAATAAAAACATGTTCCTATATTTCAGAATTTCCAGTAGGTAAATTCAATGACCAACAATCCATGTTTCACTAGCCCCTAAATATTTTCAACTTGCAGATTACCAAATTAAATCCTATAATGCCATTACATTTTTTGCTTATGTCAGTTTTTCTAGTACAAATTAAATTCTGATTAATGGACTGCTTACCATAAAAATTGCCTAGGGTAAATTTCTTAAAAAAAAAAAAAACAAAGAAAAAAACCCAAACCTACTGCAAATTTAATAAAAAAGAACTATTGTTGCTTTTTTAGTTAATAAGCCACTTTATCAAATCTTGCAATTTACATGAAAATTGGAAGGTGTTTGGGGTGAAAACCTGGTATGTTAGTTTTATATAGACACACGTGTGTTTGTGTGCAAGCTTATCTCCTGCTCAAACCTGCCTCAGTGTTCATTTCACTAGATCTACTATGGGAGAAAGGTCCCTCTCACCGTCTAGGAGACTTACCTCTCCTTTTTTTTATTCAGGCAGACTCCCAGTAGTTTCAACCATTGTACAGCCATATTTAAAAAACAAAGCTAGCTCAGAATAATTGTTTAAGAAAACATGAATGTGTAAGAAAGCACCACTGCACATCATTACATAGTAAGAACAAAAAAAATTACAGAACCAAAAGATCCTTCTCCCTTCAAGTGAATCCCGTGAGAAAGCTCAAGACTTGTCCTTCTGGGGCTGCCAGAACAAAGTACCTGGCAGCCTTCCTAATTGGATCTCCTGATCCATGTGGAGACTATCAACCACCTTGCTTTCATTCAGAACTAACACTGAGCTGATTAATTTAAGCTAACTAATGTGAATCAAGAGCATACCTTTCTTTCACAGTGAAAAAGCTTTACTGGAGGTTGAATTTGCTTTGATACTAGACCTAAAAGAATCTCAGTGTTCATAACAGCTCAGTGTATCTTTTACCATTACTGTCATAAGAAAAGGAAAGTATGGTTAAAGCTCTGAATAATGGAAGAATTCCAAAGTGGGAAAATGGTAATTAGCATTTTTAGACAAGAAATCCTAGCTCATCTTTTGCACCTAAGTATCTCATCCCATTACAGTGAATAAGACACATATAAATAAGCAAATTACAGATTACACTTGCCTAGCACTTTCAGTCCAAGATCTTAAAACCCTTTGCCTAGAAGTTTAAGCCTCAGAGCACAAGTCTGTAGTACTTATTATTACCATTTTACATATGGAAAGTGAGGAATATCAAAAGTTAAGAAACAGGAGGACACCTGGAGATATCAGGGCAAGAACACAGTTCCCCTCTACCTTAAACCCAAGATTACATTCCTTTTCTAGGTGCAAAAGGGTGAGATGAGTTCACACTGCCAACATTAAAAAGGAACATCTTCTCTACTCTGCCCAGTGCATTAACAGAAGGTGACATATTTTAGCTTAAGAATTACAAAACATAGGGGAAAAAAGTTGAAGTTTACTACAGAGACTTTCTGTCTGAGAAACTGCTGTATTACTACATTCAGGTGGTAGTATTAATATTCAAAGGCTGGCACACTGACCACAGCTGTGCCCTCAGACTCTTCTGAGGCACATGCATTATGACATTTAGCAAACTACTCGCTTTTTTCACATCTT
Source organism: Astur gentilis (assembly GCF_929443795.1). Taxonomy (NCBI): domain Eukaryota; kingdom Metazoa; phylum Chordata; class Aves; order Accipitriformes; family Accipitridae; genus Astur; species Astur gentilis. The sequence continues at coordinate 2,817,017 of NC_064881.1, read as the reverse complement.
GCATGTAAAAAATTTACCTGGTTCTTGTGTAGAAACCATGGCAATTGCCTCCTGAGATGACACACACTCACTAACATCTCCATTAAAGGGAATAATGACACTTTCCCCTCGCTGCTGTAGCATTTTCTCCAGCAGTTTGTCCAAATCATCACCTAGATAAGAATTAGCAAACGCCAAATTATCTGGAAGCCATTTCAGACAAATGATGTAGAACATTTACGTATACACATGTTCTCACAAAGCTTATGTCGAATCTGCGAAAGGGCAGGGGACTGGAGATACAAGGAAGAGAGGGAGGAAGAATATTTTTCTCTTTTATTTACTGATTTGCCAGTTGAATGAATTCCAAAAAAGAAACCACAGCTGAATAATTTCAGCTCTGTGCCTTTACAGCTAGCAGTGACAACTGATGATTACAAAGAAACGTATGCTATAAAACAACCTCTAAAACCTGTGCTGAAAGCACAAACAAGAAAAGACACATGCGCTTACGGGTGCCCTACCATCACATTCAGCAGTATAAACAGTGTTAAAAATGTTTTGCCACAGGGTAACTCGTACCGCACGGGTGAAGGAGACAGTGCTCCTTTACACACGGTGAATGGAGAGAAAGAAAGAGGGAATGCCTCTCGGGGAGAGGGCAGAGCTGTATTCACGTGCGCTTTAGTTGCTGAACAGGAGACACACCAACCCTAAATAAGTAACTGTCTTGGCTAGAACTTCTGTTTCTTAGGATCACTCACCTAAAGATGTATTCTTGAAATGTGATGCGAGGAAACTAACTTTCCCTGTAATGAGCTCATAACTGATCTCTTTTAAAAATTCACTGGTGGTAAGCATGCTTTCTGCAAGTGCCCTAGATTGATATTGACCTGGAGAAGAGGGGGGAAAAAAAGCAAGAGCAATCTTTAACACAGTGCACTATCAACACAACCTTTTCATACTAGAAGTGTGGGCTGATCTTCAGTCATGGATCTCCACTGTCTTTACTCAGCAGACTGGGAGAGTAGTCTCAAGTCTATTTTGCTAGTGACAGAAGAATTACTTATATTGGTTTAGCACATCCTTTGCAAGCTGTTGCCCGTAGTTTTTGGTGACAAATGATACAAAAAAAAAGTATTTGTACCTTAGATGGAATGGAGAATTCTGGGTAAATATGAAAAAGTAATTATTCCTAGTGTGAAAAAAGTAAAAAATTGACATTACTGATTTATCTGCCTACAAAGAAAAGATGACTAGTCAAAATTCAATTCCATTCAGACACAATCATGCACATACAAATATCACAGCCAGTCACCAATGTGGAATTTAAAAATCAACATGGTAAAAAGGATAAAAAGCATGTTCTGTTTTACAGTGGTCTGCAGAAGACTGTGGTCAATCCAATACTGCCATGTGAAATAACACAGCTCTTACACAAAACAGAGAAAGATGAACTGACTGTTTTGTCACTGGGTCACTTCAAGATATTTTCTAAGTTAGACACACAAACACACAAACTCTTAGGCCTCTCAAGGAGTAGTAATGATTAGCACACAGCTATTTTTCTAGATCCTCATGCACATCAGTACTCCAAGTCTTAATGGAGGAATAGTAAACTGGGACATTGCAGTGTAACAACACAAAGGAGAATAAAAAGAACAAAAGGGATTTAAGAGCTGGAACAATGACTTGAGAAAATAAGTTCAGCAAAATTCAATTGGTATTTGAAGCGTACTGCCAATATACCCACCTAGTACTACTACGCAGAATTCATTTCCTCTTATCTTTGACGCACAAATGGCAACTACATAATCTGGTAGCTTTTGCTGATGTTTCATTTCATTGAGAGACCTCAAGGTCTCCGAGATGCCCTCTGCCAGTGAATTCTGGGTAACGACCACGTGCACAAGGTCCCGGGACACACTAGCGATTAACCTAGCAAGCCAAGGGAGTTGACCTGGTGACACAGAGATACACTGTGCGCTCATTTGCAAGGATCGCTCTCTCAGAGTGAACTCCTGCATAGCTTTCAACATGATCTGCTCAAATTCTTCCCTCAGGGGTATCTGGTCAGGACCTAAATTGAAAACAAACAAACAGAAGAACAGTATTGCATACCAAAATGTTAATAACCAGGAAGAATCACGTCTGTCTTGATCTGACAAGCTCCTTCACCATATTTTTTATATTGACAAAACCCACTCGCTACTCAGCGGATATTTACCCACATGGCTTATTCTTGGTTTTTCATATTAGAAGCCTCCCTCTCCCACCATCTGCCCATCTGCCTTTTTTTTTTTTTTTTTTTTTTTTTAACAATGAGGTGTTGCATCTCACTCCTAGCTTTTCTACCTTCAGAAACTGGTGGAACAAACTAGGGAGTGCGAAAAATATGTGCCTTTTGCCTGGAACAGAAAGATTAATCACATAGCCTGCATATGTTATTTACAGCAGAAAACTCAAATGCTTATCCTCAGCAGTCTAATCGCAGCCATGCACTATGACAAAGCCTGTCAAGTGGTCTTCGTTTTGCTTTTTTTCATCATGTATACAAGTAGACTAAGCATGGATGTAAATAAACAGGTTTGACCTCTTCTTTTTAGTTAAATTAGATTAATTTAACAAATCTTCAAACTTCTAACGTAAACAGGTATATCAACTTTAGATTTTCATTCCTCATTTGTAAACTGTATTGCAAACTTGAATCGGAAAATAGAAATATAGGCTACCCTGTCTTAGCATCAGTCCCCCAACTCAGCTTCAGTTAACATTTTGCTCAGTAAGATTTGTTTCATTGACAAAGATACTCAGGAACAGATAATAATATTCATGAACACAGAGTAAGAAGTAACCATAGCTTAAATTGCCAAGATCTCATCTCGGTGCCAAAGGAGACAGCTTCACGCTTCAGCAGCTTGCTTTTCTATGACAAAAAGGGGGGGCTTAAATACCAGAGATATGTGAAATGCTGGGTTTAGTTTTAGGTTTTCTTTCAGGGCCAAAGTCAACAAGCAAAAAGGGCAGTGAAAAAAAGGAAACAGAAAGGTTGTGTGAGAAGCAAGGCAGGGAGCATGTAAATAACCTACAGTACAGAATCTGTAAAAACTGCCGCTTGTTGTCATTTTGCCTTTTTGAGAAGTAACATATGGAAAGTGTCACTATCCAATTACCATAGGATGGTAGGACAAGTAGAGACTTGTAAATGCAAGGCTGTTTTCATTTTTGATAAAAACGAAAAGTTCTGATGAGTCTAATTTAATGCAGTGTGGGCATAATTCTCTCTTTATAGTTCTCTTTTTTGGAAGTATATTTTTTTTCCCTTCTAAGAAAACATCACACATTCTAGGTCTTTGAAGATCTCAAAACAGAAAAAAATAGACATTTATTGACAGAGAGATAAATCATCTTCTGCAGAAATAAAGTCTATCTACAGCACAACCACCACAACAAAAAAAGATGTTATACACTAAAAGAAATAAAAGCAAGCTTTTGCTGATTGAGGGAGGTTACTTAAGAGACAGGCTCTAGACACAGGGGTCATCATGAATCCAAGAAAATGAAAGTAGTTGTACAAATGGAAAGACTTCTGTATGAGAACACATGGAATTTCATTCAGATAATTTATAAGAGAAAAACTTTTAAAAATACTTAGTTATCAGAAAGGCACTGATACTGAAATTAGTGAAGTGTTTAATACCACACTTGGCTCGTGGAAGTCTTTCTCCACAACTGTCAAGAAAAATAATGGAACTACTATCAGATGAGATGGAAGGCAAAATGATAGATACAGATTTTGATTGTGAACAGTTTCATAAATACATATCAGGAATCTGTCAAGGTTAAAAGGGAATATTTGGAAGCTTCTGTACAGAAATGAGTATGCAAAGGGTCATCTTGACTTCAGAAAACAAAACTGCAAAACAAATAATACCATAAAATATTAGTATCTGAAAAAGACCTTATTAACATAGTTATGCTTCCAAAAATACCTACAGTTTAAAGACAACATATTCAAATGTCATCCATTTCTGGGTAGACACACTTCACAGGGCATCCCACAGAGAACTACTCCCCCAACCATTTAAGACCAGAAGAATTGCTGGGATAACCTCTTGCTTTGAGTGTCTGAATACCCCTTACACTGAAGACAGAGGCTTGTTCCTGCTTTGAGTCTGGATGTGCATTCAGATACTGAAACTACAAAAAACCCTCTGGGTGTCACAGCATACACGTAGTCAAAGCGATTCAAATGTACCACAACAAGAGAGAAGGGAGAATAATTTTATAATTCTAAACAGGTAGTTAACAGAAGGTCCAGAAATCTCCTCCAGCTGAAAAACCAAAACACAGACCTTAGCACTGCGAAGGATGAGATTGTGTTTGTAGAAACGGTGGTGCAACAGTAAAAAGCAGACAATTACAAATGATAGAATGTAACCCAGACTGCAAATATGCACATTTTGAGGTATAAAAACAAAGCTTGCGAATACTTCACTATGAATGCTGCCAAAGATAACAAATGTGAAATTGAATAAGTACAGGAGACAGACTGTAAATACTACTGAAATCAAACACAGCTCTTGATCTTTTTTCACTTATTCCTTTATCACAGTGAGTGGAATTTATTTATAGCAATGCTATGTCTCACAATCACAGCTTTAACTGTGCATACTCTACACAGCAGGTTTAAAATGAAAGCATCAGAAATGCACTTATTTCGTTTAATTTGATTCGTAATATCGTTGTGAAAGGAATTCTCAGATATCTTTTTTTCAAAAAAGGAGCACTTTCATAAATAATATTCTTATGATCTGTGATCACAGTCATCTGCAAACATATTTTGTACAGGTAGCAAGATCTGAAAAGAATAGGCAAGACTCAGTATCTATTTCACTCTTCTGTCTGCTTTTTAATCTTTGCCTTTATCTTAATTCTTTCACAATATGCTCCAGAAAAAAAGGAGTAACTTTTTAGTCCTACTTTCTCAAGAAAAAAAGAGGCTCACATGAGTAAACTGTTAATTTATGTATGTATTTGCCTCTTCTCCTTGTCAAATACTTTTGAAGTTGGCTGTCCTCCAATTATCTTTAATCTGCTTTGATTTTATAAAATGGGATAAAGGCTACAGTTCGGTGCAACTGTCACAATTCCAACAGTTTTAAGTTTGTAGCAATATTCAAACCAGCAACATGTTTTGATCACCACGCTCTGCAGAGTATTTTTACTTTTCTCCTCATTAGACTCTTTAATCTTACAGTGCTGGCACCCATCTCCACATAAGGCCAAACGGAAAACTATTCAGCTTTGCACAGCTAAGAACAAAAGCCAAACTAAACACCTGCTAATAAGGGAAATGCTTTATGTTGAAGGCATGGTGCTCACTAGACACAGCTCAGTTCAGCTCCAGAAGCTTTGCATGAAGCCTCCTCTAGTTTGCAGCAAGTACAGACTTGCTGCATCCATCTACGGTTGGATTTGCTCTTGGAGTGTCGTTCACTGACTCAGTGAGTTTCAAGAAATAGCTTATTTTTAATTGGAAATGCTGCATCAGCTGACTACCTGTTTCCCCACAGGAAATTTGCAGGCTGCCTCTATCAATCCAGAACTGTGTGAAGCAGCTGGTTTTAACATGCAGACTCTACAAACTTTCCAGTGAAGATGAAAAACTCAAATAACAAATTTAAGCCCACAGAGAAGGGCAACAGAAAAACATTCAGCCTGTAAAAAAAATAAAGAAACCCTCTGTCAGTTCTAACATGGCATCCAATGGACTACTGAGGCAGATAAATGATAAATAAAGAATGATAAATAAAGCAAATGAGTCACTTAGAGTATTACAACACAGCAAATAGCCTCCTTCCTGTCTGTAACAGTACTGCATCAAGGAAGAAAAGCAAATCATAAGAATCCATGGGTGAAACCTGCACAGAGCACATTTGCTCCCCAATTTATAGGGTTATCACCAGTTGTGCTTCTTTTGAAACATTTGCACATTTCATACCATTATGAATTACAGATGCCCTAACAGAAGCCCAGTGCAGGAAAAGCAGTGTGCTTTTCACAAAAGTTATTTCACACTCCTCTATGGTAGGCAGCATCTTTTCAAATACAGAAGTTAAGACTGAGACTGCTGTGAGAAGTTTCCCAACACTATCTTGCATTACTCTTTAACTTCTAAAATATTACTGTTAACACTGCCGCTTTTTACTCTAAGGTCAGGAATAATTTTTGGACCTGCAATAAGAGAAAGAAAATGTGGTTTGCTGGTTTACTCTCAAACTTGCAAAGAGTCCATTCGAAAAACATTTACAAGAATGAGATATTCACTGAATCACTTGCCTTAGTCTGAATAACAAATGTGGTTTTCATGTAAACGGTGCTGTCAGCAAAACAATGATGACCATCACACATCTGCCAGCATTTGTCACAAAACTAAATAAAGAGCTGTGATAACTGATGGTTTAATACCCTAAGCAAATGAGTTATCTGCATTGCAAATCCATTTTCACAAAGGTGACCTGGTCAATCCCCATATGGAGACCAGAAGCAGTATCAGCCTTTAAATTCGCTTCGCTTCTTCAGTCTGATGAACAAAGTAACAAAGTCACACACGCTAGATGGAGCCACTTACCTCCTCCAGGCACAAAAATAGCCAGAAATTGGCTCTGAAACCGACATAAAGAGGGTGGGGAGAAAAAAAGGACAATCACAAATAAAAGCAAGTGCTTATGACAAATTGCTTACCTAGTTGGACAAGATACTGGATAGTTAAAAGAATCATGTTCTCCACACTTAGCAGCTGACTGCTGGTCAAACCCAAGAGATCCAAATCCTTGTTTTCCAGCTGTGGAATCTTGTAGCAATTCACCAGCAAGGGACTTACAACAATATCACCAACATTTCCATAGAAATAAGGTAAAGTGCCATAACCTTTGATAAAGAAAACAAACACCCCCCCCAGAAATTTACAAAATATGCCACTACATGAAATCTTGCACAACGTATACATTTCCAAACTTCTCCTTAATGTTATCTTGCAAAATATACTGCATCAGTAACTGTTCTTGGCATTATAATTGCTTACAAAATAAATGAGATAGGCCGGCGATCCTTTGCTGTATTTTACAAGTGATCAGATAGATTTGCAAAAACTAACAATAATTGGATACCAGCAGGATAATAATTATTGTTATGCAAATACAGATGAGAATATTATCTATTTGGGTCTTATCCTGACCTTTAAATACAGATTCTCCATAATACGGTGTACAAAAAAGAAAAATCAATGGAAGCAAAAGTACATTGATCTTAACATTATAAAAGCAGCATAAGTCACATTAGCATTGATTCAGCCACTGTGGCATTGCTGTGATTGATTTAACTTTTTTTTGCCACATTTCCATTCTGTTTTCATAAACAGGTTAAATAAACATCAACAACTAAATTGATGTTCTGTAAGGTAAAGCACATGAGCACAAGCTAACTCCTCTTTTCCTTGAGAATGTTTTCATTTTAAAAAAAATTCCACACAGGTTTTGCCAAACCCATCCATTTAGGTACATCTGGTTCTGTACTATTAATAGGACACTGTTTCTCAGGGCCACTAACATTTAGCCTAACTGAGGACTTCATTGGCAACTCTCCAAGAGCCTAAGGGCTGCATTCAATTTGCACTTAAGCTGATGACTGTAGGCACCCTTGTCTTTAATAAGGAAGTGTTTCTCTGAAAACCGTTAAAGCACCATGCTAGAGCTTTAGAATGGGCTTCCAGAAAACACTGCTAAGCAAAACAAACTAGAAGTGTAACCCTGTCCTTGATGGATTTACTAGTGTAGATGGTCCTCTTAAGTCTCTGGGAATTGCGTGTATTACACTTATCTCTGCAAGTGAGGATTTGAAGAACTTCTCCATTTCTTCAGCAATGATAAATTATTCCATGGATTATATTGATAGGCATGTTATGTTAACAGTGAAGCTACTTTATACAACCATCTGTACTACGCTGGACTGAGAAGAGATCTAGAGTCAAAAAAAATCACTTATCAAAATTTTGGCAGTACTAGCTGACCCGTCTTTTGTTATATAGTATGCCCAAATAGCTCAGGTTGAAAGTGATATAAACATTACGAGTCATACTTTTAAAGTAAAAGCAATGTTTTTCTAAGGGTTAACAATATATTTTATACAGGTAAAGGATTTTCAAAGCCTGATCTGTTATCTCAGTTGCTTACAAGAAGTACGGACTATAAAAGACAAAGTTAGTTATTATTTACTTCTGATTACTCAGTTCAAATCAATTTTCTGGTTTTCATGCAGAATCCCTGGGCTTCAAGATCTGGACTATAAATGCTGCAGGAAATATTTGCTTGTTTTGTAAGTTGTTTACACTGGAAAGCTATTTTCACTACATGGAGGTATTTCTGTTGTTGGACTGTACAAAACTTCAGTTTGACCAGACATTTTGTATGAATTTGACGTAGCCGTGACCCATTTGCAAATCAGGTTCTCCAGAAATCACTTAACTTCTGATTTTAAATGTTGAGCAACTAAAGCAAACCATCCATGACAAACTGACTTCGTATTGTACTGAATGCCAGAACCAACAAAAAGAAATCAAAAAACCCCTTCTCCTAGGGGAGCATGTATTTGTTCAAAATGCAGCATTTGATTCCCCAGTGTAAGACTTACCTATCAGAATCACTGGTCTGACTCCCGAGTTATTCAGCAGGTTTTCAGGAACTATTACAGTCTCCCCTGCTGGGATGGGTTGAGGCTGTAAAATTCCAGTTAGCATGGATTGAGGAACTGGGACTGACAAAAGAGGGTCTATAAAATAAAGAAAAGAGAAGCTTCCATTACTAAAAGGCTCATACTGTGATTTGGCCGTATGAACAAATAAAAAAAAAAAAAAACACCACTGCAGATCACTAACTGTAATAAAATTCAAAAGGTCTCTGCATTTCCTGCTATAGTTTTAAGTAATTTAAATTAGGAGCCTATATCCTCCTGTAGTCCCACCCCTAAAATAAAACTTTTTCTGACCACTGTATTGTTGGTGGGAATGAGAGAGAAAACACAGGTTTGAATATGCTTCTTTAAACAAAGCCAAGTACTATGCCCAAAGGCCACCTCTAAGATGGAGGCTATTTCTCAATATTGCCTCTCAATACAAGGGAAGAGACTGTTCTGACTTCTGACTAGAATATATGTAGATAAGAAAAACAAAAACGGGCCAAAATCTCAAAGCTGTCCTTGGAGAGTTATTACAAGGATAAAAACTAGGCTTTACTCATGAAAGAGCAAGAGCAGCTTTCACAAGTAAAAAGAAACAAAGTGCAAGAATTTTGTAATCTGTAATCAGGTTTCAGCGTGAGGTCTGCTTCAGAAGTTTCTCAGGCTTCATTTGGTGGTTTGTAACAAACTTTTCAAGCAATGCCATCAATAGAAAAGCATCAAAGGCAGCATGAATGAATCCATGTGTTTTAGCAGTGGAAACTGTTTATCAAACAGAAAAAAATACTATGAAAGACACGTGGAAAATGGAGTGCACAGAAGAGGTAGTAGATTGGCAGAGACAAACTCAACAAAAGGGGGAGATTGCCTTATATCAGGTATCTTCAGCAGGTCTCTGAAGCTAGAAACCTACAAAAGCTGCAATTGATTTGAGGTGCTCTAGTAGGCAGGCCTGCACTACCATGTAACCCTTCTTCCTATAATGAGTATCTCTGAAAATTCATTCCAAAATATTTCTAAACCAAGCCCTCCAAAGCAGAGTTAAAAATACATTGTGCATGTTAACAAATGGCTTTTTTTTTCTTCCTTGTATGTTTATTCTCTCACTCTATAGAGACAGGAATAAGTAATTGTTTATTCCCCTTTACAAAGTATGCTGAATCCCAGAACTGGAAAGTGCTTAAATAGTGAACAGTTTTATTAATAGTTATGTATAAAGAGGTACCTACATGGAAATTGATGAGTATTCACACATACATGTGATTAATCCTATTTCATATCATGATGTTACATATCCCTCTTACAGCTTTTCCATGCACAACAGATATTTGGTCTCACAAACTTCATGCTTTTAACTGAAGATGACCTAGTGGACATCAGTGTGCTCTGTTAGGCCAAAGTTATACAAAGCCTTTTTTTCCTGTGAAGGAATGGAGTGTACAGTTTCTGTAGCATGCCACACCAGACAGACACAACATCCAAGGTGAAGGCTAATGAAAGTCCTTGAAATATGTTCATATATCCATACACTTGTACAATTTTAGAAGAACTGAGTTACATTTGGGGGACTTAGATAGCTTTGGATTTTTATTAATATTATTTGCATCTTCCTTTCCTCTCTCTCCTCCAACAGTTTCATTTTCCCCGTGTTCCATCTTAGATTATGGCAACAAGGACCAGACAGTCATGTGTGCTTTTCTGGGGCATCTGAAAAACTCTCCACAGTGTCCTTAACTACTTCAGCAAGGCCAGTTTTGTTTTCTGTGCAACACTTAAGAGAAGCAGCATAGGGCTACTGGTCTGGCTGACTACAGGTTTTTCCAAATGACATCTCTGTATTACTCAAGTTTTACCTGTTCTTGCCGAAGGCCGAACTGTAGGAACAGGTACTGCTAAACCAGGAGGCGGGACTGGGGACCCAGGAGACCATCCCCGGTGACGTTTCTTTGGTGGTCCAGAACTGGACATTGATGCTGAGAAGGAAAGCAAAAAATAATTCTAAACCCATCCTCCCAAATGACCAGATTCCAGCCCACATTTCCATTTCACACTGGTGTTTAGCTGGTATCACATCACAGAGCACCAGAGGTTTACACCTAGATTTACACGAAGCCAGACTATGAGGTCAAAAATGTTGTTACGTGTGTTAAAAAGTACAACGTTATCATTAATGGTCGTGCCAAAAGCCAAATGGGTCTGTAAAGTCTGAATTGTAGAAAAAGGTATGATGGGAAGAAGAACAAAATCTCAAATTTCAGGCTCAACAGCCAGTGCCGCTTAAAATAAAAGAACAGAGAGGTTTTCTTTACCTTGGTCTCCAGCTGCACAGCCAGGACTTGGAGATGTCGAGTGAGGCATTGGCCGAGAGGCTGTCGAACTCAATACATTATTTCTTCCTCCATTAGCGTTTCCATTGGCAACATCAGTGGCACGCAGTGAAAGAGGAGCTGAGTATAATAAAATACAGAGCATGTGGCTTGAGACAATCTTGAAAACAAACAAACAAAATAATACAGCCACATGCAGACACAAAAGAACAAGGCAAGATGCGTGACTGAAAGAAACATTCTCCAGGGAAAGCATGAAGTGTACTTGGCAGAGAATAATTTGGGCACAGGCTGCAAAATCCTAACCTTGAAATGAGGTCTCCAGATTTCAGGGTGGGGAGGATAGGTGGAAGAAAAAAATCCAAAACAAACTCCACCAAAATAAAATAGAAAACTACAAGCAAAAAAAGTTATTGGGAAGTTTGTGACACATTTTTTTAGACACTGAAAAATTAAAAAAATGCATATCATTAATTCAGTTTATAAAGATTTGTCAGCCACTTTGGTGCATCTATATATTTTTCCCCCAGTTGTCCATGTGCCATACACAGTAATTCACTATGTGGCTCTCATCTAAAGCCTTAGCAAAGGAGACTGGACAGGGAAGATGGGGCAGTTTGCTGTAAAGTATACATGGTCTGAGCATTACTGAGGCAAAGGATGCTTAATTTTGCTACCTCTGCCTAAGATGATCCTTCAGTCCCAGCAAGACTGACACCCTGGCAGGGCCCACTATATCCAGATCACAAAATGAAACTACAACAATGGAGGATCACAAGAAATTATCCTCACACTTGAGCTCCTTCTTATTGCTTTTCAGAGCCTAATTTTTGCAGAAGGAAAAAAAAAAAAAACAAACAAAAAGGCACAAACTGCATAGAGCTGACATGAAGCCCAGTGGGGACTACAGCTCCTTGCCATTATCTGCCAGCTCCATAATGATTTAGCCTCCAGGAACATACTCCAGAAGCAACAGCAGGAGATGGTGCAGCAGCTTGCTGATGTCAGCTGCAATAGAAAGCACTTGAGATGTGGGTATTTGGCTTACAACAATGCAAAGTGGAACTCTCCAACCACAGTCATCCAAATAAATTGAGGCACAAGATTCCCAGGTTGCCAATTAGCAAAATTTGAATAACATCACTTGCCCATTGCAAGCTCCCCATTTGTACTCTCAGTCAACTATTTGGTATAGACAGATATGGTGGATGTGGGTCAGTCACAGAACTGGTTGAAATGGTGTGAAGTAATTTCAGTGCAAGATAAATTCTCTTACACAGGTATGGAGGGGAAAAGAGTATTTTACACAAAGAACTGTTAACGATTCATCAGATACAACATAATAATATTATGTACATATAACAATATATGTTGTATAAAACAGCATATATAATACACCTTGTATAAAATGTAATGTTCATGTGCATATATAAACCAAATAAATTTGTATTTTTTCTTATTCAAGCATACTTCCCTGTAATAAGCATGATGGGTTTTTTTCATTGCTTAAAGGACTAACCAGCTAATGTAATAAACAATCAGAATACCACAACAGAGTACCAGCGAGGGATTTAGATGCCACAGTTGAGGGTTCTAATTATTAAACACACAATACAGAAATGAATAATTAAAACAGCACAGATATTAAAACTCCTTTAAATGAGACTAAATTCTATTAGATGTATGTGGAGGAACGGTACCTGTTACAGATGCAGAACAACACACAGCTCTCAGTTACTGAGGCAAGAATCAGTGTGATATCAAGAGGTGACTTCTGTGCTCTTTTAGATATCTTAGAAAGTGCAAAGAGGGATATGACATGCGCTTTTACCAGAATGCCAAATCTGAAAGCCAAGGCGTGGCTCAGTTTGGGGACAGCAACGGCCATGGAAAATTTCTCTTCAGAGGACCACAAGAATACGAGAGATTTGCAGAATGCTAGTGAATGTTTTCCTTTCCTTTTTCCATCAAAAAGATGACTCCTTATTTCTTGGCTGTTAAGCTGGTAATTCCCTTGGCTCTCAACTATCCTGGAAAGCAAAGCCATACCTGCAGAAAATGCCTTTCCTACGAGCTGTACTGACAGAGCCAGAGGTTTCATAATGTTCTTGTTCCGGGATGGGTCTTGAGTTCCACTTAAGTTAACAGCAGAAGATGATTTTGCTGGACTGAATACTGAAGAATCTGAGAAAAGAAGTTATTTAATTAAGTAATGATTACAAATTATATATATATATGTGCATATATAATTTGTATTACATACACAGGAACAGTCATACACATTTATCTAAACTCATGTCTGCATGTAATGCAAACAATTTTTTTACACTACTAAGAAATATCCGTATATCTCTATTTTTTAGGAGTTGTAACAAACATTTAACTGGACATTTATCATGTCTGCATGTAATGCAAACAATTTTTTTACACTACTAAGAAATATCCGTATATCTCTATTTTTTAGGAGTTGTAACAAACATTTAACTGGACATTTATATATAATTTTATAATCTACTGAACCCATCATTGATCTCTTCTACAATATTTTGCATTCACATACACTCAAAAAATATTTTAACTGCAGAAAGGGCTATGTCATTGCTCCTTAAAATACCCCCATGGGATAGGCAAGTAAACACAGTTATCCTATGTTACAGATGTGAAAGCTAAGGCAAAGAGCTTATGTGACTTGCCCCCCAGCAAGCATAGGGAATAAGCACTGGAATAAGTTGCCTAAAAAGGTTGTGGGATCTCCATCACCTAAAATTTTCAAGAACAAATTACTGAACCTCTGTCAGACACAGCTGAGCTTGACTTAGGCCAGAAAAAAAAAATATCAAATACATAACCTCCTTACAGCACTACTGTCTAAAAGGCTATGAAAAGTGTATGTCCATTTATAAGTCTGGGTAAGAAATGAAGGGTATCTGAACCCAAACTCCTTGCATGAATTAACAAACAGCAACTCCTTAGAGCACTTTACCAAGGCTGAAAAATATAAACCTTATTTTATAGATGGATAAACTGAAGAACAAACAAATTCTAATACTTGCCCAATATGAAACTGTAAATCAGAACTGATTCCAAACCCCTCAGCATGTAGGCCCCTACTTTAACATCAGGCATTTAATATCCACAATTTACTTCAACAACAATTCAACATTTGGATGCTGATACACTTACAAATCCAAATTCTTAACAGGAGTGAAAGAATATTAACTCAGCATCAGTCCAGAAAGTAGTTTGCAACAAGCAGGCAAAGTAGGCTAAGTTCACCTACAGATGTCCTAGTAAAACAGCCAGGTAAAGAAAACAGAAGGCAAAGACCAACTTGATCCACCAACTACAGTCACCCTCAGGACACACACCATTTGTCAAAAGAGGGTGGGGAGGAGAGTCTGCTTTGCCAGACAGAGTAACTGAGATGGGGAACAAACACAGAAGCCTCTGCTGCTGCCACTCCGCCAGAAAACCTTGTCCATATTCGCAGGAAATATGCTGAATGGCTATCAAAATAGACCACCAGGGTCAGAGGCTTCGGAGGAAAACGTTGGTGTGTCATTAAATATGATGTAGTAAATATGCAGTGTTCAAGTTTTCCTCAAAGTAAACTGTCCAGAAGCCTCAGGGTTTTTTTTTCTCTCTCTAGTTCTAGTACATTTTCTTGAAATTTTATCTATGAACACAGATGTCGCTGGTATATGTTTAAACATCACACCGGTACCTAAGCAGAACTTGTAGTACTACCAGTTATTAAAATTGTTCATCTTTCTGTTGTAAAACACTATTTCTAGTTGCTTAACACCCTTTTAACACCTGAAATGAAGTTTTCCCTCGTGTGTCTGCCTAGAACTGAATTTTATATACTGTTCAAGGTTTCAGCTATTTTGCATTGCCAGTCACCTCTCCTTTGCAATGGAACTGTATCTTCCCACACCATTTTGAAAGCGGAACCTGACACCAGACTGCAATGTCATGGCCGCACCTTACCGTCAACTTTAACTATGGTATTTCAAAATTCTCTTGTGCTCTAATTTCTACCACAAAATTACCATTTCAATGCAATGCTCTTGAATGTGCCAATAACTATCTACCTACAGGTATCTTCTAGAACTTAGAGACTGAGCTGCTCACTTACAAGGGCAGAAAACAGAAATATTTACACAACTTTAAAAGGAAAAAATAGGTACGAGTTGACAACAAACTGAAAACAATTTCAGAAAGCAACTTGCTAGTAAGTAGTCCTGTTTTAAAACAACTGAGAAGTCAACTCAAAGTACAAACAGCTATGCAGAGCCTAGGAGAGAAAAAGTCAGACCTCCATCATAGGTGACACATGTCAGAATTCACGCCACTGAAAAAAGGTGCTCTCGCCCCTTCTCCCGGTCACAGGGGATTCATATGTATGCATGTGGCATTATCTTCACTAGAAGATAACAGCAGAAGGAGATGAAAAGGTTTTGACAACATGACCTAAGAGTACAAACAGTGACACACAGAAACACCAACCAGACTGAAAATCACAGTGAGTGATAAGGATAAAGCAGTATATAAAATGTGTATCTATTAAATTGGCAGGTACAATAGAAGACAAAGTTGTGTAAATACTGGATCACTTTGCTATTTCAAATAAATAGGTTCTCATGCATCTGCACAGTTCTCATGCCAGGATCTGGAAGCCAAGGGATCATGCAATGAAATGCAGATGTGTTTAAACAACACTCTCATTTAATTTTAACCAAAGCCTAAAGCATATAGCTTCCTAAACAGAGACAGGGGGGACCACCTGGGGAAAGTGTCTCTGAACATACTGATCAGTGATTACAACCTCATAAGAATGTGTATGTTCAGCTTTTGTTTGTTATTCCTTTTTAACATACTTTGTAAGTGGAAAAAGTATTTTAACAACCTTGGTTTTATATCTGCATTTAATTCTTCTCTAGAGAAATATATATCCTGGTACATACATATCAACCAATTACAACAACTAACAGAAAGTATTCTCCTGTTTTTAATTTTTCAAGAAATAGCACAGACACAAAAACATAACAGCACAGATGAAGCTGCAATAAAGCAATGAGAAAAAAAGCTCAAAGAAAAGCACCTTGGCTATTTGCAATAAAGAAACAGATAGAAGAAATTAAGATGCTACTTCTTTGTCAGCCAATGTCTATTTGATTTTTACAGTTTCTCCTTGTTTAAGTATGTCATTAATAGCTTTCTAGAACACTTATGAGATGCATGTTAGCTCACATAACAGAAAACCACTGTATGTGTATGGGGAAATTGCTATTCTAAGTACACCCTTATGTGAAATAAAATTTAAATAAATAAATAAATAAGCAAGCAAACAAATAAAAGCTGCCCCCCTAACCTGAAAAGGAGATTATTTTCCTTTTCAAGACAAATAGTCTATATATTACATAAACACTTCCCCTCTAAATGTGTAATTCAAGCTTTTTTTGAGATCCACAAAAAAATTAAATGAAACGAACACAGGGAGACACAGGATCAAATAAATTAATCAAAAGATCTTTTAATATTTTTTAATCAACTACTCTTATTAGGACTACGCTAACCTTCAGCCTCACCTGGGTCTTAACCTTTCACAAAGCAAATTTTAAAAGGCATCTTCCCTGCTGTAATCTATCCACAGCTTGAGGTAAATACCCAGTTGTTTACAGCATCCCTGAACCACCGATATCTGAGGTAACTTACCACCCCCAATGGTTATCTTTATAGCACTTTCAGCTCCTACCTGTCTGAGTGAACCCTGATTTGTATCCATTAGCTGATCCACCCTCTGGGGTCGTGGACGGTGACACCGAAGAATTTGGTTTAGCAGAGAGGCTAGCAGCAGATGATTGCCTGCTTCTACATTCTGCAAACGAAGCAGCTACAGTACATATTAACAAGGCCTGCCTTCCAGTAGGAAAGTTCAGCAACACAGTGGCGAAAGGTGACAAAACGTTAAAAGCATACATACAGCACGTACAACAAACAGCGGCAAATGGCAGCATTCAGTGAAAATACGGCTCTTGCAGTTTAGTCAACTTTGTCTTCTAATTAAGAAAACCTCCCTGGGGGCCACTCAGAGGGCCAGGCAAATACAGACCAGATGCTGCAAAATGGCAAGAGCCTTCAGTTCACAGCTTCCAAGAGATTTGAAAGTATTGGACGTATCCCAGGAAACACTCAGTGACTTCTGTGGCACAACCTTTATACAAACCGTCATATGTTGCCCTTTAAAAGGGGAAATTGTGCTGAAACCCAGAGTCTTAGTACGCCTTCACAAAGCCTTCAGGGACATCTCAGCACTATGAGTGTATGTCTGGATGAAAACTGAGTTGAGAGAGGAGAAAGTCACCTTAAAAATCACACATTAATCCATTTTTAAATGAGATCTAATCAGGTTTTGTTTGAAGAGAAGGAGGCGTTTAAAAGAATTTCTCTTCTTCTAATTAGACCTTTAATACAAGTAAAGGGTGAAATGTTATGAGATGGATGGTAGCAATATGGGGATACAGCCTACCAAAATAATGCCCATGAGGTCAATTCTTGATCAATTTTCTAAACTTTCATGGGTGCTCAAAACACTTGCAATCAGCATATAACCAAAAGCGACCCCAGTGTCTGCCTCTTTCACATGTGTGTTACTCCTGACTGCATTTACCAGGACACACATGAACCCCAACTGCATGAGCATCAGGGATAGGTTTCAGAAAAAGGATTCCAAAAGTAAAATAAGGTTTCCTTTTTCTGTATTTGGAACTTCACTACCAAATTAAATCTTTCTGTAGTATCTGTGAAAAATGATGCTGAAGAACACGTCTACTCTAAAGCAGTAGTTAATTATACTTGCAACTGAGAAAAGCAGCTGAAGCCACGATCCCTTTGAACCACTAACTGATACAATACTATAATCACTCATACAGCTCGGTGATAACCATCTCTTTCTGGTGTCATGCTGCTATTCACATGAGGATGCGACTCTTCAGATGTGCGTCAGTCCTCCTGTAGAGCTTCTCCTCTCCTCACATCATCCTCTTTGGAACAACAGGCACCAGATCGAACTCTGTCTTTACTGAGTGAAACCACAGCTGAGGAAGACAGGCAGTCTGCATATATACCAACTTAGTAGATAGTGAGTAGGTAAACCATTCTCTCCTTAAGTCTTTGCACGGCTCTTGCTCCAAAAAAACTGCATCCTTCAATAACAGACCCAACGGCTACCTCGGCTTGGGGTCATAAATGTAAACTCTTTAGCACATAACAATATTGCACAAGTTACTCTGGTAGAAGGTAAACCCAAGTGTAAAACACACTGTAAATGGCAAGAGTGTGCAAGATTTCTCCTCTTTCCTTGAGATCAGTGACCTGAGCTTGCTTAATCTTATGGCGTGCTAGCTATCCTCAGGCATTAGACTGATTGAATTGCACCTGCTAAGATGAGTATCAGTGGGAGGCCTAGCTGTGAGTCACCTTGCTTCAGGCACAGAAAAGAATCAGCAGACCGAGCAACCTTGTTTCTTCTACCAAGATGGCTGCACATCCTAGGAAGGGCAGATTTAGGGCTCCCACTGAAAGTGCGGGGAGATGGAGGAAGGCCATTTGCGATTGTATGGTTACTAATAAGACTTAAATAAACCTCTCTGGGAAAATCCAGACTTCAGTAAAATCAGTGGGAGTTTCTCCTTCAAGCAGTAAAGAAAGTAATCTTCTATGGTTCCTTTTGAATGCATACATTTTCAATTGCAACTTTCAATTTTCCATTCAACATCACACTAATATAATAAAAAACCCCTAAGTGAATGGGCACCTTTATTACCTTTCCAGCAAATAAGGGGTCCCTTTGACAGTACACCTTGGGAGCTTCTTACTAGGTAGTACTTTAAGTGCTTCTGCTTCTTTGGCTGAGTGGTTAATTTCAGGTTGATATGATTGGAAAACTCTGTGAAGTACCGAAATCCTCTTTCTCCACAGCCTATACAATTCCCAGAAAATCCTGGAAGAGTGAAGCAGAAGAGATACATACAGATTAAATGACTTGTACTATCTACTAGCAATAAGGTCACTTTAACCTACCTGCACATCCAGTTCAGAGAGACTGGAGGCCTTCATCCAGACAGCTTCTGTAGATGCCCTGCACAGCAAACGTGTGTCAGGAAGCAGCCAAACACAGGCAAATTTTAGTCTTAGGTTTTCTGAAACTCTTCCATCTTTCTAGGTCATGCTCACTTATGCCAAAATCCTACCACCAATTTTCCACTCTAGGCAGTGCAGAGAGGAATAACTACTTGGCAGCAGGAGAGCTATGATGCCAGGCTAGGAAATTTCCATAAGGAAAAAAAACCCCAACCCAATCAATTTTTGTACCATAAAAAAACATGGATTCCAAGCTGCATGCATCTCTCCAAACAGTGGCTAATCCATAGTAGCCACTGCAACTTCATGTGACTAAAATCAACCTTAATATCTAACAAATTTTCTCTGAGACTCCTTATGCAAAGTGCTTTCCAAGTAAGCTGTCACAGCTTATTAAAGTCTTAAAAGCAACCATTTGGTGTCAAGATTTTCATGGCAAAATAAAGGAGTGCTCCAGAACATTTTTAAAACCTACAACCTGTCATGAAAGTAAGAGACTTAGGAACAAAGGCAGAAGACTGCTTTTCTGCAATGTTTCCAACATGGTTTCACAGAAGGGGGTGAAATTTTGAGTCGAGGTCTGGAGGACAGGATCCAGACTGAGGACAGAGTCCAAACAGAAGATTATAAGCACCCTTGATTTCCAATGCCATTCACAGCTATGTTAATGGGAATGTTGCATATAGACGGCACCGGTCTAACTTCTCCTAGAACAAAGCACGCGGCATGTTCTGAAACGGGCCTGCCTTAAAATCCTTGTTGTTTGAATAAGCCCTCTATTATCTCGTGCTGAACAACTAAACTCCTCTGGCTTATTTGCCACTTCACTCACCTCTGAATTGCTTTCAACCCTTAGTGAATAAATATTTTATATTCTTTCTGGAACATCAATAATGATTTATAATATTGCTGGGCAGATTAATAGCTAGCAGAAATGCTTCATTTTTCTTTTTTTCCATTTACTAATCAGTTCAAGATCTGTAACAGAACCAATTTTTCACCCTTGCTACTATCATTATTTTCCACAATGCCAAGAACCTTGGAGAACACTGGTTCCTACACTTACCTGTCAGCCAAATTTGTAGTTTAATGAAAAAGATATTCAGTCTTTTTGACAAAACACATTTTCCGTAAAACTCTTATTAATGAGGCCATTGTCTTTAGCCTTAGTGTGCCTCATTATCATCTTTTACCATCATGTTGCAGAGGATGCCAAGAAGTAGATTTCTTTATCCTGTTTCTCCTGGGACTGAATCAGTCCTTCCCTTCCCCCTTAAACCCACAGGAACTATTGGTGCATCTCCATTGTTGTCAGAAACAGTCATCAGGGTCTCACGGAGCTACCAAGTCAACTCTACTCATAGGTACGAGTTACACAGGCCTAGAGGCATTTAAATATGTAACATCAGCAATGCCCGAGCAGAGATGAGAGTCAATTAGCTCATTATCAAATGATATCAGAGATGATAGATGGATACAAAGCTGGGGGGGTGGGGTGGGAGGAAAGCTTACCAACAAAGACAAGTAGTACCACATTTAATCAGACTAAACACCATCTGTCTATCAGATAGTTCTTATTGATCAGCTCTTGACACTTCCCCTGCTCAGTGGGAGAGAAGGTCCTCTGAGGATGGTGGTATACACCAGAGTACTCCATGATCCCACATGCCCAACCATACCCAGCAAGGGCACATCACACCACAGCTCCTATCTAACTCAGACCAGTGGGATTTCGGTCTTAGGTCCAAAGGTTTACAGCGTGTAGTAACATATTAAATGGGTTTAAGGGATAAATAACATTAAAGCACCTAAGTACAAAACCAACGTGCTTTTAATAGTTTTGCAAAATATTGCTGGTCTGGACCAGAATTTGAGCAGTATGGTTAAATCAGGGTATTTATGCTTTATTGTAATTTCCTCCCTGTTGAAAGGTCTTTCTGAATATATTCTAGGCACCACAATGACCAGAGGGAGGAATAAGAGAGTAAATTCAAAACAGGCTAAAGGAACCAAAATACATTAAATCACTTTTACTGGCCTGTTAAAATGTATACTAGTTGTACTCCAGGCAGGATATCTAGGTGCACATACGCCTGTCTTCAGTCACCAAGAAGCATTCTTGTATTAAAATTTAAAGTTCATAAATGTAACCAATTATGATGTAAATGTTTGGGGGGTTTTCCCCTATGTATTAGATTTTTGAGAAGCAAACTGCCCTCAGAGCTCCTAATGAGAACAATGTTCCCGGTGCAGCCAAGGGCAGAATTTGTCCCTTAATCCACAGAAAAATAGAGAGGTCATCTTCAACAGTGGCAGGAGCATATTTCTTCTTAAATGAAAATGCTGTAAGCATCAGTAGAGATAAAGAGTATGTGGATAGTTTGCATTTAGAGTGCCAGGGCTGCAATTGACTTCTGCCTACACAGAAATCACCGAGCTTCAATTGTGGTTAATTGCGGAATCAGGGACTTGTAAAATGGGCTTTTAAGGCAGGTTCAGCTACAGACTTAATTCAATAAAAACAAGCCTCTCCTCAACATATTTCTAATAGAGGGTCATTAGCTGAAATTACTTTAGATAATTTTGAACTGACCTTTTTCTCTGAATTATTATGGCATGATTAAAAAAAAAATAAAAAAATCTCTTACCTAAAAGTGCATTTTTTCCATGATCATCTGGCAAAAACCGCTTGTCAACAGCGCAGACTAGAATGTGCTCAGGAAGGTTGGGAGATTTGGCTCCTACTAACAAGAAGCCTGCTGGGATATCAATTTGCTCCATGCACAGAGATACTAACCGTAAATCCTTGCCTGCTTGACAAAAACCTAAAAAACAAACCAAAACAAATGATAAATCTTCAAAAGATTTAATCTAATTTTTTTCTTTTTATCAGTTACAAAAGCAAATGGGGCTTCACAACTTGATGCTGAAACTGAGGGTTTTAATATATCCTTTTCAAGGGAAATAGAGGAAATGGAGATAGCATCTCATCAGATCCACTAGCTCAGGGTTTCAGAGGCAATAGATAAACATTATTTTAAAGAGATCCTGAACACATTCAGGCAGAGAAGAGACATAAGTCTCTAAAGACTAGATATGAAATGGCTCAGAAACTCAATTTTTCAAACACATTCAAAATAAGAAGGGAAGTTCGTGATTTTATAACAGAAAACAGCTCTTAAAACATGCCGAAGAGTATTTTTTCTTTGCCAAATTTTAGTTTACAGTCTTTTCAAGAGAACCAATTTTGTCTTTGTTGCTTGTAACAGGCTGGCAGTTGTACATAAACCTCACTAAGTAATACAAAGGAATGATAAAAATTGTTGAGTGAAGTTTAGTACTGACTACTAAAGGAAAAATATTTAAAAATCCAATTTTTAAGTTGTTTATACATTTTAGGAGTTCCAGCAAGTAAAATATTCACTGGTTTTAGAGATGTACACCATGTTTTCTTTAAGTGTCCAACTGAGTCTCTTGAAGTCTCAATAGACCGCATGATTTCAAGTCTCCAATTAGGTTTTTTTCCCCACCCAAACACACGTATGCACACAAAATAAGAACATAATGTTGGTTCTTGTGCTACTTACTGGTCAATGTAAGGCTAAAGCCAGCGGCAGAAGTGGGCAAAACTGGAGACTGGAGCGAGCTTCTGCTCTTCCATGTCCTGCAGTGAGCAGGTGGCAGGCTGGGACACACAAAAAAGTATGGCAAGGCAGCCCAGAGCTGTGGCCAGGCACCACAAGGAGGCCATTGGGAGCTCAGGACCCGGGGTGAGCTTGGCAGCCACGTACCAAGCAGCCACAGTGGGGATTTTCAAAAGGTTAGATAGGATAGCTTAGAGCAATTACAGGACCTCTGGAGGTCCAGCTGGTCCAATCTTTTGCTCAAACCAAAGCCAGCTTCAAAGTTAGATTTTTTTGTCTAAGTAAATAAAAAACAACATCCAAAGACTCTTCCATTAGTTTCAACACTGGACTTACAGAGATCAAAATCGCCCTTCACTTTTTTGTACAGCTCCACCATATTATTTTTATTGAGTAATTTCTACTTTCAAGCAAGGAAACAACAGGTGTACAAGAAAGCAACAGTCATGTGGCTTCCTTCACAGGAAAGGATATGATCACTTTGGGCTTTTTGATTTCCCTTAGGCAGAAGTCAATGAAAGCACTACCAAGTTTTATGAAAAACCAGACTTTTATGTTGCGTTCCCCTCCAATTCTCACTTCTCCAGCTGCAACATCAGTGCTTCAGTCTGGCCTCACACCTATCCCAGCAGCAGCTGGCAGAACTGCCCCCCCCCCCCCATTTCAGGATATCCAAAGACATCACACGGTTATCCACTGACCATCTCTTGCTACAGCCTAACACAAACAACACATACATGCATCTGCATGAACCAATACTTGAGAATAAAATAATAATCACAATAATCCACATTATTGTTAAAAACAGACATAACAAACTAAATTTGAAATCACTGTAGTATCTATTAGGACTTCAGCTATTAATGTATATTACTTACATTTAATTTAAAATATAGTCAAGTAGTCCATAGTTACAGAAATTGTAAGGAAAAAAAATCAAACCACTGGAGAAGGACACTGGCTAAGCACCTGGAAACACAACGTGATCACAACTTAACCAAGAGCCATCTCAACTCTTTATTAATATGTGTGTCTGCACTACTATGCAAAAACCCCATAGTTTAAAACTTCAGCAAAAATGGTGAAAGTTAATGGGTTTTGTTTTTATCTCAAAACTGTACCAAGCACAGAGGATGCGCAAAGTGGAATGCACATAATCAGCTAGCATGAACTTCCTGGCAAGCAGCAGCTTGCTGAAAACACAGTCCAGCACAGGTTCAGTCTTGTGCCTACACCCACAATCTGTTGAACCAGTTTTTGGCTGAATAGTTTCTTCATTTATTCAATCAGTTCAGTTCCAGCAGCAGCGCATTTGAGCTGAAAGCTAGCTTGGATTCACCCCTCGCACATGCCTTCTTCCAGCCAATGAATTAAAGTGAATTGCCTAAAGTTTTTATTTACAAATCCATGGATTATAACAATAACTTACCAATAAAAAGTTACATATGTTTTAGGGGAAAAGCATTAAAACCACATATTTAAAACAAAAATTATTCTTTTCTGATTAGATGCAATATGATTTTAGTATCTTAAACTCTTTTTAAGGTGTATTCCTCAGAAACATATTGACCCTAATTGAATAGAAGGCTAGGTACCAGGCTAAGTATTATCTAGACTTTTCAATGTAATTTAGAAAGAACCAGTTGCAGATAAATCTAGGAAGAAAACTCCCTTAAATTCAAAATAGAATTTGCCTATTCAAATGTTTATGCCACTTGGGTATTCTGTCCAGAATTTTCAAAACTGGCCTTAAATATTTAGGCATTCAGTGAAATCTGAGTAACTGACAAGCTTAGAAAATACCACTCTACATCCAGACTTTAAATAGAAAAATTACCCACTGCTGACAATGTGGGCAAACAGGAAATCTGTAGATAAGGATTATGAAACAGCAAAAGCAGCAAGATTTCAAGACAGATTTAAACCTGTGCTTTTACACAATTACTCTTTAGCCTTGTTTCTACCTAAAAATTTCCAGGAAAGGCCCAGAAGCACAAATCGCAACCAGGAAGAGGCTTTTGAATGAATTTTTAGCAATGGCAATACAAGGACACTGAAGAAAGCAGGATTTTGGTTGTCAACGTTGTTAACAGTTATGTTTCAACACAGACTTGCTTTCAGAAAGAGCACACAACATTGACAGGGCTGAATATCTTATGAGGAACTTAGAGCCTCTTTGGATGCTTGAGGGTTTTGGTGTCCCAGTGAGGTGAAGCAATGCTCCAGCACTCCACAACATCTGAGACGAAAGCAAAGACTTGGCTATTTTCCAGGCTAGGAGCAAAACAACTTCAGCTACACTTTGAGCAGCTGCACATCACCATTCTACATGAATCCCCAGGCCAGAAGGTGCAGGAAAACCCTAAGAAACCCATCACAACATCTTAACAGGTTTATAAGCATTACTCAGTAACGTCTTAGCAGTACCCACTGAAACAAACTGCTGTATCTCAGTCTGCTACCACAGGCAACAGCAGCCTCTCCTCTGAGATACTGTTGATCTGAATATATTTAATATTTCCCACCATTTAGGATATATAGGACTAGTACTGTAGAAATGCTGCATCCTGCCTAATCTGCAAACAATACCTGATTTACCCCCCATATCGTCTTTTACTCCACCCAAAGTGCTCTCAGATCCCTTCCATGTTCCCCTTCTTCCTCCTTGCACAATCCCCTCCGGCATCCTCCTCTGCTTTGTTTGGCGACATCTCTGGATCAGAGGTATGTATGTGTAGACTGGCTAGCCAGCACATGCCTCTGTAATGTTCAGGCTGTGTAAGAGGAGAGCTATAATTAATTTTCTGCCCCAGGAGACATTAGTCTGGGGACATTGATGTCATCCAATGAGCTCCCGAACTTCACAAATCTTGCTGAAATCCAGTACCTTTAGGATCTCTACATCTCTGCCAGAAGTAGTGGAAAGCAGCTACCAGCTTCCTGACAGATGGGCAGCAGAGCTCACAGGCAACTGCCAAAATCTTGTTTTCTGAGGGAGCGAAACAAGTAACAGGGCTGATACTAACAGGTTTCCTCTGGCTCCCCTTCTGCAGAGGGGAAAGGATCCCAATGGGCGAGCAGCAAGAGGGGACAGCACAGCCAGACCCTCAGACCCCCTGAGGGGTCTCCTCTTGTTTAGTCAACAGCTGCAGCAAGGGAGCCAGGGAGAGCTGTGGAGCTCGGCCAGGTACAGCTGGGGCTCACTTCCACCAGGACATATGGAGAGAATGCAAATCTGCTTCTGAGCAGTAAAAGTCTTGAATTCTCCTTCAAAGACACGTAGATGGTATACTCAAGAACCCATCATTATCCTTCTTAACCTTGGCTTTTGGGGCTGCAAATCACTCTTCCAGTTTTAAGTTCCTGCTGCTTTTTTAAAATGAATGAGAGAATTCCACCCAAGAAACATTGATTTGAAAGCAAGTAACTGACTGTGGGGAGAGGAAGGAGGGATTAACCCCTTTCTCTGCTACATTGTCTTTTTCTAGCTAGCAACACAGAGACCCCAACCTTATTTTCTTTTCTGTTCTGCATGATTTTGCATTGATATTTAATTGTTAGAGATAACCATTTCCACATTAGGAAAGAGAAGACATGATGTCTCTGTACAAGCAGAACTTGTGTTGCCCATGTTTAAGAATTAGAACATGCAAAATCCATTTACATTTCATAGCTATTCATTCATAATTGAGCTTGCACCTAAATTTCTATGTCAAGCAGCACTTGACTGTGCATGACTCTTAAGAAGAAAGAATGGCACTTCAGTGTCACATTGAGCTGCGTACCTTTTAGGGACATCTAAGTATGAAGAAGAGAAAACCCATGAGCCACTAAAACAAACTAGCTTCGCTTTATGAAATTGTTTACCAACATGTAACTATAAAAAGTAAAAGCTGTTCCATTAAAAAAAATCATCTTCCCACAGGATCTCAGCTTTGTTTTAAATAAAGAACAGGCATTTATATTCTGATTAGAGATCTGCAAATACTGAGAGCAGTCACACACACACACAAAAGAATAATTAATAGTTTTTACAGATATTATCTGCTTTTCTTTGAAAGAAATTTATTAGGTTTTGCTTCTGAGAAGCACACTTGCATTCTCCAACATCACTTCATTTAAATGAATCCAGTCCCATCTTCCTGAAAATTAAAATGTATACCCAAATCTGTCAATACCTGGAAGTGCTGAAATCTTCTTAAAATGAAATTTGTATATATTTTTCCCTTTTCCCACTAGTAACAAGAAGTAGTTTCAATGTGGGGTACCAGCCCCTTGTTGTACTGCAATAAATGGGGTATTTGCATAAGGAATTAGCTTTCAAGAATTACATATGAATTACTGGTCACTGTCACTTGCTATTGTAACTTCACAGTAACTTATCAGGTGTTAAGTATCTGCTTACCTAATTGTTTCTGAAACTACCTTGGCCCTTCTTTAAGCATCAGGTAAATTGAGGATTTACTAACAAAAGAAAGGTGCTACTATTTTGTTTCCCACAGCTTGCATAAAATGCTATTCCACAAATTAGAAACAGCCTCTTTTAAAGCTACAGCAAACATGTGGTTCAGAACAGCTTCTTGTATTATTTTGTTGCATATTTGAGGTACCTGTATGAAAATGAAGAATTATATTTCTTGAAACCTTATTTTCATGGAAGGTGTAAGTTAATTACAAAAATTTGTGTTGAGCAGAAAAAAAAAAAAGTCCCTGAAAATAAGTTAATCCCTTTTACGACTAATACTAAGGATCAATAGCAAATGCAGTTACTCTTTCCAATGGAGAAACAAGGAAAACTCTCCTTAACAGGAGAGTTAAGGGATCTAATACGGCCAGCTGAGAAGGAGCCTCCAACAAACTGTCACTAGTGAGGCACTTGGGTTTTTTAAACCAATGACTAAAGGCATTAAGATCTACTTTCTGCACTCATGTGACTGACAACTCAGCCATCTAAATAAAAGAACAAGTCACCACAGAAAATAATACGATGGTTATGGCATACAACCTGAATTCAGGAAAAGCAAACAGCACAAATACTATAGAAGGGAAGAAGGTTTCACCCCATCTCTACTAAAAGGTGGGGGACAGTTTTTACAGCAATGAACCGGAGGTTCTAGTACCAATGTTTTGCTCTCGGATAAGCAATTA
Source organism: Astur gentilis (assembly GCF_929443795.1). Lineage (NCBI taxonomy): Eukaryota > Metazoa > Chordata > Aves > Accipitriformes > Accipitridae > Astur > Astur gentilis. Next base: position 2,789,038 of record NC_064881.1, on the reverse strand, counting down.
AATACATGCTTAGTTTAAAGCATCCAAACATTTACAGTGACTTCAATTAGTCTATCAGTATTCTTTAACTTTTCCTAATGTTATTTATCTTTGTAATTAAATAACTAAGATAAGGGATGTAAACAATGGCAGCAATCCTGTCTTACATCTCCGGAAGGGCATATTCATGAGATGAAAGATGAGCTATCAGATTAATATCTTGCTGAGATGGTCTGCAGCATGAATGTTGGGGAACCTGGGTGTTTTCAACACTTACGTAAAACTGTCCTAACAGATTATTAGCAGTACTTAAAAATACGTATTTTCCTTTCCTTTTCCAGATTAAAAAAACCACTGGTCTCTTGAATCAGCTTCTTGAGAACAACATTGAGGAGCGAGACAAGATTTTGTAAATTCAGAATGGTAAACTTGACAAAGAATAATGAACAATCCTAAAATTCTGCAGATGTAACGTAGGAAACTTTCTTCTAGGGTCCTTTGATCATAAGAGACTTATGGATAAAAATCAAAACACAGAACTACCCCGGAAGGTCACCTTTTTCCAGGACATACTAAAAAGCATAATATTACATATATACATGAGCATACAGTTACACATATTATGTAACTATAGCATAACTAGGCATAACCTCGTGACATGCAATACGCAGCCACAGCATAGAGGTCTGCTTGCAGTGGGCGCTTGAGAGCTAAGCACCTCCTTGCAGTGCTGTGTCCGGAAGGGCAGCCTTACGAAGCAATCCTGAGATGGCAAAGGCACTAGCAAACATGGAACAGTTTGCACGTGGATGGAAGGTCACCTCTCAAAGACACAGACATTTATCTGCAAGCCCACAACTAACATTTTTGTCTGGTCATGCAATTGCAACCAGGGATTACCAGAATGTATGAGGGAGACTGAGAAAGTTCTCTTGATGTCATATAAAAAGCTCTTTCACAATCAAATACATGGTGGCCTTGGAGCCTGATAAGGTTTTCAGACCTACTCCTGCTACTGGGAGGCTGGTCCAGAACTGTGTCACAAACAGTTAAAGAACCCTAAACCTTTAGCCTGAATGCATTCACAACCATTTTATGCATCCATTACACTTCCACGGGGCACTGTTGGCATGACTGGCTCTTCTCCCTCCTTAGTGTTTTATTCTTGGTATATTTAGATTGTGTACGCATATGCCATCTCAGCTTTTGTCCTGGCAGGCAAAGAGCCTCATTAGATAGAGCTCCTTCCTCCTACCATCCTGTTGGTTCTCCTCCACATCCCACCCAGTTTATTTTACATTTCTTTAACAGAAGTGATCAGAACTGCTCCTGCTCTCCACAGGAGGTTTTACAGCCTTTATTGATACTTGTCCTCAATTGAGAATACCTTCCTAGGAATACATGATTTTATAATTTCTCCTTCTCTCCACCAATTTACAAGGCTCCAAAGGATAGCAAACCCACTTCTGTGTGATTAACAAATTCACCCAACAATATTCCCCAGCTTCCCACGATAGCCAGTAGCCTTTCTATTCTTTGTGTTGCAGGGAACTGGCGGTACATTGTTACGGAGGATAAATATGCTCATGTAAGCTGCATTTGGAAGGGGTAAAGGCAAAACTGTCAACATTTGCCACTAACTACCCCCCCAAAAATGTCAAAGAATTACTGGTGATTAGTGCTTACTTCTGTCACTACATATAATCATACACTACAGTAAGGTACAAAACCATTCTACAAATTACAACTTTTTAGGAACTCTGCACAAGGAAGCCCATAGTTCAGGAAGATATTGAATAAAATGTCAAGAAGGGCTTGGGAAAGGTTTTTTGTTTTCAAGTGTTTGAGGGAGGCAGGGGGATGTTTTTAAGGGAAGCACATCTAATAAATATGAATAGAAGTTAAATCTTCAGAATAGAACAATAATGGGATAAGATGAACCAATTACATCAAGTTTACTTAGTCCGAATAGGTATATGCATAATGATCTTACCCTTTCTTTAACACATTTAAAACCAAACAAAAATAATACTGTCAACAATTTTGCTTATCTTGAACAACAATCAGGACAGCTCAGGTTAAGCAAGCAATGGCCAGCAGACAGGTGGGGAAGACAAGACAGACAAGTTTCTACTACTATCCCTCTTATCCCCTTGTCAGCAGAAGGAACACCAAGTCTCTTCTCCATTTTCTCTCTCCAAACTCTTCCTTCTGCCCATGAAAGCAACTAAATCCAGCTTTGCCAATGTTTCTGAGAATGATTGAGGGATAGATTGAGAACCAGCTTGTACTGATGCTGACTTAGGTAACTTCTTTGAGGACAGTAAACCAATGATAACCACAGAAAATAAAGGGCTTTCAGAAACTAACAAAGTGCCACAGTCAGTCTTAGATACTGCTTTCAAATAATACATTACATTTTATGTCCTGAAACAAGTCAGATTTAAGGCTTTGACTATAAAAGGTATTTCCATCCATCCTACCTCAAAAGCTGCTAATGGTAGAGAGTGAGCATTACACTGAGGATTAGTTGTAAAGGTCACACAGTAATAAAAATGGATACCAACCATCAGTAGTGCAAGACCCTTCCGGGGCAGGTTTTTGTGAATATGGGATTGGTGGACTACTTGAATCTGACATATCTTCATCCTCCTCTTCATCTTCCATTTCATTAACCGTTTGGTTGGTAGAAAAGTCCAGGTTTCCATTTTGTGAATATCGATGTACTAACTCTTTATCCAACTCTTCTACCTTTGGCTTCACATCTGAGAAGAATAAAAAAATAAAATAAACTTTTCAACAGAATTTGCATCTATCTCCTTTTAAAATAACCAGCATGCCATTCTTTCTTTTTAATCAGGACTAAGATTCAAATTTTGTGTCACACAGTTAACTACTTTGCAGTTTTTGGTTTTGTTTGTTTGTTGTTTTTTTTTTAAATGAAATGCATCCCACCCTATTCTCACACAGAAAAACAACAATTGAAATGTGCCATACTTTCATGGTTACCTTCCGGCAAGAAAGGAGGCTGGTCAGGATCCAGGTACAGCTGTGAGAAGATCGGCCGTGGGACAACGCTGCTACATCTCAGAGAAGCTTCTATAGAGTTATGAAGAGCTTCTTCAAAACGGGCAGATTTTAGTTGCCCTGCATATGAATTCCCCATGATCTAAAAACACAAAGAAAAAAGCTGATAAGGGGGTGGGAAAATGCACATGTAAATGCACTTATAAATGAAGAGTGAGGTCTTGCTAACATCCATCATGACAGTTATATAAAGTTAGTAAGAAAGTATGCTATGAAAATTACACCTCTAACTAGTACTACATGTTCACATTTGCTCTCAATCTGGTAGACTGTATCTTCTTGTTTCAATAACAGCTTTTAGCACATTTCTAACACTCTGCTTTTTGTCTTCTGCATACATAGCCTCTCAACAGCCTCAAGAATCTGCCTGGTGTAGAATTTAATGGAGGGTAGATAAAACTTCTATTATTGTCTTTTTTAGGATTTTCAGAGTAGGCCACAGAAGGGTGTGTAACACAGAAAATTAAAAACATCAAGTTTGGCTTCATCACTAGTTGTCTAACAGTGTGTTCACATTATCTTACTTGTCAGTATGCCATCATTTGCAGAGAAACAATACAAAGAGCCAGCCAATAACTTGAATTTTTGCTCTTGCTAATATTAATTGAAATTATGTAGAAGGTCAGTTCTCTGTCTTTTCAGGGTCTTCACCTCTTGTCTTCAGTGTAACACTATGATTTACATGCACTCTGATCCATACAATTCAAATGATCTCATCATATTCTTACAACAAAAGATGTAAGTTTAAAAAAAAAAAAAAAAAAAAAAGAGAAATATCCAAACCATACACAGCAAATGCTGTGAAATATTTTTATTTTAAATTGTGCTTTATACTAGTATAGTGGTAACAATCATTTAAAATCTGCTTTGACAAGTAATATTTATGTTTATATCAATGATGAATTTACGAACTTCATGAAATACTCAAGCACAACCAGACCTGTAGATCATTACTTCTCCTTGGGTGACATTATACAGCCCATAGACTGTTATACTTGTGCCCCAGCATTAGGATACAGACTCTCAAATGTAAACATTTAGTAGGATGGCCATGAAAGGTTTTACAATGAGCTAAGGGAGACTCATTGAAACATGAAATTTTCCACTTTGCTGGATCATTATACTATATAACATTTCCTCCAAAGAAACAGCAATCTAACATTTTCCAATATTCTGAATATAAGACTGCATTTTCAGAGAATTTTATTTCAACAGAGATAACTTTTCCCCAATTAAATCAATAGATAGAAAAGTACAAAACCTTATAATGTTACCTTTGTATTTCCCTTCAGTAGATGTCACCTAGCCCTATGACCAGGAAGAGACCTTGGCCAGAAAGATAGGTTGGCATTTAGAAAACCTACAATCCACTCCTGCTTTATCACTGGGTTGCTCAAGGTCCTCAAGGCTACCCGTAAAAGGGCAATAATGATGCCAGCCACTTAGAGCAGCATTTGAGATCTGCTGGTATAGACAAATATCTAAGAACTAAACTTTATTATACTACTGGAATCGATAGGCATGAAGCTTATGTAATTACCCACCTCCAACTTGGGAGAGAGGGTCAGTTCCCTGTTCAGTCAGAGACTTCATACAACTTTGGGGAAAAAAAAAAATTTCCGCACCTCTGACTTAGACTGGCTTTTAATAAATTCTGGGGCAACAGCATTTCCCTAGCCCAACCAGAGACAATATAAACACAATTTCTTAACATGATGCATTCGGGTATTTCAGCAATAAAATACTTGGGACAAGTAGATTCTCTTTTTAATCCTGTAAGTTTTCATTAAATTTGGAAATGGCAGGGAGTGTGTACAAACACACAACTACAAAGTGAGTCAGGGAAAAAGTTACACTGAAGTTGGATTAAGGTTGCAGTCCACTAAATCCTGTCAGGTGCCTTTTTACAAAGAATTGATGAAAAACAGCTAAGTCGCTGAAATCCTGGTTTTGCTGAAATCAGCGAGGATACTTCCATAAACATCAGTGAAACCATGACAAACTACTATATCATTAAATTGCATACCATAAAATTTCACTTCTGCGCTGTGGAATTTTAAGTCGGGTACGATGTGCTTAAGGTAGGATTTCAGGAATGTATTCAAATGAAAAAACTTCAGTTAAAGTATAATAATAAAAATGAATCAATCTTGAAGAATCAGAAAATTTGCAATTCCCACAGCACATCACCTGCCTGAAGTCTGTTCATTCTCCACGTTTTCTACAATCTAGATGTTGTACACAATCTATGCCAACTATTTTCATTTTGATGGGAAACTCCATAAAACACAGTACGCACACAGCAAAACCGCTGGCGAGTCAAGGCTACTTAATTTGTCTCCCTGGCACCTCTACGAAGAGACTTGCCTGCGGATGGCGACTGCTGCGGACCCACCTGGGAAAGTCGTCGATTTTACCAGAGGACACTTCTAGCTTGCCAAGGGAAAACAAGATTGCAACTGGAAATGCCACGTAAGGGAAAGCTTAGGAACCGCAACTTGTGTGAGCACCGGTCCCCGCAGCATGGAAGCGGAGCAGGAGGAAGGCTTCTCGGGGATGCGCTTGTGCAAGACGGGGCAGGCGGAGGTACCAGCGGGCAGAGTGGCCGGGGGGGCCTAAGCCGGGAGCCCTGGACACCAGCGCCAGGGCGGCTGATTTCCTAACACCGCCCGAGGCCATTAGGGCAGCTGGGCCTCCTTTGGAGTTCAAGGGAGCTGAGGGGGAAGAGCAAGGCTGGGAGGAGCTGGAGGCTCCCCCTCTGCCGGGCAGAGGAGCTGGCGGGATCCTCCAACCGTGAGCTGCAGGCTGCTTTGGCTTGTGCCATCCTGATCCAGCCTGCCCCAAAGCCGGGAGCGCAATTCGAGGTATTAATGCCTTAGCGTTTCTGCGTTTGATTCTACCCCTGAACGCCCGGGTGCAAATAAGAAGCGCTTGGTTTTCCTCCTCCCAGTGTAAGCGGGCAGCAGCGGCAGCAGCGGCAGCAGCGGCAGCAGCGGCGGGCTTTAAAGGCGCTCGCGTCTGCAGCGGCGGGCTGAGGAGGCAGCGAAGGGTCTGGAGGAAGACGAAATTGGTGGAATTTTAAGGGAGGAAAAAAAGAGGGGGGGGGAAATTTCTGTTATTAAGATATGTACCTGCCATACCTGCATTTAAATGTGACCGAACCCAATGATTTAATGTAACTAAATTAATGCTCATTGTTAAAAATGTTACCCAAATGATACATGTTAAAAAAGTTACCCAAATAATACATCTATCCTACATTCCTATATGAGGCCACTTGTTAAAAAGAAAACAAACAAAAAAACCCCTGTTGCTGTCTAGAGCGAAATTAAGACAAGTTTTCCCTAAAACCTGCACATCTGATGTAGTGGCAATGAGCTCAGGGAGGTGTGGGAAAGATGGTCCCAGGCTGAGTGCAGTTGAGACTGACACAGTGGCCAAGACAAAATGGAGCTGGACTTGACTGAAGAGCTCTTCCCCGATCTCACACGCCTGTTTTTCTCCTGTCAACACTGATGTATCAGTGCTCACCCTCATAGCCTCTGTCCTATATCCAGCCAGCCGTGCTGCACCAAACTACGCCAGAGCCTACTTGGGTACACTGAGAATTTTCTAACGGGCAGGAAGTTTGATTTGGGGGTAAATCATGCTTTACATATCTGTATGCATACTAATTGCAGCTAGCTCAGCACAAAGCTGGTTAGATGCCCAGCGACAAGCAATCTGCACATCTGTAATAGAGTATTCCAACCCTCACCTTTCCTTTTACCTGCACCACTGGACACCAGTGTAATTCCTAAGTTGCCTACTTCTCTTAGCAACCTTTTGAGCTCTGTTTTGGATTGGACTCTGCAGAGCTGGAAGGCAGCCCTCACGTCTCAGTCTGGGTCCTTACAAAGACATATGAACAAGGCAATCATGAAATTCCACTAACCTGACCACAAGTGAAGAAGTATTAATGCTATAGGTTTTAATAAAAAATTAAATATGGGCATTCATTATGGAAAGCAAAACTACAATTACCAGGAGCTTCCAACAAAGCAGACAGAAGTAATAAAAGCAAGATTTCAAAGATGATTGATTTTAGCACCGCATCACTTAAATGTGTGGTGAAGGACCCAGGGAAATTCTGATCACTCTTTCAACCCTAGGAGTTTGAACTTACAAGAAAGTCTTGTCAATTCAAGCAAATAATCCTGTCCCATGTGGTCATCCATGTTTCAAAAGATCTGTGCAGGAACATGACACGGGATGTTCAAGAAGAACCAGAGCCCAGGTCCAGCAGACTTGCAGTGTGTAAGTACAGGAAACACTACCCACTTTTACTTAGAAAAATAGGTGACTATGGTCCTTCACATACCAGAAAAAAAAAAGTAACCTCTGGAAAAGTGGGTTGTTACCCCATAGCTCTTGGGAGCTGGAACTGCACATTGAGTTGAAGGCCCTGCTAGTAAAAATATAATCAAATCATTCAGTACACCAGATACCACATATTTGGCCTCCAGGTGGGTCATGACCCCAGAGACTTTAAAGGAGAGGAACTGAACTGGAGGATGAGGGAGGGGGTGAGTAGTGTTGTTATGGCTTAAAGCAATTTCACAATTACCTGATAGCGAATGATGAATCTGATGCAAACACCGTCCATTAAGTCAGCTCTATCAAGTCCTTACTTTGTGTTTAACCTAATGATGTAATTGTGTTCTCCAAAACACATAATCTGGCTTCTGATCTGGCCTAACCCCACAGGAAAGTTTCTCTTCAAAAGAAAAGAAAGCAAGTTCCTTCACAAAGGCACTGCCAGGCCCAGCACAGCTTCTGTATCTCAAAGGGTTATCTTAGGCAAAGAGAGGCCAGGCATCTATTTATGCTGTAGAATTGTTTGGGAACTGGTTGTTTCAAGTACAGCTAGCATTTTCTATTATTTATGTCATTCTTATTGATGTTCTGGGAGTAGTATTTTTTCCCCATTAGAGCATCATCAGGATGTATCATGAACTTGCATACAGCAGAAAGGATGACTGTTAATAACGACAATAACAAATATATATGCTAATTAAAAGTGTAGACTTCGAAGTCAAAAGTATATACCCAGCATTAACCGTAGTATTTAGTGGGGAAAGACTTATGTGTGAGTCAATACAAGAGTGCAAGGCAGAGTAGTCTCACTGACAGATCCCTTATCTCATAAGCTTTGTAAGATCCCTTTTTTCCCCTCACAATCCTTTTAAGATCCTGAGATTCTCACCCTGCTTTTCTCTTGGTTACGGATATTCAAACTCAACTGTAACAGAGTTTACAATCTTATGTAGCAAGTGATATATAAATAATTCATTCACAAAGTCTTTCAGGAAAAATGAATGACTAGTTTGTATTGACTCTGTTTACAGTGGAGTTCCTTTAATTTTTATTTTTTGTTTTATTTTGAAGAAAATTTTGATAGCATCCAATACCATTTAGAATCTAGTCTTTCAGGCTGACATTGCCACTACTGTGTCAGAGGAATGGGAAAGCTCAAGAATGCCTATTTTTTCCTGACAAGGTTCTTCCTCTTATTGCTTAATTAATAGTATCTGTACTTAGACTACTGCATCAGACTACCTGGGATTTGGACAATTCCTTGGACAGAGACAGACAAGTGGATACACAACAGAGCTACATGCAGGATGGTGGAACAGGGCAGCTATTCCCCTACAACACGAAACAGAAAGCAAATCACAGTTGGTGCTAACATGGAGGCTGCTACGCCCTTACTGCTCCATGCCTTCCAGCCCAAGACTATACCCACTGTCTTTAGGCACAGTTCACAAAACAATAAACATACTAAAGGTAAATTTATCCTGAATTCAGGGTGGTGTTAGTAAGTTGAACTTTGATGCATGAAGCTGTCAACTTCAAATCACCCCCAAATACTGCAAAAATTAAGTCTGAATTGTATTTTTTAAAATTCAGTGATTTGGGAGTTTTCAGTTTCACAGTGTAAACCAGCAGTGATGTAACACTGAGGCCAAGAAAGGAAAACCACCAAGAAAAAAAACCTGAAACTCAGTCTCATCCCTTTTACTTAAAATTTGAAATGTCTCTTTAGTTCCTTTTAACAGTATTATTTACTGAGCTGTACACATAAAGAGGAGTTTACAACTGCAAACAGAATATATTGTGAGGTGCAATGTTACAGAAGTCACTGCAAGTTAAGCTCAAGTCAAGTTTTACAAATGGTAGTTCAGCAGCTTTAACTTAGGAGTTCACCACTTGCGTTTATTGCCCAACATCCTACATTTTCCTTCATCTTTCAAATGTTCTGATAAAACTCTCCCAGAATCTGTAGATGCAATCTTTTGTAAATCTGAACTTTTAAAACACTATTTCTGAATTAAGTCTGTGTAGTTAGAATCAAACTACGTAAACCTAACAACAGTCAGTTCTTATCCCCAAACTGGAGCTAGAACTCATTTCACATGATTTCTGCATGTGAAGCTTTGTGACAAGAACTGTACAGAAGTTGCACTGGCTTTACATTTCTCCAGGTTATGGCTCCCACACCGAAAAGAAATGTTGCATTCCAGGAAGGCTGAACTCTTACAACACAGCAAGAGGAAAACTGGTGCAGTCAGTGCACTGGGAATGCTCAACACATTCATCTAGTGAGGACTAGGATAATTTAAGGATTAAGCATGTGCCAAACTTCATTTAATGCCATTTCCTCAGTAAGCAGATGCAACAAGCAGATGAAAGAAAACATCTGACCTCACTACTTAATTTACATTAACTCACCTACAATGATTACACAATGTGCAAAAATTACGGAGGACTAGTTTCCATGAACAAATGATGCTATGCTAGAAGCATTTAAAGCAATATATGCCTACCTGAATATGGAAAACTACATGAAAAAGCAATATAAAGAGACTGGAACATTAATGGAGCAAAACTGTAGCTGATACCATTTGGTGGGGTAGTTGGAATCAAGGAACATCTTTTGACCACTGTTGTAAATGCACAGCTTGTTTTCATGGCCAAAGACTGTATTATGCATGCAAATACTCACATACAAATAGGCACTATATGTTCCGTCACCAGTTGCATGCACCCATACACTTTTACTGCCTTTTACACTCTTATCCACCCACTCATGTCTGTTCACACGACCCTACCCTCCCCACCATGCTTTTGCAAATATACCATTTCCCTAATTATTCCTCCTCTGCCTTCCTATTGTGCAAAAAGGAACTTAATTAGAAAACATAAACCCCCCATATGTTGTGTTTATAATATTAAAAAAATATATATCCTTTTTAGTCTTCTCCCATTGCATCCCCTGGTGTTTCATGCAAAGGTTGATGATACAGGGTTACGGACAATGACAGGAAGTCAGTTGACAACAAATTTAACCATAAGAGCTATAAAAGAGTAGAAGAGTTCATAAAAATTCAGTTGCCAGTAATACAAAAAGAAATGCTTTGTAGTATATAACCAAGAATGAGAAGATTATATAGTGGAGTACAAACCTTACATGAATAGGCCTATATCCTTCATGATATAGAAGCTTTCAGGAGTTAATTGTGCCAATTTAACCTATTCTGACTGCAAGGCTTTTAGAGCCCTTTTAAATGATATGAAATTAGCAGTTAAGTTACTGTGAAGGTTTTACAGGGTTTTTAAATTAATTTGTAGAAGATGGGGCAAATCTTTTTATGCTACTGGGATCTTTCACAATGTACACAGGGAATGGAACATTACTATGTACCTTCAACAGAAGGGGTACATTTTTCTTTCAACAGAAAAATCTTCAGGTAAGAAAAAAAAAAGTTATCACCCTACAAACCTAGCTTCTAATTTTGAAGTTTTGGTAATGTTAAAAGACATCATTATTTTAAAAGCAGTATGTGCTCAACACTTGGATGCTCACACACTCATTGCAGAGGCAGCACAAATAAAATCACTAAGGAGCACTTTTGAAAATCTCAGCCTGCTTCCTTAAAACAACCGTGCTCATACATAGCTTTCCCCATTTATGTTCTCTGCCCTAAATCAATAGGACTATTAACCACATTATTAATACCAGTGCAATACAACCAAATCAGTAATGATGTTTAATCCCAGCTCTAGGATCAAGGCATATTTTTGCTGTGTAATTTTGATTTTGCAATTAGTTGCAGACATGAATTACAATTTATTCTCCTAATAACTTAGAGTGTTAGCACTTGGGCAAGTTACATGTTTGAATCCTTTCAGCTACCACCGCTCATAACACTGCAGATAAAACTAATGTAGTATCTAAGTAATTAATGTAATAACTATTTAAATAACTGTAAATGCATGTAGCATTTTGCTGCTTACTGAAATGTTTTTCCAAGCCCAAATTTGTTCCTCAAATCATGCATTCAAAATCGGTACCTGTTCACAAACCTAACAGATTTTTATTGAAACTTTGTTAATTTTATATACTTTTCATATACATAAGTGTACAGTCATTCACTGACAATACATATTCTGCTAGTAATACACAGACCTTTTTGTAAGTTATTAGCTAACAACTATATTTTGTAATTGCTAATTAAAACAAACTATTCAGAACTATTAGAGACATGAAATGTATTTATGTAGTTTACAATAATTTACAATATAAGCTATCTTCTCAGATGCATCAATTAATTTAAAGCTGTGTTTTTAATGGAGATTTAATGTTTATTTCAATGGAACACTGTCTAATATTACACCATTTTTTAAAACCTGTATGTAGACTTCTTTAATTTCCATGAATGGGAAGCTCAGTGAACAGTCTTATTACATCTTTCCAAATACAAAACACAAGTCCATATTTGACAACAATTTTAATGCTGATAACTATTCACTAATTGCTTACTTTCATGAATTATGTATTTTTTCCCCTAAGGGGTTGCTTCTATCCTGAGAAAGTGAAAGGAAAAGTTACCAGTGTTTCAAAACAGCCATATAATGACATAAAAAGGATCATTAATAATGGCATCTCAACTTGCACTGCTCATGAAAATGAAAGGGATGATGATCTATTAAGCATACGTGGTCTGGTTACGTAGAAGCTGAGCACTTCACCTGCAATCCCAAGCATCCTTTGAATGCCTTATCAATAAAATTTGTTATCAACTCCTCAACACAACTGACTAACAAAGACCACCATATGTAACTAATGATATTAATGTTGTTTCCAACCATTGAGTTTGCTCAACTTGTTTGTGCAGGAAAAAAATTAATAAGAATTACATCTGCTCTACACCACTTCTTATGATCTGCCTTCAGACCTCAATACTGCAAGTACATATTTACCTGATGAGTGTTTTATTGTCTTCAATAAGACTACAGAGTAGGACTGTGCACTATGGCTTAGCAAAACATGTATGTACATTATTGTAAATCCTTAGGCCGCTAGGCTGCAAAAGTCTAAGTTTTAAACATTATAGCTTATGCTATTTATTTATTTTTTGTATGCACAAGCTACCATTTATATAGGAACTTATGCATACACACTGCTTGACATTTTTTAAGACTGCCAACCAAGTTGACATTATTTGATAGAAAAGCAGCATAAAAATTCACTACTAAGATACAGAAAATAGAAGCTAAAATGTAATCCATTCTGACACATCTCAACACCAAATTGTACAGTACAAGCATTAAACAGAAAAATCCTTAATAAAAATCATTGTAGGTATCTAAAAATGCAGTAAAAGTGTTTTTCCCCATGCTCTTTCCTTCCTTTTTTTTTTTTTTCTCATTTGAAAGTGCTACTAAATAAGGGAGACAAAAGAATTTTTACTGCCAAGCAATATAAAGTAATTGCTATTCATCTTGCAGAGATGTTACTTGTTCTGAAAATTCTGAATTCTAGCAACACGTACTAACTGACACTACTAAAAAAATATCTTTCTGAGTAATAGACATAATGGTAATACAGATTACATTGGCTCTTAAAATTTTCCAAACAGAGATGGCCCAATTCTTCAGGAACATCCACTCAGTATTTTCTTTTTCCACAGTATCCATCTTATCTAGTGCATGTTCTGGTTTGTGACAGCTGTAACAGACTGAAAATGAAGCACTGGAGTAGGACTTTGTAAACTTCAACCTTTCTTTTGCTGTAAGCAATCCTTTCCTCGCCCCCCCTAAATCTGGCAGAGTTGGAGATGTAGCATGGCAGTTCTTCAAACACGCAACCTGAAAGTAATTTCAGGGTTACGAACTCAAAAAAAAGAGACGGTCTCTACAGCCAGAGCATGTCTTTGACACTGTAAAAATGATAACACACTGCACCCAAGAGCCTCACATGCAGCATTTCCCACATCTCCTTCATCTGTAAAGTGCATAATCCTGCCAAAAGCACCATCAAGTTTTGTTCCATTCGTCTCCAGGAAGATTATTAAACAAATCCCTAACACAGATTTCTAGATTAAAAACTAAAATTAAATCAAGGAATAATAAAGAAAGTCTTAAGTAATCAAACTTGCCTTCACTAACACACTTGGATAGAAGAAGGTTAGGTGGGTTGGTAGTTCCTCACCTCCTCCAAAAAAAATTACTCTTTTCCTTCCTAGAGCCCTGTCTGAAAACAAGGCAAGTCTGAAAGAGTGTTCTCCTTGTTTTTATGAGACTTGGAAACCATAATCTCTAAAAAGGAACCACCAAAGGTGGAAACAAGACCCTCTTCTTTTGCAGAGAGGTTGTATCAAAATGTTTATCAAGTCTACCTCAGAGCACGTTCCTGCCCAGCTCTTTCAAAAATACCGTTCTCCAATAGGTCAAAATGATCACATTTCTGCTTTTTTGAGCTCAGGAATATGTTTTAGAAAGGAACAAGCAAATCTTTTCTTATCTGAAGCTCCCATGCAGTCGCTAGATAGAGAGGCATATCTAACATCGTTCTTCTGCAGTCACTTTTAGCCCATGATGCAGAGACAAAAAAAAGCAGGAAAGCCAGCAGCTTTCATGGCCATTTCTATGCAAAAAGTAATGCACTCAACAGACAAGAAAACACTGCATAGGTCAAAATCATAACAATCAGCTTAAACCCACAAGCAATGTCAAGTTTAGTATCATTCAGACATTTTTTGCAACTTATCTGCTGCTGGGAAACAGTATCTAAATTGCTCATACAATTTCTATTTTAAAAAAACCAATAAATTTCTTGTATGTAATTTCAGTGAAAATGAACTTCAGAGTGCTTTGTAGAGTTCTTCCTTTTCCTTTTACACATGTGTTCGTCATGTGTCAAAGCTGACTCTACTTTCTCCCCTCCCCAGAATACCACAAATTCTTCAGTAAAATAAACAAAGCTCTGTCCAGAATCTCTGAAAACACCAGAGGCAACCCCTGTTTGAGATCAAAGATATACATCACTACTGGGCCTTCTGCAACATCCCAGATTTCAGTTAAGATTAAATTTGCAACAAACAGAGAATCAACAGAACAAAACTTTAACATCACATCCAGGGATATATCTAAAAAGAGCTTGGACACTCAAGCTACCTTTTCTAGATACTCAGGAATCCCAACAGGTATCTGTGGGAAAAGATGTCCACAAATGGCAATTTTATAATGCCATTCAGGTCTGGCAAAAAAACCCAACCTTTCTAATGCTTTTATTTGTTCTGTGATGCAACTCATCACCCACTATGATAAATTTTGTATGGGGTCTTTACATCCTGGAAGAAGAAAAAAATCATAATAAATTACATTATTTGTTGGAGACATTAGATGTGCTTTTCTACTTGTTTTTCTCCCAAAAGGAAAAGTCTTAATGATGTTTACAGGCTGAACTTAATTTACCCGCAACATAAACACGCTAGCAGAGGCAATCTTGATTCCCAAAGCTGCTATTATGGTTTAGTGAGTCAATAACACAGAAAATTCACAGGTTCTATGCGTTATTGAAGGCATACATATAAAACTTCTAGTAAATACTGACACTCAAGAATCTAGTGTTCATAATATTTTTCTGTGACTGCTGCCACAGTAGAATATACTATGCATGAAATTCTCACTGTGGGCTAAAATCCACTTGAAAAAACCCCCACCTCATAAATAAACACTTTATAGATACAAAACAATTTTCTCCAGTAGATGAGGGAAAAAATCTTAATAATCCA
Source organism: Astur gentilis (assembly GCF_929443795.1). NCBI lineage: Eukaryota > Metazoa > Chordata > Aves > Accipitriformes > Accipitridae > Astur > Astur gentilis. The sequence continues at coordinate 2,773,853 of NC_064881.1, read as the reverse complement.
TATACTTCCATTTTACTTACTTTGAGTAATTAAATTCTATGGTTACAAACAAAATGCACCATTATAGCTCAACTATGTATTTCTCTAAGTGGTTTTATTATACAGTTTATTTTATATAGCCCTTAATTTCATATAGATATATATGTAAAATGTGATATTTATTGTTTATAGGGATAAAGCTAAAAATAGACTCAAACAGACATCTCATTGGGTTCCTACAGCAAAAGCCAGTCCAATCTCATTGATATATAAATCACCTTAATCCTTCCTTCATTTTTATTATTGCCTTATGGCAAAAGCATAAAGCTTAAGCCTAGAAAGTCAAAGTTAAGGCCTGACCTTCCATCTCTATCCTATCTGACCGCTCCCTTGTGTCCCCTCAAACACACATGCTATCATTTCCTGATGAGTTTAAAAGGGGTTATCAGGAGAATTTCAAGACGTGTCAGTTTTGTAGCAATCTGAATGCTATACAAACATCTTCTGTGTTTAATAGGCAATTTGTATTTTAGTAGGTTTATCCATTTCCAACTTTATTTGTTTAAAGGTGCCTTAACCTTGCCATAAATCAATGCTAAGCATCTGTATAGAGTACTTCTAAAGAGTTTAAAAATTAAGCTCTTCAAGAGAGCTATATTTTGCAAGCATGTTTCTTTAAAAAAAAACAAAACAACCAAACTTGTCAACTTCTCTGCTCATTTTTTTTCCCCTTGAAAATTATGCAATTTATTCTTTTTCACTCTTCTTACAGTGTTCTTTCAAAGATCATGGTGAAACATCAGGTTAGTCACTATAAAAACGCCACCACCGCCGGCTCCCAAGTATCATCTTCTTCCTAATACAACAATGAGTGTTTGTGTAAGACAGTAGGGCCAAAGAGTCCGAGGCCCCGGATTGTGTCTTGCAGCAACCCCCCCCCTTCTGAAGAAAAAACAAAAAGTACTGAACCTTTTCTACCACATGCCTGGTCCTTCCCCCACCACCTCTCTGGTGAAGACAGCCATTATTACATTTCCTTTCGGGTTATTTACAAGGTCTTGGCTCTGACATTGATTTCTTATCTGTTTCTATGACAAATGTTAAGTGTTAATAAGCTGCTGCTTTAAAGGAAGATAATGCTAAACAAATTACAGAAATTAATTACGCAAAACCCATTTTTTAGGGTTTTTTGTGAGCATTGAAACAAGAACAGCAAAAATTGCTCAAGACCAGAAAAAAACCACATTTTTTTCAACCAGTTAATAAGTGTTAGCAGATTAAAAGAAGTCATAGTTTAAACTAGGCAGTATCCTGATAATCTAAAGTGAATTTGTCAGCGAATATAGCATAACTGGGCAGGCGCAGCTCCCTAAGGAACAGTCTTTTAATTTATAAGTGAAGGTTTTTACTTTTTCAAATATTTTGCTCATGGTATAAATTTTAGGATCAAAGGTGAAAGTTCAGAAATCTTTTCAGTTACAGAACCATTAAAATGATAAACATTTGGAATCCCAAAGTACACTTCTACTCTAACTGTCCTTTCAGACCTGCATTGACTGCACTATAATAGCTGCCAACATTTGGTAAGGATTAACCTTTCATTTAGACAAAAGCAAGCATTCCTTAGCTAAATCAGCACTTTTTGCCATCAGACTCATAAAACCTTTTCACAACACAGATTTTCAAGAGAATCCTTTAGGGTTTTAGGATGCTGCTCCTTTTACTAAGTAACAAAATACACCCCAGGGTGTCTCATTGACCGCACTCAGCTGTCCTTTGACCTCGGCAATTGTTTAGCCTAACTTCAGGGCCACAGAATCTGCCTCCCCCCCCCAACAAAAAGGCTAATGTTGCTTCCTCCTAGCACCTGGCGAAGCAAAATCCTAGAGGTTCCCCCCTCTTCCAGACTTCTACCATGTTCCAGATGTTGCCAAGAAAAATGTTCCTGTAGGCAGGTTTTGGGAACCCACAAGCGCCACTCAGAACCTGCGCTGTGGCCATGACCCCCTTGCTCTGCTCAGCGCTGCCCTTGCCCCAGGGACACAACAGGTCATAAAGCAAGAATAGATCTTCAGCCTTCTCCGGACGCTGGCTATTTAAATGCAACAAGAAGCTATGCGAGCCCAATATTGTATACTTAGACAAGCCTGCCCCCTTTAAGAAGTCAGAAAAAAAGATGTGTGAGAATCTCAGCTGGAAGCACAAATCTATCTCGATCGTTACAAAGATCTGCATTCTTCTTCCCATTTGTTTTAAACCCTTCAAGAGGACAAACAAACAAACAAACATCCACCCTCCAAGTGCATAAAACATATATTTAGCTAGTTGCTTAGGTATTTGCAGTGCTTCTAAGTAAAACAGCAGAAGAAAATTGTTACAGCTTCAAAAGAACTGTCATTAAATAATGAAGCTGACCTCACTGTGAATATATAAGAAAAAAAAATGGAAGTACGAATCAGCCCTCTTTGGTGAAGGCTGTTTAATCGTATGAACTGGATTTCAAGATTTTTTAAGAACTTTGACATTGTACATGCCCAAAGCAAAAATAAAATAGTTATTTACAGTCCACACTGTTCCTAAAATGCAGTCAATGGCAATGAAAGTGCAGATGCTGAACACAAACATACAGTGTATTGTCTATTAGGAAAGACAAGTACGGTACCTTTTCAGATTCCTTTTAACCTGTTTGAAATGCAGTCATGATTAAAGGATACAGCTAAGAGTTTGTGAAGTCTTGCTGTGAAGTTGTTTAAAACTCCTGAACAGCTGAAAAATAAGAAAGAAGAAAAAAATTAAAATTACTTGTGCCAGCATATAGTTTATAACAAGCCAACAAAACCTGTGTCTAAGCCTGGTCTAGGGCAAAAGCTGAACTGGGGTGGGGAAAGGAGGGCTTACCATTTAAAAAAGCATCTTTTTGTTTATAGGAATACTTGGTTGAAGCTGCATGGCTGGTTCTCTCCATTCTACTAGAAGTACAAGTCTGTCACAGAATCTGCACATTTTTGGCACCAAAGTCACTATATGAAATATTAGGAACTTAGCACATCAGTATGAGAAAATTAACTGTCACAATAACATAAAAAACAGATGATAATGTAGAAGTAATTATTTTACTGTTGGTTTAGAAAGAAACAAACTAAATGGGTGAGCGGTTATCTATGCTAAACCGGAGACCAATGTTCAAAATGAAATCAGAATTAGCTGGTTGCTCTCCTATCTGACATCCCATTAAGGTATTTAAGTGAAAATATTTCTAATAGAAATTGCAGTTTATAAAAAAGAATACACCTGAAATACCCAAAAGAATGGCAACAATGGTGTAGCAAGCAGCAGGCAGAAGAGAACTCCTAAAATACCTAGGGCTGTACAGAACAGTAATCAACATCAGGAAAAGCTTTAAATTAAGTTATCATTGACTGGACTTTGACAAGACTTTCTTAGGCACACAAGCTGGTTTGGTTTCTCAATAGAAATAGACAATATTTTGCCAAAAGATTTAAAGGAATTTTCCCTGTTGCTCACAAATGGGATTTTAGGCTTAAAGCTGGGACCACAGCCTTGGGCCTGCTGTCAAAACCAGAATGAATGCGACTCACTCAGCTGTACACCTAGAATTCAAAACCTACGTTTTAAAATTAAAAGCAATACAGCTTTAAGCTTCCTCCCCCTCCTCCCATTTTAAAAAATCAGCCAATTTAAGACAGCAGCTATAATCCTCACATCTCACTCAGGACAGGTTTTGGGTAGGATTGTTGCGTTGGGAGGAAAGACATTAAACAACTCTATTGCCAGGAACCACTGATGCTAACCTTGCACTGTGCATCCCTGCCACGCTGACAGTGAATCCACTGCAGATGGCCAACAAGGTTAACACACGCAGCTCCCAACCAGACTGTAGGGCTCTGCAGAGACTTCAATGATTGCAGAATGTCAGTAATCCAATTCCAACAGCTCCTGGCTCTGAAATTGCTATTTTTCGGACACGTGCTGAACATTTCACCTGCTAGTAATGACATTTTTGTATTTTCTTCTAATTACACTCAAAGCTAAGACCTTTGGCCCTAGGCCACAGACCTCTATTCAGGCTGCACACATTCTCTTAAACGCCCTGATCCTTTGTTGTCACTCTCGGTCTTTCATCTATTATTTACATCCATTGAGAAGAGAGATACTCCGCCATTTGTGAAGCTTTAAAGCTTCTAATCATCTTAATTTCTTCGCCTTTCAACCAGGGCTTCCCCTTATGGACCAATGCCAATAGTGTGACAAAATAATTTTTCAAGCCAAGATCCTCCTGGACCCTTCCCAAACCGCGACACACACTGCGATGTTAGCTGGCTGCTTTTGCAAACACAGACCTTTGCTCAGCTTTGGGGTGGGGGGTGGATATGCTTGTGAGTGGCTTGGGGGGGAGTTTTCTTGGGGCTCATGTGTGGTTTTTTACATCACTTTCTTTCTGTTAAAATATCTAATTCAATTAGTCCAGCTAAATCAGAGGTGCTGTAGTGAATCCTCCCTCTTTTAAAAACATTAAGTACCTTCTGAAATACAAATGGCTACAAATTTTAAGTTTACTGTTTTTTTCCAAAAGTTAAACTGTTGCTATGCTGTTTTGGTTTTATACTGTTACGTGCCCACTCAGTACTGACAGATTCTTATGTAATATTTAAGACACAAAATATCACTAACCCTTTTTCTGATTATTGGCAGCATTAATTTGTCCTAACCTTACAACACAATGTGACAAAAACCCAATTTCTTCATCTGATGTTCAGATCATCTGCTGGAAGTAGGAAACAAATCAGCAGCATTTTTGTCAAGACACAGAAGATCCCTGAATTCATCAGCCACCGATCTTCGTTTCCAAGACTTGTGGGATCTGCTAACACGTGATCCATCTTGGCTCTTTCTTCCACTACAGCCTGGTTTACTTTTGATTTCTAACAGTGCTTCCTTGTTGTCTGTCCCCTCTGAAGACCCCCAACCCCCTTGTCTTTTCTTATTTTCACCATTTGCTTCAACCAGCAGTTTACTTGAGACTCATCCATCTTACAATGCCTAAAGTGACAGATGCTCTCAGGAATGACCATACTGCTGAGTGAACAAAAGATAACATCACCTCTAGGAACTCAGGGAGAAAAACAACTTCAACCCTAAGACAGGGTTATCCTGACGGACACAGCACCATAAATGTCTCTCAAGTAGGGAAGAAAAAAAAAAACCAAAAAAAAAACCCCAACCAAAAAACCACTTGTGGGGAAAAGGAATCTGACGCAGTTAAAGGCCAAAAAGAGTATTCTTTCTGTTATAGCTGTAGTTAGTGTTTTTGATGGCCTTTTTATTTTCTTTTTTTCTTTTCCTAATACTCCATGGAAGAATTTTGTAGAGTTTACCTGTGATAAAATCAAGAGGTACAGAGAAAGTGGAGAAATTTCACACAAAAACTGTCTCAGGATCCCTACAAACTTAAATGCAGGAAGAAGGCACTTTGAAACAGTTCCAGCAGCATGTCACGCAAGTCCTTCGCCAAAACACAAACATTACCTTGTTAAAATCTACACATCCTACAGACCAGCTGTTGCTCAGTTAAATTCTACAGGAATTCAGAATCATTGTGCAAGCCTGTGCCCTTGACAAAAGTATACTGTAGCCAGAGTAAGATTACTTTAATGTTGCTTGATAAATCTGTAATTTGCCAGTAACAGCCCCCCAGTGTTTTGACATTTGAGCACACAACATTTAGAAAAAAAATTAAATTAGAATGCTGGGTTTTCCAGCCAACACCCACATACCTGTCTACAGAATGATGTCTGTTTCTAAACGAAGATCCGCACTCTATGCCTAATAAGACTGAAGCAAAAACTGCTGACTTGAAATATGCACAAAATTCTCTATCCAGTTGGTGGAATGAGACTTTTTGAAGAGAGAGGGGTCCTGGGCGGTGCTAGAAAGCTCTTACTTAACAAAGTAAAGGTCATACTAGCATCTCCCAGTGACATACTCGCTAAAGTGACGCACAAATGCTGGGAATCCCTTCTCCATAGTGAGACGCAAAGAATTCCCTTCTTTCTCAGCAAAACTTAAAACAGATTCTCACATTCAGTTTTCAAACACTGCAGGAAATAACCGTCATTACAGTACATGAGATCAACAGCATATGATTTTAATGGACATAAAAGCTAGAGTGTAAAATAAAGACAAAGATAGGGGGTCTATTAACCAAATGTCTTCCGTTCAGTGTAAAGTCTGGGAAAAATCACAATATGCACTTCTTTAGCCTTATTTATTAATTGTATTTAGCCATATTTATTAATTTGTGATGAGTTACAATTTTAGGTCCCTATCCTGATCTGGAATCTTTCTATTGTGCTCTCATATCATAGCCAACATCAATCCACCAGACTGTAAGTACAGAAGTAAGGTATAAATACACCATTTTTTAATATAGGTGATTTTCCTGTAGTATGCCATACAGTACCATTTTGGATGTCCAATATATGAAAATTAAACTAACAACCAGTCAAGTTTGGTCCTTCTAAAGAAGATCCCAACTCTGGACCCCATACCACCTTTAGAGTTCCTCTCCCATTCTGAGCCACCGAGTGATGTGGCACTGACATCTTTGATAAAATCCCATTCAACTGGGGAAAACACTTACACATAGGAAACTCTACAGAAAATAATTATTGGTACATGATTGAAAGAGTTGTACACAAGACTCCGCTTTCTACCTCACAACCCAGCCGGCTCAGTACACATTGCTCTGGAACCCCAGTCCTCAGCAAGTATCAGGGCTCAAGGCATGCCTCAACTACCAAGAAAAGCAATGAGAAAACTGAGTTTGGGAGATTTACAGGCACATTCTGCCATGGCAGCTGAATCCAATTTTCGCCACCAACACAAATGTACCTTGAGCGTCACCATGTCTGGGATAACTTTTTGAAGCTCCTTCCAACCCAATCAAATCAAAGAAGCAAATAACAAAGTCTGCAGTTAATATCCTCACAGGAAAAATCTTGAAAATATATAATGCTTTCATCTGGAATACTTGATGCTAAGATCTTCAGATACGGACTAAAAAGTAATTAACTGTATCCTGCCTTATAAAATCTATACTCTGCACTCAAATGGGCATCTTATCATACAGACAGTCCTTACACACTGTATCTCCAAATATTTATCACAGTAGCAAGAAGTGTTTATAGTTAATATGCAATCCATCTTCTACACACTGCTACTTTTAAACAAGACGAAGTGTGAGGTAAAAGGTCAAAACTACCAGAAAGAGCCCTGAATAAAAACTCTGACATTACAACCATTTTGCTAGAAGAGACAAGGTGCAAAATAGGTTCTTGGAGTCAAACTCCCTATGCAACAGGGCAGGCTAAGAGTACTAATCCAAACAGCAGTGAATAGTAACACAACTGTTGGTATTAACGTGTTTAGTAACACCAAACTGCTTTGAAAATCTCTCTTTTAATGAAAGCAACATTTTTCAATTGAAACTGAACATTTTTACATGCACGTGTATAAAATTAGTTCTTATTCAATGCAATTTTAACATGGAATAACTAAAATATTGGTATTAAACTTACAGGTAACTTCTGTCATTACCACTAAGTTATTGACACTGGAACATGACCTTGAAATGACAGCTCCATTAATGCAAGTCTTACCGAGGAAGGTTTCAAAAAGCCCCGATTAAATTAACTACTTTTAAACACAATAGGATCAATATGTATGCAGAGAATGTACACCCCCATGGCAAGTTCTGCTTGCTTGATTGATCAAAAACAAAAAAATCCTGTGGCCTTCCAGATCTCAGCTGGTGCCAGAAATCCACATAGAAAAAAAAAAAAAATCCATCTAAATGAAAGTCTGAAAAGGTTTACTCTTCACCAGTCTATTTGCACTTCAAAAACTCCTTAAGTCCTTCAGCTAAACCCCAGGGTTGAACCATTTCAAAAATGAGAGGGGGGTGGCCATGATTTATCTTCCTTCTGTGCTCTGGACAGAGCTGTAAAATCTGCCTGCTGGTGTACGTGTGTGTTACAGGCTCATTTTCAGGAACCTTGGATATTTACCATTTTTAGAAATAACTTTGCCCAATTCCTCACTGTCATTTATCTCCTTCAGTCAGACACAAGTACCATTTATAAAGCAAAATTTTGATTTTTGCTCACTGGCATCCAAGCTGATGAAGCTGAATCAGCAAAATGGCCATGCATCCAAAATCAGCATTTTAAAGAAAAATGTAGTGGATCTTATTCATACCTGTAAGTATCAGCTGTTGCCTTAGTGAATTTGTGCTGAGAGAACATTTGTTTAAGAATACAATTTAAGCCTATCCCTTATATTTACTAGTATCAAACATATTTTTAGCAATAAGCCCAAAATAATTTTCCATTTGTAGATAATCAAAGTGTTTTAGGTCACACAGGATGCATTTTTCAGTCCTCTGTACTTCCAGATACATTACCAGTAGAAGGAAAATGGAGATTTCATGGGTCACAAACTTCTGGGTCACAAGGACCTTCAGTGCTGCTGTCAGTCTAGTAAAACTCAATCGATATACCTTTGCTTTATATGCCCACTATTAAAAAACCTGCACCTGAATTTCTACATGATTTTTCCTGAAGTAGAAACACGAACTCCACAACTTTACTGACATTCTTTGAATAGAAATTAATGCTTAGATACTCAGTTAACATGTTAAAAATATAAACACATGCATATATAAATGAAACATACACCTCCTCCAAACATCACAGATAAATCCTACAGCATCAACATCACAGAACAGCACAAAGCAAGGGCACTGAAACATGTGTATGTGCTTCAGTTTTTCTAAAGCTTTCTTCTACTCTTAAGACTGAACCCCATAAACCACATATCAGTGACGCAACTCTTATCAGTTCAAATTCTCAGACCTGGATAAACAGATAGACTTGTTCTCAAGGTAAATAACAATAAGAATAGATTGAATATTATCTATTTTTGCATGGAAGGGGCCCATTTATTTCCAAAGTCCTTTTCAGATTTTGCATCTTCCATTCTAAAGCAACAGAAACTGATAAAAAATATTTTATGAAAAGATAAAAATATGCATATCCTGCCACTGTAGGGTGAGTCTGAATTAGACTAGTAGGAAGCTTTAGAAACATTGGCATTGTGCTTGTTTTTGTGCAAGCCAAATACTGGCCCTAGCAAAACTGCAAGGGTAATCTGAAAAAAAACCCCCAACAACCTAATCACTATATTAGTCCCCACTCAAATCCACAAGAATACCTAAGTAAGAGGTTGTGGATGTAAGAAGGAATAGCATCTTACTCAGCATCTGACATCCTACTCAACTCCTCAGCCTGAAACTCTCCTCTACTTTAGAAAAAGAGTACAAAATGGTTTGAGCGTATATTCTCTTCTGAGTATACGCTTTTCTTAAATTAAAAAAAAACCACTTTCAATATGACTACAGATCTGTGCACTTTTGCAAAAACTGTAATAGGTTATTTACTTGACTATGTCCTTCACTGGCTCAAAATTATAAGACTGCGCTGAGGGTGTTTCTAAACTTGCATCTACTTCTGGTGTGCTTGCAAAATTTTACGATTCCAGCTGCAGCCTCATTAGCAAAACACTTCAACTTCCCTACATATGCCAACATTTGCTATTTTAATAGAAAGAATTTTCACAAAGGTGGAGGTTTGCCTCTCCTTACTACATCCACTAGTACAAGGAACCATTTTTATATATTATTTATTGTAATAAAGACGTTTTGAGTATTTGTGTAGCCATCTATTTTTCTGTATTTATTTACAAATCCTTAAAAAACCCAAATGCATGTTCTGATCAATAGGATTAGGTATTTCTATTTAAAGCAAAATGAATGTCACCACAGCCAGGTAAAGCAACTTTAAGAACTGAAGTCCAAGCAGAGAAAAAAAATCTATGAAACCGAAAACAGATCATGGTCTGCTTTCCAAAAAGAAAAAAAAAAAAAAAAAGCTGGAAAAACAAAACACAAACAAGAAATACCCTGTGGATTCATTAGCAACCAGGGTGGCAGGCTTTCCTCTAATTCCCTTATAAAAGTCCATGACTACCTGCAGAGCCTGGGAGTGCAAATCACATTAGTGGAGCCACCAGATGACCAAAGAAAGCACTGGAGGCCTGGTGAAACCAGTAAACAAAAGGCAGCATTCCAGCTGAATACCACTGCTAGAGTCAGCATTGTAAGATGCTTGGATCTGATAACCCAAAAAGCAGATTAGCTGCAGGCAACAAAAGAGTAAAATGAGAAACAAAGGGGTCATTTTGACACATGAAGAAATCATTTCCATTAAGCCATCTTGACTTTACTGTGTAGTTATAAAAACTGCTCCTACTTGAAGCGACATTTGAAGCAATGAAGCTGTGACAGTGCGGTGTCTTGAACAAGCTCCTGAAATAAGGCATCCCTGAATGCAATAGAATTTAAAGACGTAAACTGGCCTCTTTGCCTTTGAATATTTGTGACATTTTGAAGGCTTAATAATGATTTTTAAATCTGTTGTACAGATTTCAGTTAGAAGACTTAACACATATTGCTAGGCTTGATGAACAGAAGATTCATTAGTTTCATCTGTATTTAAAAATCTCCTGCAGAGAATGTACATACCGCAAATATTCTCATGTAATTACATGAGATGGTTGCCTCCTCTCCCCCATCCCCACCTCCTCCCATGCATGTCTCACTCGCTCACTCTCAACACAGGAAAGGAAAAAGTGATATTATATTCCTTACCAGAAGCTTAACAAAGGATTTTTATTCTGAAACAAGTCTAGGTGTACTTTAATTATGAGGACCAAACTGCAAAATTGAGACACAGAACTCCATAAGAATATGTAGATACTAGAGTGATAGAAGTCAAAACTTTCTGGGCTAAAATTGGAAAAATTGCTACAATGTTGTCATATACAATAAAGGATTCTGTATACTCAAAGCCAAAACACTCCTTTTTCTTTCTTCACAAGACAGTAAATTGCCCTGCTATAAAATATCCATGAGCTAGAAGAAATTTTTGCGGAACACTGTAGCACACAGAGAACACTTCGGCTTGCTAGCTGTGATCTCTGCATCTCCCATTGCTAGCACGAAACATAGAAGCCTGACACATGAGGAGGAAGCAGGCCTCCACTTTAACACAACAACTTTTCTTACCTGTTTTTTGCACGCATATAGCAACTAAACCTGTTAGCTTCAGTAGGGAGGGGATTTCACAAGCATACGCATTCACAGCTAACTGACTCTTCTTAGCAAGAAGTGCAGAGAAAATATACCCAGAAAAACATCTCAGCAGAGTCTAAGAGGGACAGCATAAAAGGACAACCTATGGCTGTGTCCAGATACGAATATATGACATGCATTGACATGGAAATCCTGCTATCAAGGCTCAATGAAAGGCTTGCCATAAGAAGTTGTGCAAACACCTTCTGCTACCTGGTGACTTTGCCAAAATACAGAGCCATTAAACACATCTGAAAGAGGAAAGACATAATGCACACATCTACTTATACAATATGGACATCCTCTGAGGACATACTTATACAATATGGACATCCTCTGAGGACATCTGTACCAACATACTGACATCAGGACAAACCCAAGAGTAAAAGCAGTCCGGTGGTATAGAGTAGATGTTGTGCATGTGTGGTTTTCCCCTGGTTCCAAACTGTTCTGCTTTGGAGTATCACCATGGTATCCACGCCGCTCCTAGTTTTTTTTTGCTGCATACATGATCTGGGAGACAAAGAAGGTGGATGGGCAGAAGATAGACAGAGTAGAAATTCCTCTTCTATTATTGTTCTTTTAAAGATATCTTCTTATCCAAAATAGCACTCAGGCATAAACATGCCTTCATAAATTCACAGAAGGAAAATGCAGTGAAATGTGTAAGGAACATAGTCAAGAAGGAAGCAGATTTTAAAAAGAAAAATGACTTGTGACCATAATGTGCACACATATGTGCTATTTAAATCTATATGGAGGGGAAGCATGAGATGCTGTTGTACATCAGGGTCATCTTGAACCCTTATACTGATAAGGAAAAATAAACTGAAGTTCAGAGATTCAGCCTATCACCATTCAGAGAAACACTTAAGTGTTTGTATTTATAGCCATCAGCCAGCCTGAATACGAAGATGGATGCAGCTAGTAATCACATAAAATGATCCACTTCAATGCAGTTGGCCTTTATACTGCAGAGAAAAAACAACATGATCTTTGCTTGGTAGTCAGGGACAGTAGATTACCATTAATGATTTTTCACACTATCTTTCTAATAAAAACATCAGAGCACTCTAAACAAAAGGGCAAGCTGATCAGTTTAGAATATTAAAAAAAATCTTCAAATATTTAATCCAAGCAGACCCCATATTTTAATTACAAAGGGCTTTTCCAAACAAGGCTATTTCAAGTTGTCTTGCCATGGGTTCCCTCATCATTAAGATATTCCACCAAAACAGAAACTCTGTCACGACTTACTGGTTAACTTCTGTTGCTTGTGCAGAAAGACACAGTGTAGCCACACCTTCCTGAAAATGCTAATGTTAAAAGCCTTTATGTCTTCCAGGAATTCTAGTTATTTTTAGATAGGGGCAAGCACCTGACTCACAAGTCTTCCCTCAGCTGGGATTGCCAATGGACCCAGTTTTGGGCAGCTGACTGAACACCTGGGAGGTGGAGGAAACTGGTTTCTTGTTCCTAAGGTCACTCAGAAGAACTGGCAGAAGGTGCCTGGAACGAAGACCCCCGCATACACTGGAAAATTGATGGGCTTCTTGCAGACCTGATAGGAAAAACCACAAACAGATCAGGGCATTTTCACTAATCATGCTGATCTACATCCTCTATGACTGAAGACTGGGTCTACATCCTGTCTCACGTTAAAACTGCTGTTGTTGAAAAGCCCTCTAAATAAAGACTTCCACAATGCCTGCAGAGCTCCCTGAAGTGATACACTTGAGCAAAATTTTGGACCATAAATACCAGATATCAGAATAGTTATCCCAGTAGAGTAGAAATCATTCATACAGAAATTAAACTTAATCCAGACACTGCTTGGCATGCTAAAGTCCAGGAGCATTTATGAAAGTGGATATTGAAGCATTTTATCTTAAGGTTAGTGGAGAAACCAAGCTGCTCTTTGAAAAAATTTTTAAAAATCTAGCATAGACAAAGTGCAAGGTGAAAGACACAGGGACTGGGAAAGAATACTACTCAGATTTCACAAGGATAAGACAGTTGCTAGTGCTTTTACTCAGTTCTTCCACGTCTCCAGTGCTCTGGCATGAAGAAAAAGAAAAAAAGTTGGTCAAGGAAAGGAAAAGCCTTTCAAAAATAAGACTTTCATAAGAAAAGTAAATAGGAAGAAAACACCTTGTTCTCTCTCACACACATTGAAGTAGAGAGGACATCTCATAAAGACCCAGGAATAAGTAAAAGATCATTCTACTCCTGAATTACAGGAGGGGGACAACAGATGGAAACACTGATAAGGAGCTCGCTCTGCTTGTGATTACAATCCTGAGAGAGTCTGGTAAAGGTGGGCTAAAGAGGATAACGGCATTTTCTTCTCCTGACATCATAACCAACTTACGCTGAGCTCCTCAGTACAGAGCTGACCTTCCTATAAACCAGTACAGACCTCTCTTCTTGTCAGGGCTTCTTTGGAAACTACTGTAAAATGCATAAACTGAAAAACACATATAGAGAGATCCTGGAAAAGGCATTCATATTCCCAACTGTTAATTATAACATAACACTCAGGAGTGTATACAAAGGCATATATTAAAATAATCTAATCCTCTCTATAGGTCTATTAAGTCTGACTTGCTCTGAAATGGAAGTCCCCCATCCACCTTCCTCTTCTTTCCAGGGAAAAGTCTCCATTGCTGCTAAATGTATTGGTTTTCAAGGCCGTATCCATACACTGATCTATAAAGAAAGCACCACACTTTGATGGAATAGGAACCCTTCCAGAGAATTCAAAAGAAAGATAATTTTTTGTTTCCCACTTAAGTCTATTGTTATTGCACAGGCAGTTTCAGAGGACAGGTTGTGTAAAAGCTAAATAGGCAGAAAATATACTGGCTTCACCACCTGTCATCCTTGAAATCCCTAACATCACAATAAGCAGTACTTCCCCACCATATGCTACACGCTTCTGGTGTCTTCCAGAAAGCCTTTTTATCTGATGCTGGGAACAGACTCCTTCTGCAGATCTGAATGCAGAGGACTGAAAGTACTGCACAAAGGAGAGGTGGAGTTGAGGAAATGAGTGGTTGAGTATAGAAAGAAACAGGAAATCAATTCTCAGAGATGCTATCTTCGCTTTGGTGCTTCTGCTTCACCACCTCCTCCCACACTTGCTCTCTGTCCCTTACCAGCTTCCTACTGTACCAGCTCTTCTCCTAGCTACCCACTAGCGAAGGAAAGAAACTTTACCAAGATCATCTTTCCTTTGTTGGTGCAGTATGTCTCTGTCTTAAGAGTACTATCTGGTTTACCCTGGCCTATTTTTGGCTGTCATCTAAAAACACAGCAATTCTTTCTTCCAGCCTTTTCTGCTTCCCCAAGTATTGATCCAGATTGCACCTAATGGCAGGGTTTGAGATCTCACAGAAACTCTGAGAAATCAACAGAAACATGAAAATTACGGTGTATGAAGAATAACCAGCTTTTTTTTTTTTTTTTTTTTAAAGCAAAGGCCAGCAGGATAACAATTCCAGATAAGATTTAAATAAACATACGTGGGAGGTAGCAGGAAAGGCTGTTGGTTCCTCATGCTCAGATGCACACAGGTAATGACCTCTGTCTGTTGCTCTCCCAAAGCTAACAATGCCGGTTATTGCACTCCTCCAGTGTGATCTGGAAAGGATCCAGCACACTACTGATTACATTTCATCCACAGTTAGTTTAACCTTTGAAACACGACAGTCAGCGGCAGGGAGCAGGCCAGCACATAAGGTCAGCTCAACCTTGTTGGTCCCAGCATTCTCCCAGTATTTGCACAGAAAACAACCTGGTGATCAGGGATTCTTCCCCCATAAATACAAAAGACTAAACATGGACAGCGCTGAAACACTGATTTTATTGCAAGGTGCCACTCACAGCCACCAATCTGCCAAAACAGAAAAATACTGGTTCAAATACTTTTTCAAAAAACATAAGAAATAGTATCACATGGAAATAGTCTCATTTAGGAAGGCAGAGATGTGACTGACTGATCTCATGTCAGGTATCAGGCAAATGTTGCCCATTACTCCTTATCCAAGAATATAGAAAGAAAAAAAAAAATCAAAGAGAAAATAAGTATGCTCTGAAATAACAGTGAAATAACTGGATCAGCAAGCGTAACAAGAACACTTTGTGCTAAAAGGAAGGCTAGAAAAAAATTCCTGTTAAGTTGCCCATTTTTCTCAAGTTCACTTCCTTTCCAGAACAGCCTGTTTTGAAGCTCTCATTTTCTCTGTTGTACACCCAATTTTAAATTTAAAAACCAGCATCTTCAATTACCTTGTATTTCTACAGAAAAGTACAGGACTTGACAAGATCAGATACTTTATCTCTTTCTAAATATTATTTTTAAGTTTCAACAAAATGCTTAGTCACAGGAAAACATATGCAAAACGAGAGCAACAAAGATATTCCTGGCTTCAAAAAGCTTCTAGTTAGTTATTTAGGAGTTATCACATTTTCCTTCTGGATAGATTGAGAGCATTTTGAAGTTATTAAAATGGAAAAAAAATATCAATTTTCCTTAGGAACTACTGCCCTCTAACATAATAGCAGCGATGAGAATTTTTTTTTAGTGATGCTTAACTATCCCTTGGAGCATGTGCACTTGGATTTTTCATTATTTGGGTAAGTGTTTGTGTGGATGGCTCAGGGAGCACAGGCTTTTCAAGAGCCAGCAAGAGGTGAAAAAAGGGTCACTTCAGCAGAATCCATTTTCTCTTAAATTCTCAGAGAAATGCTGCTAAAAAGTGGCAACGACAAACCTTTCACCTTTTCCTCTTGCTATTAGCATTTCCTAAGGTTCCTTCAGTCATAATACAATATCATCTTTGGTTATACCCTATCACCTTTTTCTTCTTCCTCTAACGTGAATTTTAACACAAGTGCTGGCAGCAGTCCTGTTAAGAGCAGGAGCTCTACTAGACCTCCAGACACCCCTTCCGACCAGCACTTCAGCACTGCCATGAGCAATCTGCTCCCCCACGAGCCGCATCTGCTGCTGCTGCTCCGGAGGGAAGGCCGCTTCCACTCACACTGCTGTAAATCCCCACCATTAGGCACAAGCTGGAAACCTTGCCTCCACATTTTCCTGGAGGCAAAACCAGGGTCCTTCAAAGCAGGCTGAAAGTGATTACGGGCTTGCATAAAGAAACAGCTGTGCATCAAGGTTTACTTGCTGAAGTAACATTAATTCTTGTATTTAGAGTGGAAAGAGGACGCTGCTTTAAAAACTCACAACAAAACCAAGCCTTTGGAAAATCCAGAGTCTTCTCACTCTGAACTTGCTGACTCCCAACTCTTCACACCTCCCCAGCCCCCTGAGGCTCTAAAATGGTCAAATGCCTGTACCAAAGTATGTATGTAAAGCACAATATACTTTTCCAATGCTTTGTATTACCCTGGAGCTGGCAGTATGTATACCAGGAAAGATGCGACCCTGACCTACAGATTGGCTCCTTTCCAAAGCATCCACGCAAGACAACATGGCGTACAAGGGAATACAGTCACCTCCCTGTACCCAGAGAAGTGGGTGCTGGAATAAACTAAATAACAGAAAAATCCAACTCCGGAGAGTTGGACAACAGAGCAGAGACATTTAACCACCTCTGTCTGAAAGGAGCATGGCCAGGCCTGAGCCATGGTGAAAAAAAGACCACCCAGAGCAGAGTTAGCGCCTGCAGAGCCACCGGCTGCCTCTCGCTGGGGGAAGGCTCATCCACACTGGCTCAGCAGCCAGAGGGCTGGCTCTATGCAATCACACTCCCACCCCCGGAGCCAAAACGCCTCAGCAGATGCAAAAGCACCACACAAGTGAGACCGTGCAAGTGATCTGGGACCCAGCCGGGGCTCACTGGCGCTGGCCTGGCCCTAGATCAAGGTCAACCGTGTCTGTCCCATTAGGCACTGTGGGCTGAATGGGTCCTGGGGCTGACATCTCAATAACAAGGAGACACAAGGGGCAGATAATGGACAGAAAAAACCCTCAGGGATTTGAGGTCCTTGAAAGAGAAGATAAAGAGCTTAGGTCCAATGCTATAAAGACAAGAAAAACGCTGGCAGCGGAATGCAAAAAGAAAGGTAACACAATCCAGGTGACAGGCGCATAAAACAATTTTCACACAGACCAAGCACAAGGCTACGTTTGTCCAGGCTAGCGAACACAGTCCTGACCCAGCAAAGATGGGAGGTGAAAGCCGGGACAGTGAGATTTTCCCTCTCCAAATGAAAGGGCGAAACTGCCAAGTCAGAGGCGTTATGCAGGAAGGACCTGCAAGACACAGCCCTGGCCTGGGCAGGCGGGCCCAGGGACAGGTCCGGGTGACAGAGGGGGCCCAGGCACAGTGGCAGGGAAGGGACGTGGGAGGGAGGACTGGAGGCTAACCATCCTGGAGGACATGTCAGGGAGACAGGCTGAGATTTCGGCTCCGGCCCAGGGAGACTGATGATTCACTTTATGGCCTGCAAGCACTTCCCACCAAAATTCACACAGGAAGATAATGTCCCCTTCAACTGAATTTATGCAGATGGTGGTTCATTTGTCAGAGGATAAAAAGATGCACTTTCATTTTAAAATGAAAGTGCTCGAGGTCCTCAGCAGACAAGAACAAGCCAAAGCCAGTAGCTGTATGTGAGCAGTTTCTGCTCACGCCTCTTGTCTAATTTCAGTGGGAGTTTACACCGCCAGAGTTACACAGGCTCGCCGGTCCAGAAAGGGACGTGGTTGTAATCCCATTAAATCCCAAACAAACTTCATACTTCTCAGAAGATGCAAACAAAAATCCCACAGATTCCTTAGGCAGATACTCCTTCAATGTAACTTCTGAATTGAAAACATAAACCATTACTGAGTGTGCTCCATAACAAACAACTGCTAAAACAATAGAGAACTAGATGCCTCCACAAAAAAAGTATTTGTGAGGCAAGCAATGCTTTTTCTCTTGATTTAGATTAAACCCCATCTTTACTGATGATAAGCCTCAATAAGACTAAAAAACCCAAGTGCTTCAGAAACTTACTCCTTGTCCAGTCCATTTTCCAGTTTCCTGTGCCTTTCTCACATGAACTTGTAATCCTAGATAAGGTTTACACATGTGAAAATAATGTTTTAAGCTGAAAATCAGTATTACCTCTATGCCAAAACACTGAATCATGTCAGGCATTCAATACAGTAGGCAAAGCACAGTGGTAACAGGATGCAAAAGAAAACATTTCATTTCACTACTGCTGAAATCAGGCATTGAAACTTTTCATTGATTTTTCCTTCATTAAAAATAACTGATTGTAAAAGAAGTGTTGCTTGGTAGGATCAAAGCCTATCCTACAGGAAATGCATACACAAAGCATTTGGAAATGAGGGTTAATTTGGCATGCAATTTAACAGCATTAGCTTTTATCAGCAGCATTTCAAGGTCAGGCACATCCATGTTTAAAATGTTTGGGTTTGTTACAATTTCAGCTAGAGCATATTAGAGTTCAACACATCTTAAAGTGATATGAATCTGAAAGAAGGCTGCACAGAAGCACCAAAAAACCAACCAACCAAACCAAACCAGAACACTACTGTTCATAGCCTAGCACTGCAAACACTAAGACCAGAAAAACTATTCCAAAGAAACCAAACTAAAAAAGTGACGTGGCTCTTTAATTCTCCAATTCCTTTGTATGCATTCAAGACTTCACCCTTTCAAGAAAAGAAAAAACCAAAATTATATCAAATCAACAGATTACAAAAAAATGTTCTCCTTCATCTGAGCACAGAACTAAGTCACAGGCCAGGCCAAATGGAAGGAGTCCTTTTACTGATGTAGTTTGTGCAAGATTTAAAGAGCTTTTGAAGAGACTCGCTTAATATATCAAGCGACACAGTCAAAATGGCCTCATATTTTAAGTAGTGTTTTTCTTCAAGTCTCTGATATTTTTTTTAAAAGAAAAAAACACTGTTTCTTTTTTACCTAAACCTATTCTGTTCAGAATTCAAGTCAGCACATTTATTTATTCCCCAAAATACTAATTCAAAATGTAAGATCATTTTTTATTATACCTTACACTTACTTTATTCAAAAATGTAGAAAAGGACAATGGATAAACCAAAATATTAAGCAGTGTTGCTCAACTCCAGTAAAAAAAAAATACTCCACAAACACTTACTGGAGATTTTCCCTTTTAGTGATTTATAAACTTCAAAAGCTAACGAATAGTTACATGTTTTCACATTCATGGTTATGCTATAGAAAGATTTTCTGCATCTCTTTTGACTGAAAGCTTGATCTTTATATACCCTAACTACCTATAATGCTGATAGACTAACAGTGGTTGGCACCAGATGTTTCAGGAGATCAAGTCCATACTGCACTTGAAACAAATACTTTGATTAATCAATTCCTAGCAGAACTTCACAGTATCATGGATGTATGCCTAAGAGCTTTACAAACACTTACGGGACAGTGATGTTAGAGGACTGAAATCTCTTAAGCCTCTTTCTTTGCAATTCTCTGCCACAGTTCAGAAGAATGCCACCCCATTACACCAAAACCAGGGGGGAAAACAGTTGCTCTCGCCTCTCACATGAGCATAATTAATCTTCTGACACCTTGACAAAGCAGCTTGTTGATAGTCAAAGAAAGGATTTTTCTGATTTCCTCCCAAGACAGGAGATGGTCTTTATCCATCATCCGTTCTTCCTGATCTCTTCTTCCAGAGTCCCCACATCAGCAGAACTGTCTATCAGAGCAGACAGCAGGAGGGAAAAGTCTGACTGATTGATAGGGCACCAGTGCTCGACAGTGCTATTTAAGTGTAGGAACCTATTGTTAGAAACTTACTTTACAGCAGTTAAACAAATATAATGGCAAACAATTCAACCATTGTACCACTAGAGTCAGCTCAAGCTAGTAAGTAAAGTTAGCTAATTACACTGATCTGATTTAAAATCCAGACAAATTGTAGAGAGAGAGTCAGCATTATGGGGCACTGAAAGAGTAGAAATTTTAATGGAAAAAGTTTTGCACGTACTATGCTTTCTGAATTGAATTATGGTTGCTTCCTTTTTCACTCTCCTTAGTGAGCAGGATCATACACCCAGGTCTCCTTTCCTTTTCTCCCAATCATGGGCCTGCTAGGTATTCCTAATTAATTGAAATAAAATCATTTTTATTATAATGCAGTAGAAATTTCCTCCTCTTCCCTTACCTCCCCCAAGTTCTAATATATTTACCTGTTAAGATTGTGAGGAATTTCAGTTTTTAAGGGGAAAACATTACAAAATGCCTTCTAAAAGGAAGATACTACAAACCACACCAAACTCCACTCTAGTAACTTATCTTTGAGGATACTGATTTGGTGTAACCAAAATATAGATGTCCTGATGTAGAGAAGAAAATTCTGCACACTTGTTAAAATCAGGCACTTAATATGCAAATATAGATACATATTTTTATTATATACAAATTATATATATTTATATCTATCTTGTAGATCCTCTACAGTCATCTCCCTCACCTTCCCCCCCCCAAAAAAAAAGATAAGAAAAAGATTTGGACATAATTATATGTTCATGGAATTCTTTTCTGCACTCACAGAATGTGGAAATTTTGTTAATCACTCCTTTTAAAGCTCTAATTCTTTGATAACTGCTGGTCTCAGAGGAAACCAGTTCAGGTCAGAGAGGACCAGGGCATGGCACTCTGGGAACTGCTCCCAGCCAGGGCAAGTCTGACTCAGTTCTTGGTGACTTATTTCAAATATAAATCAGGCCACAGTCTGTACAGACTTCTGTCTCACCAATCTACCAACCAAGGCAAAAGCATATAAGAGTCTGTGTTCTCTTACTGAGGTTGCCAAGAAAGGCAGCTTCATCCAAGTCACAGGAACTCAGAAACTCCTGGGTTTAGCTATACCACTCTAACCTTGACTGTTTCATTCAGGACTTACCCCTCCATAAAAATAACTGTCCATGCTACCTGGCCCGGACCAGTTCTCCAAACAGTCTTCTTTTGTTCAGTTACACCAGAAAATCTAGCAGTATTTATCTCTATGATTTATAAAATCAATTTAGTAAAATTAGCCATTCAAAAAGTGAACAGTGTTCTTTCCATAAATTGCATGAAATTTCAATGGATACCAACCAGGGTGGGGCAGTCTGTAAGTTAAATATTGTTTATGTCAGAGCAAGAGCAAAACCCCACTTGTTCTTTCTGCAAAGAAGACTGTAGGCCACAACCAGGAGAAAGATATCCCTCTCTCTTTGCTGGCATTTTATGCTTGCAGGTGTTAAGGCAGCAGTAGGAACAGCCACCTGCAGTTTCCTGCTTTTCCTCATATAGTTTCCCAAGCCAGCTGCAGGAATCAACAGAGGAACTATTGGTACTTGTGCCAACATGATGGATGGGGCAGAGAAGGGGAACGCTGTCACGGGTGAACAGACCATCCAAACACAAAGACCCGTGGCTAAACACAGCGAGGATGCTGGTTGGGAGGCAAAAGGGGCATAGGTGGGAGAAGCAAGGGGGTTTCTGCTGCATGTTGACAAAGAGGAAAGGGGACTTTCTAAGCTGGGAGGCACTACATGGTGGTTGACGAGACACAGGACAGCAAAGCTGGGCAATCTAAGTCAAGAGGAAAGGTGAGCATGAACAAAGGGCTGTAGAACACAAGGATATGGGAAACAGAAGGAATATGGGGACCTCAGGGTGCAGAATTCAAGGTTATTCTCTAATCCCAATATCAAGCACCCCTAATGCAGATCTTGGTTTAAGGGATGGGAAAATAAATGCAAAACTGCTGCCTCCTTTCTTTCCCTCTCCCCTAGTATGGGCTATCAAGAAAGCTGCCTTCCTTCATATCCAAGCTACCTTGTTTGCTGTCAGAAATAATGGCACTTTTTTCTGGATTGCAGTCCCACACTGTTGGAATGACATTTTCTTAAGAATGGGAACGCCGAGTCAACACTATGGGGGGAAATAAATAAATAATAATAACAAAATCAATAAATGGTTGCTGTAACCTTGCAAACACCCAGGCCTACCAAAGGTGAGTTCCCCAGAGTAGAGGAGATCACAGTGCTTTCTGTCCATAAAAGCTCTCTACTCCTCAGCTGAGCACTCCCTCTCTCCATTGTCAAGTCAGTGGCAAAAATTTACCAAGTGTTTACTGCCACAGTATAGAGTATTATTGGACCACAGAGCTGGACAAGTGCATTAAAGATCACTGGAGGACTGCAAAGAATTCTTTTCAATGAGCCTTCAATTACGCAAGAATCGCTAGCACTGTTCATCTGATATTTCCCTTCCTATTGGCAAAGCCCAAAAGCAACCTAGACATTAAACTTCACCTCTGACTGACAGAGAACAAGTATGACAATTTCAGTATCTGACTGCTAAGTTTTGCCTTACATGCCTGAAAGCAAAGGAGTAGTTCCCCACCAGCAGTAGAAGGGGAAAGCATTAGGACCTGCAGCAGCTGGTGTGAAAATAAGATGTGCCTTTGAAACTGTTTCTTTTGTTAACATAGGACGCAGCTGACATACAGACAAAACTAGGCTGTATCTTCCCAGCACAGGCAGAGCAAAGATATCTGGAGGCAGGAGACAGCTTGAGAACCAGGAAGAGCCCACCCACAGCTACAGGCAGCTCCACAGGCAGTGTAGTGGATAGCTCACATGGAGCTTCTTGCTCTCTTGGGTCAGTGTTTTTCAGAGTCCAACCTTTCTCTAAACAGTCAAGCTTGGGTACCTTTGCACTGCACTGCAGAAGAGACATACTAAGAAATACCATGTTCATGTTTTTTCTGTTTGATGGTAGGATGGATCAGGACATCAAGTTCCTTACAGTAAACTGCTACTTTAAAAGAAGGCAGTACATTTGTTACTGATTTTTCCCCCTGTATATATTAAATAGAAGATCGCTAGTATATGCACATTCATTCAAAGCAAATTCATGGAGCACAAAACTGTGGATGGTTTCATGCTGGCAATAATTGTCACAACACCAAGTGCAAAACATTTTCCTCTCGATGCTAAGTACCTCTTGGGCACTTAGTCATCAGCTAGCAGAGTTTGGGCGCAAGGTGTTCTTCACTGGAAATGAGGAATCTCTTTGGAGAGATGAGACCCGTTTGGCTTGTAAACAAATGACATGGTATTTGATATGAGAATAATTTCAGGGCCATGCTAGGGATGTATGTGGAATAGTTCATCTCTGGGACTGATAGAAAAGTAATTCCACAGTGAGTAGAGTATTATTTGCTAATGTGATCCTTCTGCTAGAAAATATGTAAGAAGGTTAATACCAGTGATGCCAGCGTACATTGGCTCAGCAGCAGTCAGGCTTCCTCAGTACAAACTCATCCAAGGTAAAGCACATTCATTTTTGATCAGCAGAAGCATTTACGTATGGCATGAGGTGTGCCTACACCCCATGACAGAGTGATGAATGAATGATAGCTGCTACCAGCTGGAGATGTCTACAAGGCACAGTACAGCAAAACAGCAGTTAACGTACTGTGGCAGTGCCCCACTACTGCTTAGACCAGCCAAAGTAAGGAGCTCCAGCAGAATGCCACCTCAAAAGCTGTACAACTGTCTGGAGAGCCAGCCTGGTCAGGTCCAAACAGAGTATCTCTATATAACACAGTGAGGTATATTCTTCACATATTAAAGCATGCAAGAGGACACCAATGGGCAGTTGGGCAATGAAGTAATTCCAGTGAAGAAAAAACCTACAGCCAGAAAATTTGCTTCCCTCTTTACTAACAACCTCCACTATTACTTTCTGGCTTGCTTAAGGTTCTAAGTCATCATTTACAGCACCATGACAAGTTTTAACCAGTTCAAGTGCTTCCTTCCCCTCCTGATGTCTGAGTAGCAGGCAGATAGAGGGAGGTGTAGTCCTATTTATACCAGGAGCTATAGGTGATACATCAGTCTCTGGAAGAACACTAAAGGGAAAGCTGACTCCAGCTGAAAAGCTCCAGCCCAAAGTTGCATGACATCTTAGAGTACTGAATAAGAATATTCTGACTGATATCTTCTCTATGCTGACCCTCTGAGGGAGGGTTTCACCAGTCAGTAGTTTGTAGGACACTATAACTTGTTTCCCTTCTTGGATCAAAGGAAGTGTCTGTCCATCACTATAGTGATGAACAAGCTGCTGCTATGAACTTTATCCAAGCAGAGAATTTTATAGAGTTTATGATTACAGTTCTGATGCACAGAAATAAGAGTAATGTCTTTGAGTGCTGAACATGCAAATGCTTGTTAGTTTGCATTTTTGAAAACAGCATGTATTTCTGTCCTAAAGGTGAGTGACAGTGATGAAGAAGTTTCATGACAGGTGGTACAATTTTTTTTTTTTGCCAACTCAGATGCCAGAAGCTTTGACTTTCCACAAAAGAAGTTGGGAAACTAGAAGTTACTAAACAAAAAACAACTAACACTTGCTTCAGATACAGCGAAAAACAGCAAAGGAAGAAAACACAAGGCATAGGATAAGCAGATAAAATCCCAGTACATCTAACAGTTTTATTAGGTATTTATTTAACAGCACTAAGTAGCAAGGAACAAACTGGTGGGTGGCACTCTCTACCACAGTTCCTCTGACTTTTTGCTTACAGACACAACTGCATCTTCTGGCAATGCAGAACTTGGCACCAGCAAAAGGACTCCCAGTGGAGTGTTCTGCTGTGGTACACAGCTAGCGTGGATTAAATGAAATCTGCCTTTTTGGAACTCAAAGCAATAAGCACTTCTCATTTCCAACAGAAACCTCTGTTCAAATATTCAGCTTGAATGAAAAAAAACCAAACCCAGCTCTTTCCAGACTACAGTAACATAAGACTTTCAACCATGACCTGGTTGTAAAGTATAACGGTATTTAGAGATAACATTTCTACCCACCCCCCCCCAACCCAAAACAAAACAAAAAACAAACAAACAAAACCAACCAACCAAACCAAAACACCAAAACCCAAAAAATACCCCCCAGTAGAATTACTGATGATAAAAACACATATTCTTCTCAATTACAAGAGACCCTCTCATCTATCCTCTAAAAGTCAAACAGCAAAACAATACAAATGTTTCTTAAAGTTCTCTACAAACTACTGATTTATAATTTAAGATGTTTAGTATAAATTATTTGAATAAAGAAAAGGGTCCATCATATCCAAAGTTCCCATAAGAATTTTTCCACTAGTCTTAGTCACACATAATTTTAATAATTCAGGTAGGTATTTTTCAGTGAGGTCTACAGTTCCATGAAGCTCTGTCAAATGTTACTACAAAGGTAATGAAAAAATTGGGTAGCATCACTAAAATACTTCACGAACATACATCAGATCTTTTGTAATCAGTTCTTACATTCAGATATTAACAGTGTGAGGCAGATAATGAAGAGGTAAAGATACAAGTGAAATAGGTTTGAACACTCATGTAGCAATTATAACTATTAAAATTCTGACAAAGTTTTATTGCAATTACACTTGGTTTGAAATTTCCTGACTGACATCTTCCAGCAACACAAACTATTCAAAACCAACATTGTTCTAACCCTACAAACATGCCCATCACAGCTCTGCGACTGCCAGAATTCAGATGCTCTTGTCTAGCTGTGCCAGAATGCCAGTATCTCTAGACCTGAGATTTTCAATGCAGGCCATATCACCAGCAACAGCAAAAGCCAAGACTGTAAATATAGATGTTTTTACCATTGTCAGAGACAAGGCTGGTTTAAAAGAGCAAAGACTGGGAACAGTTCATCCCAAAATACTATTAAACTCAGATTTGGGCCTCAGTCATGTAGAGACTTGCCATCAACAGCTGTTTGATGTACAATTAAAGTCTAAAAGCTGAATTTACAAAAAAAAAGCTTCTGTATATTTTTATATTATTACTTCAGCCCAATTTTAAGTCACTTAAATTCAACATCTGAAATTTAAAGAGGTGTCTGAATGATTTGTGCTTGTTCAGTGCATGCTGTTCTCATCATGAACATTTAGAACATTTCTTATCTTCAAAAAGTACATTTTGTTCTCTGCCACTCAAGCATGTACACCAAACACCAAGTTACAAAGAAAAGCAGATATGTGGAAATGAATTATGGTTATTTTTCATGGAGATGAAGTACAGCAGAGAAACCAACTGTATTTTTTCTTTCCCTTTCTCCACCCATATCTTACACATGCCCAAGGTAAAAATATATAGCTTATTCCTTGCCTTCTAACAAGTCGGATAATATTTTTGGGTTTCAAAGGTATGTTTTCAATTATCTGTTGAGTTCCAATATTACACAGATCTAAAACTGCAGCTATTCTTCACACAATTACTCATTACTTGATTTCCACCCAACTAACATCCCCTTCCAAAGGGATCACAGAATAGTCACTAACTGTGCTCCACTTGAACACTGTGGGAATTGAGGCAACCTGTTATAGGGCAACTTTTACCCCAGGACATGAATTAAACATATAATCTAGTGT
The DNA here is from genome assembly GCF_929443795.1 of Astur gentilis. NCBI lineage: Eukaryota > Metazoa > Chordata > Aves > Accipitriformes > Accipitridae > Astur > Astur gentilis. The sequence goes on along the minus strand of NC_064881.1, from coordinate 2,747,122 downwards.
TTTGCAATGCTGGTAACTAATTTTTGTTGTTGTTATTTTATGTGAGGTGTCTCACACAAACCTGAGTCCTTTTGAAAGTAACTACAGCAGGACAGGAGAAAGCAGGCAAAGTTAAATACGGAACACTTGATAATACTAATTTTAGAAAGTACAGTTGGCAATGATGGTTTTACAGAAAAGTGCTTTTTCATTTAGAAATAATTTGTGCTTTATATGAAGCTCATTTCAGACCAAATACGAGCAGAGAGGTATGATAGTATTTGCTTTTTTTCGTTTGACATCCAGCATGTTTACGCTAGAGATATTTGAAGACCAATTCTAAAATGCTTAGCAATGAAAGTAAACAATATGAAATATTTTTTCCAGTCATCTGTATGCAGCCTGATAGACTGTCCACAGATTTACACAAAATGGTTATCAGAAAAAGAAAAGGAAAAGGAAACTGCACAGACTTGAAAGTCTGCAGACTTTATTCTTCACTTGCATTGTTTGCATCACAGTTTGAAACTAAAAATCTGTAAGCATGTAACAATAAGAAAGAAAAAAGCAAAGTTATAATCACAAGTCTCAAGAAGCAGAAAAATAATGCAATAAAATGACTGACAGCTGGGCTGTTACATAGTGAAAGTTAAAACAAAATTCTTACAAGTTCTTTGGAATAGGTACATTTTACCTCAATGGTTTCCTATAGTGCATCTTAAAAAAACCCAGACAAACAGTTTATATCCATTTAAAAGTAAACCTAATTGCAATAGTAGCTACCAAAGTGACTTTTGAAACTCCATGCTTTTTTCTAACCTACATAGCCTCATTTTTGCTAGCAAGTTACCTAACATTGGACTCTGTGAAAATGAAGAACACAAACAAGATTTAACACTAACATTTAAAGAAAATGAAGCAATTTTATTACTGCAGAGCTATAACTGTTTTAAGTATTAAAAGACTGTCAAGTCAATGAAATTTAAGCCAGTCTTATAAGCAGCAAAACTGCAATATCCTTACAAATTGAAACAAGCTATCCTTCTTGGAAAGGAAATGTATCAATTTTCTACTCTAGTCAATTTAAAAACAACTATATTTTGAAGGACTGTATCTGCCCTTGATCTGCTTTGCTTATATGTGGTCTTGCCCAGTGATTCACATAGCAACACACAGCAAAAAAGACCATATGGACGCTGCAGAAACTAAAAGGGACAGTTTCCATTTTGTAGTCAATCGAGCCCAACCAGAGAGAAACTGAGCAGGTTAAGAGGGATTCTTTTAATTCTTCATGTACCGTCATGTAATGAAACAAAACAATACCACAGAAATACAATTATTTGAGTCACTTGCTAAATGTCATACAGAATTTATTTGCACATAGATTTTTCCATGAATTAAATGTAAATAGCCCAAAGTGCTTGACAACATAGACAAGGTGGCTAATGACATAGTAATATCACATGTACTTGTTTCAAGAACATGGCAACAAATAGGCAGAGTGTGATGAAAACCTCTGCACGGAGTAAGCCTGTCACTCTCCCTACCAAAGAACAGGCAAGTAAGTAATATAGCGTAACAGGGTTTAGAAATACCTAATCTTAAGAGCAATTTAAAGAACTGACTTTATGTCTTTTGTTCCTCTACTATGACAAAAACTATATTGCCATGAATTCACACTGTAGTGAAAAGATGACATCTTCAAAATCAACTTCATGTTTAAATGCTGTTCCTCCGGCTCTGTCATTTCTGGTAATAAATACTAGGAAATCAATGAGGAAACATCATTTGAAGTGGGCCATTCATCATGTACCAAAAAGGGTAAGTACCCCATAAATTGCAGTGATCCATTTCCTATTAGAATCACACAACAGAAGGCAACAGAGTTTCCATTAGCAATTTTTATGACCTCCATAGGTAGAGGATAAGGTTAGGAAATGGCTTATTTTTGACAGCTATAAAGTAGTTGTTGGGTGGGGAAGGTTGAAAATTTTCAAGAGAATGAGAGTTACTAGTAAACCAAAGTGGGGGGTGGGGGAGGGACACCACAAATAACAGCCTCACCAAGTACCTGTCTTCATACTTGAGAAATTTGTGGATTGGCAGTTCTCCTAAGTAATGTTAAATATTTTAGTAAATTCTACAATCAATGGAACCTTATTATACTTTGGCATGGGCGTAGGCTAAAAAAATTTGCTATCTTGCTTGACTGCTTCCTAATAAACAACACTTTTCTACAACCTAGGAAATAGAGGTACACTCAAAAAAAGTGAAAGAGAATCCAAATGCCATGTTATACAAAACATGAAATAAAAATTCAAGCTTTGAAATGAAAAAGCAAATTTTATGAAGTCAAGCGCTGCACCTTCCTTTAGCCCTGTCTCCTTTCCCCATCCCATCCTGTACAACACTCTGTGCTCTCTCCACCAAAACCAGGCAGGACAAACACACTAGGTAGGACAAAGCTAAAAGTTGTAAATTTTGATGTACCCCTTCACAAATTGCCAACATTGTATATAAGGATATGACTAAATACCAGTCTTGAAAGAAGAATGAAGCTTTATACATCAGTAGGCTATTCCTAGGGCACTGGGATTGGGGTTGGTTGAAGGCAGGAGAAAAGAAAAGAAGAAATAGTTTTATTTTCAAGTATTCCCTCAATTAATTTTACTGTAACATAGAAATGCTTCTCAGATTCAATTTGACATACCAGCGAGAGATTACATTTTTAAGGTAATCTCACCCTACACCCACAAGATTTTAAAGTACATACACCAAAACATCATCTAGTCTTGTGAAACAAATTGTAGGAAAGCACCTCGTATGTGTCTCAAAATTAAAGAAAACAGGCAAACAAACACCCAATGACATGAAGTTTAAGAGATGCAAAACCAAATGAAATAAAATAAAATGATTATGCATCTCCTGTGACCCAGGGTCTAGTGTGCAAACCACTGGGAAAATCCTCTGACCTGCGTTATACATTAACACAGTTTGAAGGAACGTTGAATCACTTCTGTTCCCGTTTCCTCCCCTTCCATACAACCACCATGAATTAACACTGAATATTTCAACACAATTCACCACAGCTCAAAAAAATCAGTATTTATTTATACAAGTCTTTGAACTTAGCTCTTCCTGAGTTTCCACCTTACACAAGTCAGTGAAAGCCACTTGACTTGTTGGAGCCAAAGTCCCATGGAAATCCAGATTCAAAATCCTACACTCGCTCCATCACGGCTAAACTGGAGCTGCAGGAATCTTGTCCACTGACTGTGCAAGTAGTGGTAGAAATATGACAGCCTAGATACCTAGATATGAATTTTCCCCTCAGTGATACCTGGTATCGCCTCACATGCCACCCACGGATGAGCCCATCCCACACTAATTATATTAAGCTACTTTCTGTTGCTAGCAGCCAGGATTAAATGAACTTTATTACAGTCATGAAAGTCCAGGGCTAGTTAGCCTTCATAAGTGAGATTGGTTTCACCTACATGAAAGCTCACTAATTACTTTTTTTTTTTAACATTTCAGACCAGCTGTCACACACTTTCTTCTTTTTCTCAATGAAAAGTTAAGAATTCTCATTTTCTGAAATAGTCAAGTATATAATTGTAATAATTTAGGCCTTAGCTGTTTCCCAGAGAACCGATTTTACTCTCCTAACAATGCTATCAGGACCTTCTTCATTAAACTTCGTAAAATCAGGGCTCAAAATGTGATTTCAGTGTAACAATATTTTTCTTCCCTTTGTGTCAGTCTACCTGCCATACTCAGAACAACACAAGGGTACCACCACACACTACAAACACATTTGTAGCACACTCCCCTTACAAACTGAAACCTAGGCATCTGCAATATGTTAAGAAAAAACGCTAACAGTTATCTACACTTATACAACTATGCTTTGATTCAACCTTTTTTACATACAAGTGAATGGAATCCCCAACTCTGCTGGCCAACCAGAAAGCCGTAGGTACATCTTTACAGAAGGTTTTCTGGGAGTTTGCCAGTTTTCCTAAAACCTTGTGTTGTGCTGCAATTTTTAGCCTTAATCCCTGACCCTATTTTCTGACACCCAGGGACTCATTAGCAACCACCCTGCTTCACCAGGCTCCTTTCTCCGAGTTCCTGTGTTCTGGTGCCGAGTTTGAAACCAGCCTCTGCCGCAGCCAGACTACAGGCTTCGATGCGTACTCTGGTTCCCACGTTCCACATCACAGCCTGGCTTCCACACCCCTGCCTTGCCCTCAAAATTAACACATTTGTACTTCTTTGGTCTCTGACCTTGGGTTTTCCCAACCCTGACCATGACCTGCTTCTATCCCAGCAGCAGCCTCAGCCAACCACTAAGCCAAACCTACCAATGTCCTAGCCACAGCAGTGATCACAGAGTACTTGTCGAGATATTTAAACCCCAGACAGGGAGGCGGGGAGCGGTTGTTTGATGGTCTATTTTCATGAAGACAAGCAGAAGTCAAGCAGCACTGCCAGTATTACTACAGGTCAGTGAGAGCGCTATGGTGCTCACTTCTCCCATGTCTGCTTCGTAACTGGAAGTGGCAAAGGTCTTTGGAGTTCTTCCCCTCAAGTCATGGTGCTCTATGCGGACCACCAGCAATGAGGCTAGACACTGTCAGTCAATAGATTTGAGAGATTTCCTGACAGCAGAAGAACAACAAGGTTAAAAAAACCCTTTAGATTCTGTTTTAGGCATTACAATGGATGAACTGCTGTGGAAACATATTATTCTGATCTAACCCTCCTGCCTCATCTCCCAACTGGTTTGTCCAACTCCAGTCCAGTCCCGTCCCTTCCACTAGCCAGTCCCAGCCATCCCATAGGATCCTCATCCCAGTCCTAAATTTTATCCCAGCCCAGCAGCAATCTCCCATCATCCAAAGGCTCCTTACGAACCAGAACCCATGTTTGTATCTGAATTTGACAGAAGCACTTCACTTCTTCACATCTTCTTTTTCCCCTCATCTTAGCAGTCCTTAGACTCATTGTCAACATATTCTCAGTGTCATTGGCCAGGTTTGCCTCCAATGGGCCCTTCACTTCCATTTCTTATTCTGAATCCCATACCCTTCCTCCTCATCAAGCCAATCTTGATTTCTTCTAGCATGTGATTCCCCTTTAGTTTCCAAGCCCTCAGACTCTTGTATGGCCAGTTCACTCTCCTTCCCATTTACTTTCTACATCCCTCGCTCCAAGCTCCCCTGTCTTTCTCAGCCTCCTTGTTTACTCCCCCCATGATTATTTCAATTTCCTCACCATGTAAGCCAAGTAGCTTCCACCTGCACATTGCCTAAATCCAACCAGTAAAGACACACAGCCACACACACACAAAACCAACCCTAAAAATCTCAGTTTCAGTGCCTGACCTTCAGACAGGTTGTAAGGACCAGGGGTACAACTAAAGGTTGTACAGCTATGGGCTGTTATGGAGTCATAGGGAAGGCAGAATTTTAGCAGGGCAGCACTAGCAATTTTCTGAACACGAATAAACTCAAAGTTTTGGCTTTTTAACTTGGATAGCTTTAGCTGACTTCCAAAGGGATAGCAAAGATGCAAACTCAAGATTAAATCTACTCCTGCCAAGCACAACGTAATTAAAGCACAAGGACCTTTAAAAAGAAAGGGAGGTGGGGGGAGCAAAGAAAGCAAGAAAATGTTTTTCTAGTATTTTCCCTTCTGCAAATAAAGCAATTGCTCCATCTGTGCTCCCGATGCCAAAAACTGCTGACTACTTTAATTGAAATAAGGGGACAGAGTAGTCTGCAACAGCTGTTCAGCAAGCCCAAGTTTCACACAAATGACTGTAGTCTGGTAAAGCACTGGAACACTAAATTGTGTAACAAACTACTTGCAAGTCTCAGCAGATTACATTACCAGCTTCATCTATAGTTACTTTAAAAAAAAAATAAAAATCTTTGTCCAAAAGTATTTGCTGTTTCCTCTAATTTGTTTCTAAAAGTCACTCTTCCTTCATTGCCAATTTTAACCTTAGTATCACTTTTAACCTTCATCTTGTCACCACTCCCCCCAGCTCCCAAGAAGACTCAAACAAGAGCTTTTAAGCTTACACTCAACTACTGTATTGATACAACTGGCTTTAGACCAACTCTGTTAACTTAAGGCAAAGTTCATGGTGTTTGGTAATAGCAAATTTGCAAGTCATTTACTGCGTAATTTCCAGCCTCTTTTGAGACAAAGATTCTCATCATAATGCAAAGTTCATCTTTTTAGTAATAAATCAACAATTTTGACAGCTGATAAAATTAAGTTCTATGTACCATACCAGCATGACAAGGTTACAGATTCAGGCAGGTTTAAACTAAGCAGCTCTACACTGATGAAACTTTCCTGTACAAAAGAAAATAAAAAGATGGCCTCCACACTTAGTCTTGGCAACTAGGAAGAAAAAAGTCACAAGCAAAAATTTCAGATGACAAAGATCGGGCCTGTTGTCTTCTCAGGCTATTAAGATATTGCCTAGTGCTGTATCCACACCAGCTGTGACTCAGCTTCCTGATGTGTGCATAACATGCACTCTCTCTCTCTCAAAATACTAGTCTAGTATTTTACTACTCCAGAAATCACCCAGTGCATTAATTGGAAACTATGGTTTCCAAAGAGCCTAATAATGGCTTTCTCCATTCCTAATGTTTAATCTTTGTAAGGGATGGCTACAACACATTGAAGTGCAGACTTCCAAAATCCCAACCTGTCCAGCACACGCACTTACACACAGATGCATGATCACTGTACCATGGAGGAATTGGTTCAGAATCAATTTGAAGTTGATGGACATGCAATTTTGAACACCTGAGCTGGGGGAAAGAAGAACAATCCATGACCACATTTCCTACAGTTGCAATTCCTTCCAAACACATTATGCCTGGATAATAATAAACCCAAAACATACAGTCACATATTGTCAGCTAAAGGTGAATAAAGAGTTTGTGTTTGAACAGCCTAGGCTTAACTTAAGAGGTCTTTATTCAAAATAAAAATAAGTTTATTTGTTGAAAATACACTACTGTCAACATCTACACGTATGGTCTAGAAGTACAAAATCAATTTTTGTTCCACTGAAATTTAAGCTACAGGCTAGGAGGAAAAGCAAGTTATCCCAAAAGCAGAAAATGTGTTTTAAGAAGTTGATTTGCTTCTCTCTTTTAAAGATGGTAATAATATTGCTAATCAGGTAGCACCTTACAGAAGAATAAAGCTAGTGAACCAGGTGCTCCTGTTTTTCATGGAAACATAAAGGAAAACTATCCAAAGCCAAACTCACTTAAACTGGCACAGCACAGAAGTCAGATGGTTGCATTAACTCCATCACCACTCACAAAGCAGGGAAGGTAAGTCAATAAACTGACCCTTGAAGATCTGTCTAGTTCAGTAATTGTCATCAGTATCCAGCTGGCATTAAAACAAGTAGTCATGATCTTGACCTTTGCATTTCTACAAACATTAGCCATTGTCATGAGGAAGACCTCTTTGGCCTCATAATTCACATGCTGTTAACAACCAGCAAGAACACAGCATGTGTGTCAGCTACTAAATAACATAAGAAAAATTGGATGTCACACTCAAGCCTCACTGTTCCTGTGCATAGCCATGCACATTGAAACTAATCTGTATTACACTTAAAACTTTGGAAAGATTAAAATAAATCTATTTTTAATATTCACAGGCCTTTTTGACTATATTATTACTGCTTGGGGGCAAGATGAAAGATTATTTGGTTTAGTTGTGTTATATGTATTTATTTTGTACTGTTTCTTTTTGCCTGGTTTCTGAGGGAAATGTGGCTTGTGTTGCCACGTTTTCTGTCAAGTACCTCTTAAACCCGCAACTCTGTACAAATGAGACAGAGGTACAGAGGTCTGAAAGATATTTCATCCTCTCAGTATTCATGAGGAAACCTAGCCAGTTAGGCAGGACATTTCACTGCGTCTCAGTTACAGGTAAAGGCAGTACAAAAAGAAGCCATCGGAAGGGTTGATCCTAAACACATCCTAAATACAGAAAACATTTTAAATCAGAGCTTATCAACCAAGAAATCCAAATCTTTAGGAAACTAGGCGTCTTTAGTTCTGGCACTCCTGGAATTGCTTGTAATACTCAGTTTTACTACCTATAAAAACAACATGGTGCAGAAAAGAAAACTCTATGCTGCTTTCATCTGGCTCACTCACTGCCTGCAGAAAACAAACTGCAAGCAAAGAACAGACCTGGAACACTTTCCACAGCCCACCTTGCCCAACCCAGGGACCCAGACAATCAAAGAAGAACAATGGGGTGGTCAAAACAACCTAAAACCAGACATGGCATGTCAGGCCACAAGCCTCCTTCCCCAAGTCACACAGTAGCCAACGGCAGGTACTCAGAGAAGAATACAAACCCTGTGACATTCCTGCAGTACTGATTTTTCAAAATATTCTCCCAACCTCCACTGATCTGCAGCTCAAGACTCATTTAACAGCAACCATAAATTTATCCAGCTGCTTTAGAAACCACCTAATCTTTCAGCACACCTGTATTCTGAGAAAGGAGTGCCACAACCCACCTCACACTTGGAGTTATCACCTTTTGTTTGCATTCAGCACGGCCCCTGCTAATTTCATTTGATGCTCCTTAGTTCTTTTTCCACAGAAGACACGAACAGCTATCACATTCTGCCCCACAGTATGTTATGGACCTCAGCTGTCTTACTCCCAGGCTGAAGACTAGTCAACATAGTTGTTCCTTACATAGTAGTAGTAGTTCTACATCTTCGATCACCCTTATTGCTTTCTCTGCATTTTTTCCAATTTTAATATCTGGTATTGCAGAAGAGAGAGGAAGGAGACAAACTGCACATGACCTTCAAGATGTAGGTATACTAGAGATGCATGTGCATGGCAGAGTCATGGTTTTTGCCTTCCTGCTGCCCTCCCCCCCCCCCCCCCCAACTCTTAACATTTTCTTTTTTTTGTCTTTTTTTCCCTCACCATTACAGACCATTAAGCTAGCACATTAATAGCACTCTCCATTACAACCTCAATACATTGTTTCTAAGCAATAGCCCATTCAGAGCATCTATACAAAACTGACACACGTGCATGCACTTTGTAAGATGTATACTGAGGAGTTTTGGAAAGAGAATATTGTATATTCCCCGTACTACTATCCCAGTCCATCAGTAGGATGGAAAAGTAGTAGAACAATTGGAATTCAGTTCTATCTTTCCTCTCCTGTTATTATAGTATGGGATTGATTCTGTTACAGTGCTTCGCAACAAGAAGGAAGATGTTGCATGTGAAAGAGTGATAATAAATCATAGGTCAATATAAGGAGGCCAGAAATTCTGCATATGGCAGCTGAACAGCCCACGAATGCTGACAAACCTTTTCATCAACTCATCCTGAAATTCAGTACAAACCAACGTTGCACTTGACTATACACCGTCTTCACCCCACACTAGAAAATGTGTACTAGGTAATAGGTTTCATTAGAGAAATTTCAGCACAAAAGAAGGTTAAATCATCAAAATATAAATACAGATTTATATAGATATCTGTAAGTAAAGAATTAAGTAATTGAGTTCTTCAGGAAGAACAAATTACAAGCAATTACAAAGATGATATGGATGTAATTTATCTGTCTGCTCAGTCCCTTCAGCAGCAAGAAGCTGAGGTTAAAAAAAAAAATCAACCTGGTGCGATGGGTTGTGAGCAATCTGGAAGTAAACGACACTTTTCATATATGGATAATCACATAGGCACGTGTTGCTCTATACTGACCAGTCATAAAAGATCACAGAAGCAGCAAAGCACACACCGTGTGAAAACCAGAAGATAAGGTGGATTCTTCCTCTCTCTTCTCCTGAAGGCTAGCAAAGATCAGTGAAATTAAACACTGCCCAAGGCAATTGTTAAAAGCAGTTTGGCCATTAAAGTCATGTCATCTGGTGACCCAACTGACCTACATTAAACCCAGGCTAAAGGGCAATGTCATCTTTCTTTTCCTTTAGCATGAGTTTGCATCTTCAGCACAGATGGAAGACAACCCCTTTGGCCTTCTGGTTTCCACTGTGTCCCTTGCTACAAACCAACGTTAGCTGCAACCGATCTTTTGTACTTGTTTGGCCTTAGTAGTACTGTAGTAGTGTGAAACAGCACTGAAACCCAGCAAATTTTCTCCCTTAAGGGTATTGAACCAATATCTATCTAAACAGAGGCTGTAGCACTCCATATATTTAATGATGAGAAAGATTCATAGGCTAATGCAAATATTACAAAAATTGCCTATTTAATTATCATTAGATACATTCAGTTTTGCTTGTTTGAATGAGACATGTTATAATCACTTTTCTATTAAAGCACTAAATGTCAGAGAAGAGGTTACTCAACAAATAATTTACTTTAGATCTACTGCATGGCCTAGAGTTTCTCTACCCAGATTTGAGAGCTGCCATGTCGATAATAGGACATTCTTTAAGAATTTTTCTAAAAGTTTAATACTTTACAAAAATCATTCACAAGTCACAGAAAAGCTGTTCCACAAATAACAGTGGGTCATTCCAACTCTCTAATCTACTTCAGCATTACTATGCTGAAGATCCAAGACCACTGCTTGCAGAACTGCAACAGAAGCAACACCCTCCAAGCACAATTTACCATGCAGCTGTCTTTTATACATTTTATACAAATCAAGAGTACAAGTGGCTCAAGTAGGAGCACATACACTAATTGGTTCAGTGAAGACAAATACAATGGAACAGGACTTTGCTCTTGCTGAACCCATACAGAAAACTGCCTTTTACATTGGAAGATTTGCATTTAATTAGGTCAAACAGATTTAACTGTTGTTTTTTCTTAGAATCACAGAATAATTCAGGTAGGGATGGATGTCAGAAGGTCTCTATTCCAACCTCCTACTAACACCAGGATCAGCCGTGAGACCAGACCTGGTTGCTCAAGGCTTTACCCAGTCAAGCCTTTAAAACCTGCAAGGAGACAGACTGCACAACCACCTTGAGCAACCCATGCCTCTGCTTGATTGTGGTCATGGTGAAAAGGAAAGCTGCTCCCCAGCTTGTCAGTTCCCAGACTGTCTCATTACAAGGGCTGTGTGTGGAAATTCCACAGAGTCAGTGTATAGGAAGGAAAGAGGATGAGAAACAAAATAACAGGTTTGTACTGTTTATTATCAATTCCTCTTTTATGCAGTTATTGAGGAGAAACCCATCTTATTCAATCACTGTTTCTTACAGCAAATGGTCTATAGCAAATGGTCTTCAGCACAGGCTGCTTTAAGAAGATATAAAGTGGATAAAATCTTGCAGCCTCAAAAGGGTTCTTGAATCATTTCTATGTTCTGCTCTCCCATCAGAGAAAACCACTTCATCGAAAATAAAGATTATTCTTACATTTCATTCCATCTTTGTTCAATGTGGGCTGCAAGACACAACACTTATTTACATTGCAAGAGCTTTCTTGTTTGTCAATAACAGACATTTTGAAGAGCTGCCACTGTGCCAGGAATGAAGTTTATAGCTTGATCCTGCAATGTCTGTGCCTCTTCCTCAGCTATATTTGTCAATGGGAATAAACTGCTAGGCTGCCTAATGGCTCAGGAGAACAAGATTTAGATCATCTTCAGTTTCAGATTATGCAAATTTATAATCCATATGTGTTTCATAGTGTGCTATTTCTCTAGAAATGATACATCTGCTAAAGCATTAGGTTGGTTTTACACACAAAGAATACAAGTTATTCCCTTGTTTGAACCAGGAGCACACTAAATAGTGCAGCAATTAAATCTTGTTGGTTTTGCCCATACTTTCAGTCTTCAAAATCTTTTAAGAGATCTGCAGAAATGTATGCAACGAGTAAGAACGCAAACAGCTAGGTCAACTCAAAGTTTAATTTGTTTTTAACAGCCAAACTATGTGGAAAAAAAAAAGTCAGAAACAATTCAAAACTGTTGGGACTTGAACTGCAACTGTTTCCTCTGGTGCTCAAACACACCTGGATCTTACTAAGGTAAATAGACTCTATCCCACTGAAGGGTAGTATCTTACTGTTGAAAGATCTAGAGAGGCATGTAATAAATAAATCCTTCTGACTGCTATTTAAAAAAAAAGGCATTCAAACATCTTTCAAAAGTCTGTTGTCAAATTCACTGTCAAGGGTGGCACCCTTACTTACATAGTATATAGAAACATTACACATACATTTCTAAAAATACACACATGAAGCACCTAGTAGGCTCTCCTACAATCTAATCACTCAGTGTGTTGAAGTGGAGAACATGTACTTAATGCCTCGTGAAAGTTTAAGTTTCTTATGGTTGCATTAACACACTTCAGTTGGTCCAAAACACTTACTTTCAAGAGAAGGGTTTCCATTGGATAGCCTCCTTTAAGATTATCATGAAAAAGAAGTTTTCAGAAGGAATTTAAAATGGAATCTAAAAAGTTGACAGAAAAGCAGTATTCTACATGGGCTGGTCTAGTAATTCCTATATGGAAAGAAGAGCAGAACAAGCTCTTTAGCTAGCACACTTAGACTCTGTATTAAATATGCTGGTATATGGTTTATTGCAACTTTCACAAACAGAAATGGAAATTATGTCTTGTAAGAGCCATGCCTGGAATACTTGCAGACACTACCCAACCCATCAATCTAATATGGAACAAAATCAAAAGCTGAAGTTTAGCAAAGAAAAATCCCAAACAGAAATAAATAGCTTTTTGTTTCTTTGTTATTTAAGCACCCATTTTCTGCATAACTATCCTTTCTCGTTCTTTTTCCAAAGGCAACTGGATGAAGCACCAGTTATTGTGTGTAATCACTTAGAAACTAGGCAATGAGAACCTTAACAGAAGATACTGGCACCATTTTAAAACATGAGAGAGATGTAGTCTGGGAGCAGAACAGGGCAGCATGAAGTAAAGAATCCTGTCCTCAGGATTTCCCAGTCCAAAATACTTCATGTCAAATTCAATGTCACGCCCTAATGAAAAATCTATTACTAAAGCTTATCTGATACCTGCCATTTATTACAAGATGCTTACCACATATGTAACATTTGCCTTTTGTAACATACTGACTCTCCTTGCCTCTTGTTGAGATCAAATACCATATTTCTTAGGATGGCAAGGTCACACGTGCTTTAAAGACAGGCCACAGAATTCTAGATAAATGGGATTTATCTAGAATGGAATTTTTTGCATTCTTACTCATTGCATACATTTCTGCAGATCTCTTAAAAGATTTTGAAGACTGAAAGTATGGGCAAAACCAACAAGATTTAATTGCTGCACTATTTAGTGTGCTCCTGGTTCAAACAAGGCAATAACTTGTATTCTTTTTGGGTAAAACCATTCCATTTAACTGCATGTAAGATTTGCTGCGAATTTATGCTAAGCCAAATAGGGTTTCTATTATTATTTTTTTATTCAGACTAAAATTTCCACACGATAAATGGATGTTCTTCTGTGCTGTGTTTGAAAAGCGTTTGCATACAAGGCCCAAGGCAACATTGCTTCTTCGATAACTGGCCTAAGTAAATGTGTAGGTTCTGGCTCCGGGCAACTACGTTTTCTCCAAAAAGCAGAGCTGTGCATTTTTAATAAAAGGTAGTGAAACATCCCCAGACAACTCTTTAATTTATGTACGTGGCAGAACCAAGCTTAACAAGCAAAATCCTTAGTCTAAACCTAGCTCCCTATCCCAAACAAAAGATCAAGGACAGCAAGAGGAGACCCTACCTGCTCCAGTGGCTTGCCTGCTGCTGGCACGGTGAGACAGCAGAAGTGTGCTGGACACCCCAAACAGGGGCCAGCAGCAGGGTGTCCATGTGCTGTGGGGAGGCCTGGTTAAACTCAAAGTTCAGGCTCAGCTATGGGATCCCCTCTACCTTTTACCTGCCCACTTTCTTCCTAGAACAGCTCAAAACAGGGTAACACATACAACAATAAAAATCCAGGATGTAGACTAAGGACTAAGGGGGTTTAACTGCTCAGATTCTAGTTATGTATTTTCAAGAAGCATTTTGTTCATAAATTTTCTTCTTTTTCCCTACTCCCTGTTTTTTCCACGGAAATGAAACCAGTATTTTTGTCAGCCTAATTTCATTGCACACACTGTTTATCTACTCTAACTTGCTTAAACACAGGCTCTCTATACTCACTAATTTTATGAAGGTCAGTTTCTCTCTGTTGCTAGAGATTTTCTTTTCTTTTGATAGGTATTACAAACCATCAGATAAACTTGTCTTTCCCAAATGTGAAGCAAGCAATATCTGCCTCCACCGGATATGTTGACCTAAGCCCATGAGCCTGAAGTACCCGCTGAGGTGCAGTAAGAAACAGCTGCTAATTCTGGTTCTATTAGTTTTGTGCTTCCAGTTCTGCAGTTCTCCATTTATTTCCTCTGCCTGATGGGTGATTACAATGCAGTTTGATTAGAGCATAAAGTTATTGTTAAAAAAAAAAAATAAAAATTAAGTCTACTGTTCAAACCAAAAATCTTGCTTAAAAAACTCCAAAAGAGGTAGAAGTGAAGAAAAAATGGGTTGAAAAATCCATTTTTGCCCAAGACTTGCTCCTGCCTTTTGGATGGGGGAGCAGAAGAGGGAAGGAGGAAGGTTGGTTTTCATTTGCAAAGTGCAAGGATCCCCTGATGTCCACGCAAATGCTTTTATATTATATTTTGTTATATTTGGAATGCCAGAGCATACATAAAGCACCCAGACACCCTCCCCACAGTGGTTTCCTCTGAGGGGCTCTGTACACCGGGGATGGGTGAACGTTCATCCCTTCTCCAGCAGGGAAGTGAGGTACCTACTACACAATGGAAGAATTCTGCCAGGTAGTTACTACAGTCTCCTGTCACGTTTACTTTCAATGATTATTCCAGGTATATAAAACAGCAGTATGAATTTTCTATTTTTTTTAAAAGGCAAGTTCTTGTTGACCCTACTGCATTCAAGTCTGTCCTTAAAGTCTTAACACTTTGATGACCTTTTTTTTTTTTTCAACTAAGGAATTTACAAGCACTCTTAGTAAGCTTACAACTGCCATATGTTGAATACTAGTAGCTTTGGATCTCAAAAGCTTCACGAGGTATAAACAATTTGTTTTCCCCTCTTGTTATAAAACTTTCGGGAAATTTAAATAAAAGAAGCCCTGCAAATGTGACGACAGGTTTAAACAAGTTTAACAAAAATTACAATTTTAATAAACAATTCTAATTCCATGATGCACAGCATAGATTCGATTATTATTTTTTTTTAGTTGCATACCTTATTTCTCTTATGCACTCTACATACCTTTAAGTGAAATGGAAGGAAGATGATCATTCCTTCTGGAATCTCAGAGAAGTATACATATTTCCATGCATACATATACATTCCTTCATTCAGCTTTTTGTATTTACCAGAAAGATTTCATTCATGTTATAAATAGCTTATTACAAAGCTAAAGGTTCACAGACATTTTGATGTCAAATCACACCTTTGTCCAGGGCAATGTAACAACCATAAGCATAGAACTATTAAGGAAATAACCTAATCAACTTAAAGGCTTCCCTACAAACACTTCAAAATAATTTGAGAGATGCGTGCCAAGCACCTTCTGTTCTTCATTGCAGGGAATAATTCAGTCTGTATTCCACTTCACCCCTCCGGTGTCAGCTACCCATCTGTCACCTCCATTTCTCTGGAGTAATCTGCTCTGTACTTAAAGACTATCTGCACACTAGCCTCCTAAGTGTTGTCTACCTCAAGAAAATTACCTCTTGCTGATACTGGGGGTAGTGATGGTTGTAACCAAACACGGGTAACCACTTGCCTAGCTAAGCACAAACCACCGTCAGCAGCATCTGCAAAACTAGTAAAATGGCATTCAACAGGGCCTCTCCAGCTTATATTTCTAAAGAAACTATATTTAGCCACAAATAAGTGGCAAGAATGTTGTTTTATATAACCTACCTTTATAAAAAATGTACTCTAAAGGCATACTCCCAGTCTTGCCTGAATGAAGACAGCACAAACGGTGGTGGTGATTTATTTCAGCACCATGGGAACCCACCATTAGTGCCACCGCATAGGTTTGTCCAATGAAGGGCTATGGAGTATATGGCAACAGACTCATTTCAAGGACACACAGAAAGAACAATACCTCTACCTTCCCCAGTCTGGTAGGATTCTTCTCTTCTAGTAGGATTTCTGCCAGGCAAAAAGGACTCATTATATACCATACCTCAGCTGCATACATTCTGCTTCAAACCGTGCACAACAGTCAGCACTAAAACAGCTGCAATGTCCAAGATGGCAGCATGGAAAGCTACAAAACAAACTGCATCCCAAACTCAATCCCAAGCCCACTTCACACATTCAGTCTCACAGAAACTCTCATCTTTAAGGTGATTACTCTGACAGAGCTTTATTATAAAGGGAGAAGAGGCAGCAAATTAAAAATACTGATTCAGCCACAGGAAAAGTGTTGCCTGTTCCTAGAAAATTACTTTGTAGGATTACTTAATCTGAAATTCTGGCATGTAGTTCATACAGTTTGAAAAGAGATTTTGCTTTAATGAAACTTAGTTTAAACAAGGGCTTTTATGCAGGGTCAGAAATGCTAGCTGCAGAATTACAGATGAGCACAGGTTGCATACATGGATATATAATCAGCAGCTCAGTTTGTTAAATGAAAAGCTGCAACAAACTCAGTTACTAGCAATGAGAAAGATAAGAAATGTGAATTATTTAATATGTATGAAGTAGTATTTTTTAATCTAAGCCAGCTTTAACAACCGTTTTAGAGTTTCCCCTGCCTCTTCAACTCCGTTCACACTATCTTTCTATCGAAATCGGCTGTAAGCCGCTCTACAGCGAGGTGCTAACAAACTCTGATGCTTTAAAAGCTTTTAAACTGCAGCAGGCAAAGAGCAAAAAACCTGTAGGAGGCAAGGGCAGTGGAGGGTGTAAAAAAGAAGCCATACTGAAAAACATCAATGAAACAATAAAGATTTAAACTTCATCCTTTTTACAAAAACAGCAATTGTTTGAACTATGTTATAAATATACAATCATATCACTAGTTGGCTGCATCTAAGTGCAATGAATTCTAAGCTTTTTAAAATTAAAGCACACTAATAACTAAAACTATTAAATTATTTTTATTATTAAACTATTAAAATTATTTAATTGTACAATTAAAACTGTACCTCAACTGAAACATTGGGAAATCACTAATAGGAGGAGTTCCAACATTATATTTTGCATGTCATGATCTGAGCATGTAATCTCATATATAGATAGCATCAAAACCTCCTGTAGCACTTTATACACACAGATTAAGATCTACAGTTTTCCTTCCAAACTTGTAGGTTGGCATTATCCATATTTTATGGAAAGAAAACTATGACCCAAGAAGTTTAAAATCACTCACCCAACAGTCAGCCCACAATCAGTATGATGTAAAGTCCTCACTAGTTTCAAGTGTTATCACTTGCAGCAATTTTTTAAAAAACCATCTCTCCTACCACAGATGCAGAAGATGCTTGCTGCAGCAATGCACAAACTTTCAAGAAGCCAGCAGAAACTAAATCAATTTAAAAAGTTATCTTCTTGAAGATACATTTAGAAGCCTGACCATTTCCTCCACAATCCAGTTTTCCAGGGAAGATGTGAATACACATATTTCTGCTTGAGCTAAACGGACACAGAGGAGCATCAATAAAGCATGTTTGGCTACAGAGTTCTGCATGTAGTTAAACTTCCTTAGAAAAAGTATTTTCCTATTTTTCCCCAGCTGCTTAATTTTTAAAGTATGATTTCAAAGATGCAGTAATACAAAAGTAACACAGCTTACAAGATCCAGGCAACTGTCTCAGATGTATTGTAAGCAGAGAAGCAACACCCTGATGCAAATACAAACTTAAGTTTCTTCACGACAATTCTGTTGGTTGGAAAAGGCAGTATCTGTATTCAAAGAGTCCTGTAATGAACACACCTTTAAAAAAAAGCATTTCTCCGTGCCTAAAATTCCTACACTAAAACAGTGTGACATTTTTAATGTAACTTCTGAGAAGTAGCACTGAAAGTTTAAACAAGAGAGGTTAATTGATTCATTACATCAATTTCTACTATATTTCTTTTTGTATTTTTTGGTCCCCATTTCAAAAGGCATTGTTTAAATTGCCCTAATCTGCAAACAGCAACAATAAGTGTAGCAAATACTTGACAATGAAGATGTAAAGCCTCTAAAAACCTGTTACCTTAGTAACGATGGGAATGCAGGAGAATAAGAATACACGGAGTGTCAGGACATCATTTTGGATTCTACAGGGTTTGGGTTGAAATACAGTCAGCTTTCATTAGCTTTTTGTTTTTCCCAGTAGGTCCTTGGACTTTGAAACAAAACCTGAATGACAGCTATGAGCAATTCCAGCCTCACTCCTGATTAGCCACACCAAACAAAACAGCTCTCTTCACTGTGAACCCCCTCCACCCTTTGCACCCAAAAAGCCTCGAAACAAACATTATTTATGCTGCTGACCCCTCTGGATATCACTAATAAATCGCATTCCAAAAAGAAGACTAAAACAAAGAGCCACTTTCCTGGGACTTAATAGATAATTCACTTCAAACAAAGGTACTGGAAGAAAAATAAAAAGCCAACATATCCACCCAGGAAATTTCTGTAACCCCACAGTTTATTCACAGGCTTTATGGGGTATGTTAATTCAACACCAAATACTAAAAAGAATTTAGCTGCTTATTTAAGTAATACTATATTTCCATTTTACTTATGGAGGGGGAAGAGCAAATAAAGAAGATAAAGAATTGAGATCCATGCCCCCACCAAGGTCTGTTGGGATGATTGTGGTCAAGACAGATCAGAACAAAGATCTCCCAACTGCTGGCTTTAGCTGGCTTAATTCCAGGTCCATCCCCTTGCTCTCTGCATCTATATGAAAAAAAGCTGCAGGCAAAACCACTGGAAAAATGAGCAAGAAACTCAGCCATGTGGATTATGTTAGACCCAGACCCTAGAACACCTAAATGCTCCTTGAACTTTACACATACAGCCTCATGCCCACAGTTTCTTCCCCTCGAGTACAAACCAGGCCTGTTCAGAAAGCTAGAGAAAGTCAGCTACTCTCCTTACCCGCAAATTCTGCGGTCAACCATAAATTACAAATACACACCAGTACAGCCACCAAAGCATCTGCCTACTAATCAAAACTTAAGTTTTCTCTAAATGGCTGATCAACTTTCTAGATACAATGATTAAGCATAGGAATGTTGGAGAGTGAGAAAAAAGGAGGGGAAGAAAAGGAACCTATTTTTGCTCAGTGAGAGAAAAAAAAGGTAGAAATAATGGCCACCTTGGTCATGTGATGACAAAAATCTTCGCATCAAAGAGCCTGAAAGGTAACAGTAGTTCAGAGACACTGGTCTTACCTTGCCTTACATTCACTCAGTTCTTTTGCAACTGATAAGGTATTTCTTCTCCATTCACAGAAATTGCCATTACAGGACACCATTCATACATATATGAGCTACTGCCTCCATTTATTTTCAGTCTGCTGTAGTCATTTACACACATATATAAAGCAGTACCACACAGTGGCAACACAATAGTCCAGATCTCTTATTTTACCCTATGCTATATGAATGTCTGGATCATGTTAAACATCATCAATAAACACTGAAGTTACACCCTCAAAGAACTGCTCATAGGGCAAAACAGCAGTGTATCTCTAGGCATCTGCAACTTCCAAGTTAAATCAAAAAGATTATCTAGATTAAATTCAATTAGTGATTATGCATGGAAGAATACTTCTTGCACGATCCATTCGCACATGTTGTAGATCATATATAGAAAGGAGTTGCTATTCCCCACTCCTGAGTGCAATCAGGTGTCCAGAAACAGGCTTATCTCTACAATGGTAAGCACATCCACAACAGCAATGAGCTAGCAGATTATAAAAGAGCACATTTTATCCAGCCATATGCAGAAGGAAGGCCATTTCAGTTTTTGAGACATTATAGTTTAGACCTCAGAAGTCCAATTTTCAGGTCAATCAGTTCCTCCTTTTTTTAGTCACTCACTTCTCTGACGCAATAAGGAAAAATAGGCACAATCACAAACTATTTTTTTTAGGAGAACAGGATGTCAGAGGAAACCACCAGTTTAGAGAAATCGAAAAAAGCTTCCTAAAAATACTTATTTAAATTAATTTCTTTAGCACACAAACCATTTTCAGAATCATGTTATTAAAACCAAGTATGAGTTTGCATAAATCACCAGAATTTTTTTTTTTCCAAGCTTCCCTCTAATCTGTCACATCTTGCTTCATACTTTTAGACTGGTTTCGCACACGGTTTCTGCCTGGCCTGGCGTAGCCTTGACTGCTGCCCTGAGCAGAGTCAGCTTGCTTGCCATGGCTTGGCCAGCCCTTGAAAAGGTGCCTCCAGCAAGGAAGAAGGCAGATTCTCTCCCAGCAGTACCTACACCCTGAATGACTCTGTGAAGAAACAGAAACACAACTGAAGTTAACATAAATCAGACGATTTCATCTAACCACCATGAAACTTCTCCATGGATCTCACTTCCTCACCATAAGAGATGAAAAAAACAGCTAAAGCTGCAGTTACAAGCAGTCCCAGATTTTCAATTTCCTACAGAGACTGCTGCTAACTACTAAGCAGTCCTACCACCCACAGCTATCACCCAAGAGGCATGGTAGATGACCAGAAGACTACAGGGCAGAACTGATCATAATGACTGCTCTCCTGGAACACCCTTTCAGAGAGCTGAAAATAAATCTGCCAGAAGTGGTCTAAGTGGAACAGCTCAGTCAGTAGCCAAGCCAACGCAAAGATTAGAGGATAAGCACAGTCCAGTACGTCCAAGGCCTGGAGCTCTTCTAAAGGTGAGCGTTTACCTTGCAAATAGCTTCTAACACAAAAAAGGGCTGTGATGGACTATGAAGTAGTTGGTCATATATATGAGGTTTTTTTCTTTCCAAAGTTAACCTTCAATTTAGTGGCTTCAGAAAGCCATTTGTTGGAAACAAAAGGCTCCCTAAAAACCTTTGTTTTATTGCTTTCTCTCTGGAAAGCCTGTCAGTGGTACTGATGGCCATAGCTTCCTAGGCGAAGGGAAGCTTGGCACTTTCACCTTAGATGCGTGTGGTTTTGGAGTTGGGGCTGTGGGCTGGGGAGGAAAGGATAGCATCATTCTTCTCCTTACAGCAGGAAGTCATTGCTACAGTGTCCAAACTCTCTCCCACAAACCACAAACAGGTCTTTTTATCACAGGATAGAGAGATGTCCCAAACTCATATTAAGAGCAGCACTGCTATCAGTTCCACAAATGGAGGCTGAGTCAGAGCTGCAACAGGAGCACTGTAACAATGACGTATGTGAGGAGCGTACATGAACTCAGCCAGTATGGAAAGCAGCTGATCATGACCCTACCTTTGTGCTCCCCCTCCCAAAACAAAACCCCTGCAGAATACCCTGACATTGAATAGCATTGCTCGTACTCTGGTTGACTGCATTCAGGAGAAGGCAAAACAATACACATCAATAATTCCATCCTTGCAACAGCAACACAAGAAGGTGAACCCAAGCAGATACCAGTCTCCCACCTACTTCCCTTTCTAGAATTACTGCCCTCCCATGTGTAAGGTAGGCCACAGGCACTGTGCCTTCTGACTGGCAAATCTGTAGCTGCTTTTATCTGGGAACAAAGGACACATCTGACCTGTTTTAACAGGAGAAGCACAGTACAACCTGACCAAACACAAAGGTAAGTGCAGGCCTGTATTCTACCCGCTCTGTCATCAGCACGGGCCGTGGTCTCAACTGCTCACCCCAGATGCTGGGAGAACTGGACTTTTTGTCAGTTCCCTACAATTTAACACTCTTTTAAAGGAACAGTGAAAATCCGGGGCAGAACCACCACTTGTCAATTTCTCTATGCCAGACACAAAACTGTGTTCCAAATATCTAGAACTGAGTTTTCAAGCCTGAAATAAAATTCCCAAATTCTTTCCCTCCCCCCCCCCCCGCCCCGAAACTCAGTTCTGCAGAAGAAAAAAATTTAATCAGTTCTCAAATCACTTCTCAAACCAGGTCAGAATAGTTCCTTCACTGCCAAGTTTAAACTCCCTGGCCCCCAAACATCAACCTAGTTGGCACCAGTTCTATAAATGTGTTTTTAATCTCAGTGTCATTTCAAGACAGATTGAAAATACCTGAAAGGCATATTGGTGGTACCTATCACTTTCTACCAAAAGAAGGGCAAAAAGCAACACATATGCATGTTCAATTAATTTTACAGAAGTGATGTCTGTACACCAGTTCAGTGTACAAAATTTCTAAACTAATCCCAAAGTGAGATTTCTCTACCTAACAGAGGAGTCATGTTTAAAAACACCTCAGAATATATTTGGCATTAATGGTTAAAAAAAAAAAAAAAGATTCTACTCGGTACTGATCACTTCCACCCCTATGTGTTCCACTGCACCAGCCAAGCTTGGCGTTTTACTCAGTGGTAAACTGGATCAAGGAATTGATCCACCTAAAAAGTAATCTGGAAAAAGAAGTTGTTTTTCAAGTGGATCAGTTCCTCTGCCAGATCCCAGTGTGCACCCAAAAAACAGCAGCAAAATAGGGAGAAAGGCTGAGGGTGGGGTGAGCAAATAAGGCAACCAACAAGGAGGATGCAAGGGCTAATCGACCAGCAAGCCACAGTGCTCACACAGGCTCATTCACATGGTTTGATATGAACCTTCTTTATTAAGCCAAATCACAGATTTTTAATTACCACATGAAACTTTGAAAAGAAAGGAAATTGCACAAGTATGCCTGACCCTACATCCACTATATCAATGTTTAGTAGGCACCTTGCCACCAACTTCAAAAAGAGCCGAATCCAACATTCAGGACCACATCGAAAAGCTGCAGACAACAGCTCATCTACCTGTGGAAAGCAATCTGGAGACCATGTGGGAAAAATAGAAGAGAAAGGGAAATTAACTTTTCTGACACCTTCCACTCTGTTAAGTGACCTTTGAGAATTACCTCCAAATTTCATCTACTGAGTGATAAGTAGGCTGAACTCAAATAAGCAAAGACCTGTAAGACACCAAGACATTTATATTGAAGCTCTTTCCTTCTTGGCCCCCTCTGTAATGCAGCATCATGGAAATACTCCAGGAAAGAGTTTCACTGACTGAAGGAAATAACAGTGACTATCATTGTCCTATTGCATTGAGGGACTTCACTCTCTCTTTGCAGATAGTACCTGTCTCCTCTAGACACACATGCCTTACTTTTTCTTCAGCAGATACCTGAAACTATGAACCTCTTCTCTGAATGCTGAAATTCAGGGCAGGGAAGGAAATAGCATTGGTATGCTTAACAAATAACAGCAGCTACAAAAGACACGCACATATTTGCACGTGCATGCACCTTGCACCCTGCATGCATAAAACTAAAGGAAAAATACAGGTTTCTGCAATATAAATAGAGCAGATGACTTACAAATAATCTAATTGGAGTTCAAATCTATCCAGCACCCTACTACTAAGCAAGCATTGGGAAGTACTCTAACAGAGAATGACTTTCTGACAATTAAGCAAGAACAATAGTAAATATTGCATTTGCAATTAAGAATCTTGGTTTTGTTTTCACAGAAACAGTGGGGATTTCTTCAATAGTGACTTCAATTAACTTCTGCTCCCCCCCACTGCCAAAAGGCTTAATGAGCCCAAAACCATGGCTCTTTTTTCTCAGCAATTTCAGACTAAAAAAGGGTGTTATTACATCCTCTTTAAAAAATGTTTCAATTACATTTATTACACTTGCCTACTGTACTTATGGGCATTCCCCAAGAGGAAAAGAAAACAAAACAAAACCACAACACAGATAAATAAACCCCAGCAAAACCAGTGAATGGCCTCGGAAGAACCAAAACCCCTTAAACGTTAAAAATAAAAAAAATAAAAAAAATTAATAGGTCTGTTTTGTGGTTGCCACAAGCCAACCTGCCGATTCAGGGCAATGTCACCAACAGTATTCTTATCTGCAAAGGGTAACAATCAATTGTTTGACAGAAACAAAGGAGAGCTCAACAGGAAATCAACCAGCTCGGGACAGATGGTCACTGAATCAAGTTTCACCCCTCCCCTCTCCAAAAATAGGCTTAAGAGGCATTTTCTGTTACCAAGCAACAGCCCAAAGGAAGGCATAAATCTTTTCCTACGTGTTATTCCCCTCCTCCCCGACACACATACATTTCAATCGACTAGGGAGGTATGTTTGTGGGTTTGTTTATTTTCTAAATAACAGCTACGAGGGTTTATTCCATGCAATGACAATGTGTTTCTGCATGCTCCCTAGACACTTTTCCCTTTTTTCACACAAGAAGGTGGCTAACTGTAATAATGCTATGAGAGCTACCATGAAGGTGGGTTACAAGCAGGGGTCCAATGCTTGTTAGTAACCCCTCCATGTTCGACCAAGGTTCACTGGAGACCTGAGAAATGACTCCCTCGAGGAGGAGAATTCCTGATGACTGTTTTATATAAAACCGACATGACCCTGATCACACCATGATGGAAGAGGTGACCCTTTTTTAAAAGTAATCATAAAACTTTGTACCTGCTTTAACCCATAAAAATCCATAAAAATTTAATCCCCCCAAAGCACCATGGTATATTTAATGTAACATGCAGACTTTCAAATAATTTGACTTTTCAGAGCATTGATTTTCTAGTACATCAACCACCCTGCATGAGAACCAGCTATTCAGGGTATGAGATAAGTAGGAAAAGATATTCAACATTTACTTTTCTGCTGGGCCAGGGGATGAAAGAAGGTGAGGGGGGGGTGGTGGGTGGAGGGGAGAGGGACCCGATGTGGCTGATTGTGGAGAGGAGGGAGGAGGGGGAGGGGAGCAGAGAGCCAGGGGGTAAAGGACAGTGGCTCTGAAATTCAGATTAGTATCCAGAGAACAAACCGGTTTGTTTGACCCCCCCCTATCATACAAACTGCTAACAGGCTGGCAGGCCACAAAGAGAGATGTAGTTAAATTTAGTCATACAAAGAGTAATCTGCACTAAAATAATTTTTTAAAAAAAGTTTACAATTAGGACCCTCACAAAAATTAAATGGGGAAGAAAAAGTCTCACTTTGGCAACAAACTGGGGAATCATCCTTTAAAAGCACAAAGCCTGGATTACCACTGACACAGACTACTAAAACATATGGCCCCAAAAAAAAAGAAAAAAAAAGAAAAAAGAGAGGGGGGCTATGGGGGGAGGGGAAAGATTGTGACAGCATGTGGCCTACAAACGCTTTATTTACTCCCTCCTCAACTACCACTTGCTTTAGCCAGCTGAAGACCTTCTGTGAGACACAGTATAGCCTATTTTCACTGGGTATTTCATATACTCCTTTAATACCAACGCAGATCCTGGTTAGCACCACTGTGGTGGGTAAACAGAGCCCCAGCCGCAGGCTGCTCTGCAGACGAAGGGCCTTGGACTTTCGAATCTATTTCACCACAAAGCCATCTCGGTGGAGACGCTGCCCCAGCCCTCCGCACACAGCAACCAGATCTCACAGGGAAACCAGCAACTGAGACATTTAAATTCAATTAATTAAAATTAAGTTAATTGAAATTAAATAGAAGGTTTGAACACAAAAGCCAAATTAATAACTGTTTGTATGCATGCCAAGAACACAATTTGGTCTGTTATGTCTAAAGCTTACTGACAGAAGCATGAAGCTCAGCAGCCCAAGGTCCTGACAGGAGACTTGAACTAAGGGCCCTCTAGGTTCAGCCATAGAAGACTGTAACAGCTAATGATTATTGCAATATAGTGCTTAAAAAACTCCCGGAGAACCACCATCTTTGTTTTGGACATAGGGAAACCGAGGTGCAGAGAAGCCATGTGTCTTCTCTCAGTGGCAGAATTCCAAAGTAAAACCAGATCTTATGCAGACCCAAGTCCACACTGTAATACCACCCTGAGCATTCAAGTGAAAGCAAGTTGTTATTTATGTAAATCCATTGCCAACATCAACATTTTTACAGCTGTTTTTCCTTGCATCTTCACAGATTAGTGAGAGCCATGTAGCTGAAATCCAATTCTTGACTGAAACTTGTGCCTCTGATCAGGCAAGCAATGATAGTTAACCCAGAGTTATTCAGGAAGTGATATACCCATTTTTCTAACACATTCAGAATTTGGCTAAATAAGACATGAAAAAATTACAATTTTTCTCTAATGAATGTTAGTAATTTGGCTATAGCATGTTAAATGAATTATGGACTGCGATGGTTTTGGTTTTTTTGAACATCAGTGTAAATGGTGTGAAATATACCATGGCAACAGAAGCCCCATACTTTTTGCATGCCAGTACATAATTCATCATATGGGAAAAAAAACCCCACATTGTAGTTTTGCATAAGCATTTATCATAGTTTTAGAAGAGGCCTCTTCTCTTACATTCACAAATATATGTCCTTCACACCGCTCTGTCATGGTAAGAGAGAGATAACCACATAAGATGGGAAAGAAGGTTGTTTCCTTTTCCCCTCTTAAGTATGCCACAGTGCTTTTCTTCAGTGACCAAAGAAATTTCCGTATTCCTTGGCCAACGTGAAATCACCAGACACATTTCACATTTTTTGCTCAAAATGTAGAAGGACACAAGTTTACCTCAAATCTCCCTCAATAATTCCAATTCTATGAAGTGAGGTCTGAGGAGCCTGCTTTCCAGTATCTTTTTCTTAAAAAAAAGATCACAACAGATTTTCTTTGGATTCTCTAGCTCTCAAACTGCTAGTTTAGAACTCTAGGTCTTCTAACTCAATCTATTAGTACACTAAGTTTAACTTGGGTCTTTACCTTGAACTAGGCCATTTTCCAGCCAAAAAAAAAAAGTATATCTGTAAATGATCCAAACAAATCTCCATCTTTTTTTGCCATGGAACATAATAGCAGTTGGCTGTGTTCAGAACACAAGAACATTCCTCAGGTACCTCTGACCTGCTCTGGTCATTCCCAAAACAAAGAAAATCACAATCTGAATATTATCCTTCATATGGCTATATGGCAACATTGCATTTAACTGCTTACTTGCCAGTTGGACATCAACCCATTTCAAAAGAGGCTATTACTCTTAAAACTATTTTCTCCTTATGTATTCATAGTCTGGGGATATTTTTCCTGGCGCATACGACAACAGTATGGTCACCAGTGTATTCTCTTATCTCTGCATGCTGGCTGAAAGAAGCACAGTTTATGTGATTTATTCCAGATCAGAAAGGCACTGTAACAACACACAGAATAGACCTCATTTTCAACAAGCATTTTTTAATGAGAAATTTATCAGTCCCTCCCAGCATGAACTGCACTTAAGAACAGGGAGGACAGAATTGTTTTAATGAATTCATCTTGAGGCCAGCCTTCTTCCAGGCATATGGCCTCAAATACACTAATTTTCTGTCCTCAGGGCAAAGGATTAGTTATGAATCATAAAACAGTTCTGCTCTCTGGCCCTTGTTAACTTGGCAGTCAACTTCTTCCTAAAATTGAGTTTCTCAAAGAACATCCAATCTCTAGTTGCCAATTTCTAGTTCTTCTTTCCCCCTTGCTGTGGTTTTTTTTTAATAAAACTTCAACTTTCCAAGGTTTATTCAGTTAATCATTTGGAGCAGGAAAACGTATGTTGATATCCAGCCTCCATTCCTCTCTCCTTAATTGGAACTAAAAAGCACAACCCCCTTCTTTCCGCACTTGGCTGTTTTTCCTGTACATATGGAGTATGTTCAGCTAGAATATGGCAGCTAGAGGGAAACTGCAACCCACATACTGCATCATCACATAAGAATCAATATGTCCAGAACAGTAAAACATATGGACACACATACAACTCAGTTATCAGAAAGATGCATGAGGGCATGTAATTGAGAACAGCAGCTCCCAAAGCTCACCAGCTAACAAAATAATAAGTAGAAGTGATTGATTGAAATCACAAACAAATATCTCCTTTTTCAGGACTAAAATAAAGCACACATTAAAAGGTTTAAAATTAATAGTACTGGGCTTATTTTAAGTTTCCTTAGAGTAAAATGTTTGATAATGAACATTATTAATCTAGAAAGACTGATTTTAGACAATGCAATAATGTCAATCCATCAGGTATCATTATTACCCTTTGATGCTCAATCTTCCATCCCAGACAGGCCAAACAACCTCTTACAGAGTCACTCAAGCTTTGCAGCCTTCCTAGTAACAGATGCCCAGCAATGCCTCAATCACCAGACCATTTCTGGGTTGCCATCCAGTAACATGACAAGACCAGTGAACAGCTGCCAGTAACAGAACTCAGTGTGTCTCTCCATTGATGTGTGTGACTGGATAGGCAATCAGCATATATTTCTGATGACATACAGAAAGCACATCTAGCACACAGCAGAAAAATGGCCAGAAAGAAGAGGGAGAAAAGCAGGTTACCAAAACAGTTCACACAGCCAGTAGCCTGTTCCTTGAGTATGTTTCCAAAGTCCTTGGGCCAGATGAATTGTTTCAGGAAGCTGTATCTTCCCAGTAGGTAATACTGCCTAGTTTATGGGTTTCGTACTATCCCACTTTATAAAAAAAACAGAATCACAGAATAATTTGGGCTGGAAGGAACCTCTGAAGATCAACCAGTCCAACCTCACACTCAAAGCAGGGCCACATTGGAAATCCTGTGAAAATAAAACACTGTTCTGATGTATTTTGGTTCATGGCTGATTTGCATCAATAGTTTTGACTTACTAACCTGTCAGATTTAAACGTGAGATTATCAGTAATTCTCAGCTAGACTACAATGAAACAAGAACTGAAGGTCTGTTTCTTAAAAATAAAAAGTCAGAGGCACAAAATACAGTTTTTCTCAAAGAAAACAAAATGTTTTATTGATGCAAATACTTCAACTGTTTCCCAATATGCAGTTTTTGCAATTTGGATAAACTACTAATGAACTACAAAGCAAAGATCCGGTCATGTGTCAAGGTTATACATTGAGGTTCATGCTGTACTTGTTTATATACTGAATCAGAATAGAGAACACAAGCTTAAGATATCAGTATCATCAGACATCAGAAGTATCAAAACTATGCAGCATCTGTTGCATTCCTCTCTCTTTCAGCTGCAAGACCCTGAACTGCATGTTACTGAATTCAAAGTTGAGCCCATTTTCACAGGACAATTCAATTAAAAAGCATCTGGAAGAATACTGTCTTTTACTGAAAGTAAGTCCCAGATCCAATTCTCGTTTATTACACTGCTGGGACAGCATCCTTTAAACATGGTGATCAAAAGAAAACCTTTTTTCCCTCCTTTAAACAGACATCAAAGCAACAACGTTAGGATGAATTTTCAATTCTCCTGAACCTACAGATCATACAGATTTGCCTTTTTCAGTGGGAGGAACTCTGGCAACACACACATGGATCTTCACAAGTTTAACTCAAGCAGTTTATCTGTCTGGCCTTAGCACATAATCAGAAATGGATTTACTACAGTGACAGCAAATGGAGCTGAAAACATACACTGCACTGTGTAGGAGAGTGCTTAACCCATATCACAAGCACAGCCTCCCTCTTTCTACACCAAATCCACATCACAACCGGAATCACCCCAAAGCTAAGCTTGACAGAAAGCTAGCCAGCTGTGCTGCAGATGAAAATTGAGCATCCATCTGCACAGCCACCAGGCACAAGGCATCTCTCAATAAAAAAAACCATGCTGGACAGTCAGCAAGCAAACACTGTTCATTATGATAGCTGAGAGCAGCCAGAAGAATGCTGCCTTTTTTTTTTTCTCCCTCAGCCTTTTCTGCCACAAGGTCACATCTACTGTTCAAAATTTAAGTGGTTTTTTGGTGGTGGCTTTCACTTAAGAGCTTCTGAGGCATACTGTTTTGAATAACATTACTAGTGGTACAGACTAAGAACTCCTGGTCTAATCATACACACATAAAAAGGGCAAATGGTGAACACAATGTTAGAATTCAGACTAATATAAGCCATCTCAGCCAAACAATCATTAAAGAATCCTATGACACATTAAGACATTGGACCATTATGATATTAGACCCCAGCATTTCTAATTCATGTTCTTTTCCCGTTCATATATATATATATATATATATATATATGTGCACACACATCCACACTATACTCCCTAGTTTGTCAAGCCTACAGCTTAGAGGACTTCTGGAGGAGGCAACTGACTATGCATTTTCCATGCAGCACCCAAAACACCCTCAGACACATAGTAAGAAATAAGGGTATTCCTAGTTAATGCTACAAAACAAAAAAAATCTGTAGGTTTAGATATCCTGCTGTTTCACAGGAAAGATTCCATAGCTTTTGACACAAAAGCTTGCGACAGCTAATGTTTTAATCTTGATGGCCTTGAAATCCAACTTGCCTCCCACATCTGCAAAAAATCATGATTGCGGACCTGGAGGAAGAAGGCAAAATAACTATCTGGCAGGCAAGTCATCTTCCCCCTCCTTGAGAGGCTTGGAAACTAAGAGATGACTCTCCTAATAAAAAAAAAAATTGGCAAGAGCTAAACTTCAAAGTTTGCTGAAACTGCTGCAATTAGGACTGTGAGGATATGCATATTTTCCATTCTGAACTTCTGCTTTTAGACACTGCATCAGTAGTTCTGTGTGCCTCTACCCAAGGCATTAAAGTCTTCCTGGATGGCTTTGCCCTTTCTACCCTCCCCTTAGGTTTTCTTCAAAATTGCTCCTCTGCGAGCTGGTACTGATTACTTGGCTAATCCACCTAATTTCTTATTGTTCTCACAGCCAGAATTTTCTCTCTAAGAGATTAAGATTAGAAAGAATAACAACAACAGTATCTTAACATTTCATCTATACAAACGAATTTTTGAAAGCATTTCTTACAAGACTAGGAAACCACCATGTTCTTAAATATCACATACAACATAACTAGCAGGAAGCTGTTTCCCTTTTCTTGATGCAGTGAAGGGCATTGTAGCTGTAAAAATCAAGACTTAATTCCCAGTCTTCTCAAAGGAATCACCTAGTTGCACTAAGAATTTGATTCTAAGTAAGTGGTTTAAAGAAATTACAACATTAACCTGCTTTTATGAAACAGTTGTTCTCAAAGTGGACTGCAAATGGTGAAAGGAAAGGAGAATAAAGCCACCTAAAGCTCTAAAGGGACACAGAATTTGGGGGGCTTCCTGACAAGTTACAGGGAGATGGTCAGTGAGGCAGGAACAAAAGCAGTAAAAATAGATGGCATGATCTGCTGAATGGCAAGACTGAGATGCAATCATACACTGTAAATCACCATGTTACAACCAACACCTTATCAAAGCAATACTCAGCAAAGAACTAATAGCAACAAAGTACTATTATCAGCATTGGAAGGACACAAGGCTCAGGACAGGGAACGGAGCACTTTGGTCTCTGCAAATCCCAAACTGACAGCCATCAAGACAAGATTTTGCCACATAGGCTCTTCATCCTGAGACATCTGTAACATGGGTAGGCAACAGTAACGACTGTGAAACTCGTGCTGTGAACGTCCCTATTTCACCAATGACTCCGGTGTAAAGAGGTAGCTGCCTAGATTCCTTACGGCATCAGAAGCAGGTGAACTCAGCTATTGCAACTGCTGTTCCTTACCACTACAAAATCTCTCTGAAGTTGGTACAGTGGAGGAAGCTCCAAAGAGCTAAGCCAAGGATGCTGTGCCACATTTCAGGTTTTTTTAAAAGTGGTCATTTCCTCTTTACTAGGTAGATTGCAGAGGATCAGACACACAGCATTTTCCAAACACTCTACTAATTACACTGGACTGATAACACAAGGATGGGACCATACAACTCAAGAGTACGCATAATCTCACTGAGCGTTGTCATTAAAATTGCATATGAACCATCTCTATCTTTTAAAAGACATCTGGAATTAACGGGGGGGGGGGGGGGGGGGGAGGGGGAGGCAAGGGTGGGGAATTCCACCAAATTAGTACAATTAAATTATCAAACTCCCAGAAAAAGTCTCCTTAGGTTTCCTTACGTCTAGAGACTCAAGAGTCTACAAGAAAGCAAGTTTTGAAGTTGGAGGTAGCATTATAAAAGGAAGGGAAGGGGGAAGCATCTCTCAAATATGTAGAATGTTAGAGGGAAAACCTTTCATATGCACACTAATACTTCTTTATGAAGCCAAATTTAAATGCTGTATGATTCTAGAGAAAAACAGCAGCCTATACTGTCTTCCAAAGAAGGCTACTGATTGCTCTGAAATTTTGGTGATATACACTCCATTCAACAGAAAAGTCAGCGCTGCAGAAGATGTAGCAGAATTCAGTACAAAATGACAGAGGTACTAGCAAAATGTTTAATTGCAGTTGCCACCCTAAATGCATCAGTTTAAAACAGTTATCCATGTAACTAACCTTAACTTCATACTGTATGTTCCAGGGAAGTCCTATTACTTTTGGCGAGATGCACAGATGAGTCCTCATTTAAAAAGGGAAAAAACCCCACAACCAAACCCAAAACCCAAATATGAACACTATTTATAGAGTGCGTTTCAGACTGCAGTTACATTCAGTAACTAACTTCTTCACTTGCCTCAAAGTGCTCTGCTCAGATCATGCCAACAGTCTTAAAAAGAGCTAATTACGGACTATGATGGAGGTAGGCGACAGAGAACAGAAGGATCTTTGCGCAGCATTTTATAAAACTAGTGACTCCACGCTTGTTCATGGAACCACTATGACAGATGTCTGGTAATCTCTTAAGTAACAGTATCTTAAGTCTGCCCACACTGTTTTGCTGTTCATAGCTCCATCAGTTTGAAAAACTACCTCAAAATAACCTCTCTAAAACCTTACATGGGGAATATTAATTGAAGATTTCTATCAGATCTTGTCATACTGACTCAGGCTGCTCCCTGTCATCTCACTCTTGGTGATTTTGTGTCACAACATAGAGTTCTTCCCATCTTTTATATTTTACAGACGTTTTATTAGTTACTGTAGTATAACTGCAATAAAAAAATTAAACATTAAATGCAAATTAATGAAAGCACTTGACAATACACGCTGCAAGATCTTCAGATCAGATATATGGGGTTTTTTTATTAAACCTCTGAAGTGCCATGGAACTTCAAATGCTAATTCAGTGAGAATTACATTAAATACACTTCAATGAAAGCAGTCATTTCTACAATTCTCTATGGCCTCTCGTGTCCCAGAAGAATTTCACAGAAGCTGTGACATTACTATATGACAAAGTAAGACAACAGAAGCCAGCTGACATGGCTTCAGGAGTCACCCAAAACAAAAATAATTTCGTTTTAGCATCACAGAATCATAGGATCATTTAGGTTGGAAAAGACCTTTAAGATTATCAGATCCAACCATTAACCTAACACTACCAAGTCCCACTAAACCATGTCCCTAAGTGCCACGTCTACATGTCTTTTAAATACCTCCAGGGATGGTGACTCAACCACTTCCCTGGGCAGCCTGTTCCAATGCTTGATAACCCTTTTGGTGAGGAAACTTTTCCTAATATCCAATCTAAACCTCCCCTGCCACAACTTGAGGCCGTTTCCTCTTGTCCTATCACTTGCTACTCAGGGGAAAAAAGATCAACACCCACCTTGCTATAACCTCCTTTCAGGTAGTTGTAGAGAGTGATGAGGTCTCCCCTCAGCCTCCTTTTCTCCAGGCCAAACAAACCCAGTTCCCTCAGCCGCTCCTCATTAAGACTTGTGCTCTAGATCCTTCACCAGCTTCGTTGCCCTTCTCTGGACACATTCCAGCACCTCAGTGTCTTTCCTGTAGTGGGAGCCCAAAACTGAACACAGTATTTGAGGTGCAGCCTCACCAGTGCCCAGTACAGGGGAACAATCATGTCCCTGCTCCTGCTGGCCACACTATTTCTGATACAGGCCAGGATGCCATTGGCCTTCTTGGCCACCTGGGCACACTGCTGGCCCATATTCAGCCGGCTGTCAACCAGCACTCCCAGGTCCTTTTCTGCCAGGCAGCTTTCCAGCCACTCTTCCTCAAGTCTATAGTGTTGCATGGGGCTGTTGTGACCTGAGTGCAAGACCCAGCCCTTAGCCTTGTTGAATCTCATACAGTTGGCCTCAGCCCATCAATCCACCCTGTCATTTCTATAAGGAGCTCCATACATCTGTTTGATAATTCCAAGCCAACAACAACAGTGAACAAGATTTGGCTGTTCCCATTGTGAATAAACACTGTTCCAAATTTCTGTCATCCACAAGTTCCTCCAACAGATATTCTGCATTCTTTCTTTTGGATTATAAAAACATTAATTATTCTATTAAAATATTAAGAGCCTAATGCTACTGGGTAGTTCACCACTATAAGCACCATCACAGCAGGGGTCCTTGGTTTTGGGTCATCTTCACTACCTACCTGCAAGTTCAAATCCATTAACAGGGGCTATACTGTTATGAGCCTCTGTAATGACTCACTGAAAATTCATTTACTAGTTCTCTCCTTATTATATGAGGATATTTTCAGAGTTCTTAGAAACAAGATGCGTTTGGGATATACAAGACATAAAATTGGTCTTTGAATGTATCTCCACACAGAATACAGCATGAAACAAAATGATCAGGTTTGAAATTTTTAAAAAATGAAACAAACTGTATTAGGCAAAAGTGTTTTGAACAAATACTCTTACAAGCAACACTTTTCACAACACTTTAAGGAATGTCATGACAAGACAGGATTTGGGGAAAGTCAATGATTCTTAGAGAAAATAACAACACATTAATTGTAAAAATGTAGTGGTTTATGTCTGCCAGTTACCTGTTTCAGAATATTAGAGATATCTTAATCACTTACTATATCTAATGACCTGTAGTTCATGGGACTAATTCTCTAAAAGACATCATTGTCAACATGTCAAGGCTTATTACTCCTTCATTTGTCAGTCCTCTCAACAGTCCTCCTTCCCACGATTCTGTTTTAGAAGCAAAGGAAAATGTGTCTTCTGCATTACGTGTGAGAAATGATTATGCAAGAATAGGCAAAACATGTATGTCTCAAAAGAGGCTATCCATCTGAGGTATAAAACCAAGAATTTGAAATGTTTTTTACGTTAATCATTTCACCATCCTTTTTACAAGACTAAAGATGTGATGCCTTAATATCATGTCCAAGCTCCAGGTTTTGTTAATTACATCCTACCTACCTAAATGCCCCCTGTAGTTTCAATTAGACATGGTATTCTTCTTCACTTCCCGTCTTGATTATTGTGCACTGTTGCTAAGCGCTAGTTAACAGTTGCCACATTCACCCAAAGTTGGCTGCACTTCAGTGGTCATTCAAAGAATTAAACACAAAACATATGGTATAGAACCATATAATGCATAATAGCACTTTTAAAAACTACTCTAAAATGCTCTAATATGAAAGATACTACAAAAGGTTACACTTCTCAAAGTAAAATCCTTACAGTTCTATGCCCACTTGAAATTTCCTAGGAACACTGAAAATTATAGAGAAATGCATTCAAACTTTCTCCTTTTTTTTTTTAGCTATCATTAATAAGATTTCCTAGAGTATATTTTACAGTACAGACGTTTTTCCAGATTTCCTTTAAAAATTAGTTTCATTCCCTATATTCCATAGCAACTAATTAGAGTCTCCTAAATTACACTACAAGGTTTTTTTTCTTCCTTGTATCTGCAAAATATTTTGGACATGACTTGTTGAACCACCAAATATCAATGCCAATATTTATGTGTTTAAGAAGACCTTGGACCAAACATGCTTTTTTGCATTTTAGACAAACTTTTCACATAGTCAGCTCACCCCTCCTTTCATCTGTGATGTCCTCATGACATCTTAAGAAACTTCACATATTTTAATTATCCCAATAAAAGCTCAGTAATCAGGTTGCCTATCCTGGGCTTAAAAACTGCCTTACCAAATAATCATCACTATTTCTGATTCTTACACTATCTACAGCCAAACCCAACTAACAAAAATTCCTGGTATGTACTTTTGGTTCTTATAACTAAATTACTTTTCTGTTATAAACCTTACCCAAAAATTTGTTTTGCACAAGCACTACCAATAATAAACAAAAACATACACTGTATTTGTTTTCCTATTAACAGATGTATAGCTAAACCTTCAGGGTTTGGAACCCAACTCTTTAAAGAGGTAGGCACATATTGATCATTATTCATTGACTTTCTGGAGCATTTTGTTGGAAATACTTGAGAATACATGAGAAAAAGTATGCATGTGTTCAAAATCCATAAATGTTAAAACAAGGAATAAATAAACATTTCTCAACAGCTCTAAGAATCCTCACAAAATCCTTATTCCCTTGCAAAGGAATTTAAAGGTATCTTAAAAAGTTAATCCACCAGCTCCATAAGTGCTTTTGTCCTACTCACAAATAAATTCTTCAGGAAAAGGTTTAATATTTTCAAAGAAATTTCTTTTAATCCCAATGGTGCACATGTATTAAGCTTTTAAATCAATACAAGACCCACCCTTCTTTTTCTTTAGAGGGGATAGTCCTTAATAAAAACCAAACTTAAGAGCTCATTACAGTATTTAGAAGTGCAGAAAGCTTTAGCTGTCCTTTCAGAGGTCACACACACACAACTATATTCACAACTAAAATATGCACCTACTCACTTCACTCTCAGCTCTAAACAACAGTAATAATTGTAAAAAAAACCCAATAAATTCAGTTATTCCTAGACAGAAAATAAGACAGCACCTTCTTCTTCAGCAGCCTTTTATTTCAATGTTTTAAAAAGCTCTTTGTAACAAGGTATCAATAAAGCATGAAAAATGTGAAATATTATTTCAATAATACTTAAAATGTAGCTCAGTGGAAAAGTCATAAGAGTCACTAACTCAAAGCCAAAAGGAATTCTGTAAAAAAGGTCAGGGTATTTAAAGCAAACATACCAACAAGCAGTAGGCATGGGAATTTTTTTTCCACCAGCTAACTTAAAAAGTCTCCTGTGCTTTAAACCCATCTGACCACTGGTAATTCTTAAAATTTCAGAATACAGGTAAGTATTTGCAGGCTTGTGGCCTAAACAAAGAGTAACCCTTGGCCCACCCTCTCGGTTGGCCAAAATCCTACGGTCTAAACAAAGTTTTCACCTTTCAGAGATTTCAGGAGAGCGCTGGGGAGGGAAGGGCCGAACCCCGGCGGTACCTAACCGCTGCCGAGGGCGGCGGGGCGACCCTGCCCTGGAGAGCAGGCGCTAGGTCCATCGCAGCCGGATTTCCCACACACACACACACACCTTTACTTCACAACAGCAAACAAGACCTGTCGATCGGCCGTCACCACGGTGAAAGAATCACCGAAGGGCCGCCTGCGACGGGGCCCGCGACGGCAGCCCGCCCTCGGTGCCCGCCAGCACGACCGTTACTGCCCGTTGGGCTGCCGCGCCTCCAGCGGCCACCGCCGCCCCTCCGCAACAGGGACAGGGCCCCCCCGCGCCCCGCCCCGGGAAGGATACCCGGCGCCCCGTTCTCCCCTCCTCACAACCAAGAAAACTAGCCGGCGTATGTTCAGAAATGCCCTCCCAACAACACCTCCCCCCCCCGCCCCTGGCTGCCCACCGCCGGCGGTCCCCAACCCCGCCCCCCGCCTCAGGCGAAGCCTCCGCCGGGCGCGGAGGGCGAGGCAGCCGAGCCCCCTGCCGGCGGCCTCCCTCATGGCAGCGCGAGGCGGCAGAGCTCGCCACCCGCCCGCCCGCCCGCTCGCTCTCCAACAGAACCACCTGCACACCCCCCCCGCGACCACCTCCCCCCCGCTCCTCGGGGCTTTGCTGCTTGCCGCCCACATGGGCTGCTTTGCTGCCGCAGCCGCCCGGCCAGGGCTTTCCCACCCGCGCCTTGCCCCGTCGGCGAGGGGTCATTTCCCGCCCCGGTCCGAAAGGACGGTAACAAAGGGCTGGAACCCACCCGGGGGAGGGCACCGGCAGCCCGCCAGTGACAACGGCCGCAGCCAGCCGCGGCGCTGGCAGCCCGCGGCACGCCGCCGCCCCCGGCGCTGCGCTCCGCGGGGTGACTGACACCGAGCGCGACCCAGCGAGCGGGGCGCCGCTGCCGCCCCGACCCGCTACCTTTGTGCCCTCCCCAGAAACCGACGAGAAAGCGAAGTAAAGCCCAGCGCCCCCCGCCGCTCCCTTACCTTGCTGGGCAGAGAGAGAAGAAGTTGAAGCGCTCTCCTTCCACTCCTCCCTCAAATTTTTTTTTTAAATTTAATTTAATTTTTTCTTTTTAATTTCCCCCCTCCCTCCCCTCACACCGAGCAACTACGCTTGGCAGTCCCGCTCGGTGCCACCGTCTCCCTCCGGGTCTCGGTCTCTCTCTCCGCCGGGAGGAGGGGAGGGGAGGGGAGTGGAGTGGAGGGGAGGGGAGGAGAATGGGGCGGACCCGCAGGTGCCGCCCCTCCTGCTCTGACAGCGGGGAGGGAGAGGGGTCGGGGAGGGAGAGGGGTCGGGGGGGGGGGGCGGCGGGCGAGGGGAGCGGGCGGTGGCCGCGGCGGTGCCGCGCTCAGGTGAGGGGGTGTCCACACCGGGCGACAGGACGGCGGGGCCGCGAAGGGAGGTGGCCGCGTCGTGGCGGGGACTGAGGTGATGGGTCGGGAACGGGCGCTGAGCCGGACACGGGTTCGTAGAGGAGGCAGGCGGGGGGCAGGGAG
This sequence comes from Astur gentilis, assembly GCF_929443795.1. NCBI lineage: Eukaryota > Metazoa > Chordata > Aves > Accipitriformes > Accipitridae > Astur > Astur gentilis. The sequence continues at coordinate 2,708,330 of NC_064881.1, read as the reverse complement.
GTCTGGGACGTGGCGGCCGAGGCTCGGGTGAGGAGAGAGCAAGCTGGGGAGCTTCCAGCCTGGGAGTGAAGGGACGAGGTCCTGCACGGAGGGCAGCCAAGGAGGCAGCTGGGAAGCGTCAAAACCCTGTCAGAAATCCGGTGTGGCGGCCGGGGGACGCACTGGGATCGCCTCCTGCACCGCCCTGTAAGAGGCGGCCCCGCGGTGCGGGCCGGTCAGGGCTCCGGGCAGTTCGAAGTTGGAGGGGGTCACCTCATGTCTCGTTTCGGGGTTCGCTAGCGATGGAGCTAGTGCAAGAGCGGTAAAGTAGAAGGTGAAGGAGTTTACTGTGCTAGGAGGATGCCAGAAATGGACTCGAGAAGGGTGCTGTACACATACTTGTGTCAGAGATTAAGCTGAACAGAGCTCAAGGCAAGGCAGGTAGAGATGAGGGAGATGAGGGGATCTGAGTGTGTCGGAGGGGATGGAAACGGAAGGATCTGGAACATCTACAGCTGTAAATGGAGCCCGAGTCTGTGTGGGGAAGCAGCGGGTTTGGATTCTTAGTGTATGTAAAGATGAAGGTCGGACTTAGCAGGAGCGTGGGAAGGAGACTAGAAATACAGCAGGGTGCTCTGAGGGTGAATATCCATTGAACTGGGGAAAAATTATTTTGCATTTTCTTCCTTTGCCCTTTGATTGATTAAGGTACCATACTAACCGTCTCCTCTCTTTTTCACATTTCTCTTTCCAAAAGGCATATTTCTTAAGAGCTTTTCAGAAAGCCCTTTTCTTCTCTCGGGGCTATAGGGCTCAATCTTATGCGGTGTCCTATCTTTCTGCCTCAACAGCTGAGAAAAAAGTGATAGTGACAAAAAAAGTGGTAGTGTTGTTTGTTTTCTTTGACAGGAACCTGCTGCGGTGTGACATCGAGAAAAAGATGTCCAGTACTTTTCTCACATCCTTTTCTTTCGCATTTGCTGGCTAAAATATTAAGTTCCAGCATCCTAGTGAGTGTTCTCGTTACCACGGATAATGAGACTTTCCATCAAAAAGTGGCAGGAAAAAAACTGTCCCTACCTCTTGGAGAAAGTAGGGATGGCACAGCAGTGGTGTGGCACTGCAGTACTGCTGCTCAGTCCAGAAATGAGAAACGGAGGTCTGTCTAATAGATAACGTAGATGGTTTTGAACATTCAACAAAGTTAGCCTTTTTCTGCATTAATCACACTCCTGATAGGCACTAAGGAGGTTTTCACTATTAGGTTCTGTTTTGGTTTACTTTAATTGAAGCAATGATTTTTTATGACATGCTGATTAGCACTTCATTTCATTGAATGGGATGCAGAAGTGTAGTAATGAGTGTTCATATCTGTGTAGATAAGTTAGAGACCAAAGGTTGGGGTGCATCGTTATGCAGTCTTCACAGCAAACCTGCCAGGAAAGAATATTCAAGCCATCTCAGATTATGCAACACATATATACATCACTGCCTTTTATGCACCCATATGAATTTATATTTCTGGATACACACTTTTTCCCCACCAACTTCTTTGGTAGGAAATACCAAAGGAAGCAGGTTTCCTACCAACTTCTTTGGTGCTTCTTTGTAGTACTTTGGTACTTCTCGACTTTCCAACTTTCTTACATACGTTCTCATGTCACAGTTGTTTTCAAAAACAAGGTGCCTCCCAAATAAAGCTTTGCAACTAGTTTGTTTGTTGGCTACTTTGATTCTGAGATTATGTAATATTTATGCAAATAGCTAAATCAGTTGGCTTTGACAGGACTATTCACATGCTTGAAGTGCTTAGAGCTGGGCTTCAGCTGTGGATTACCTGAACACATGCTACCTCCATTAGCCTGACTATCTTGGTATCTGTGTATTTATAAAGTTGCTAATAATATCACCCTTAACAATAGATAGCTAAAAATTTAGCTGAAAGCAGAATTGAAGACACATTGCCTAGTCAGATCAGGCTTTAGGATCAAGTCCTAAAGCTTTGCCACCTTGCCTGTTCTAAGTTGTACACTTAATTTTTCTGGAAGCTTTGAAGTAGATAGCTGCAAAAGAGTTTAGGCTGCCCTTCTAATATGTCCACTTGTATGCTGTATAGGTCAACTATGGTGTTGATACTCTGCAAAATATAATGGAATTAAGCAATATCAGTGTCAGACCCTTGAGATATTGTTGCCATGTGACCCTGGACAGATTTAGACAGTGACTTTATTATTACCATTAAAACTTCATGACAGATTTAAAAGCATATCAAGGCTCCTGTAGAATACCTGCTATAGCATATTATCATTCTGACCTAGTTTACTTAATTATGTCTAAATTGATCCCAGTAATTGCAGTCTATATTTCCCTTGACATTTCAAACTGTTTAATTTTACTTAGAGGTATCTCCTGAATGAGTGAGAATTATTCTGGTAGCTTTAATGTAGTAACCCTTTTCTTATTTGGACTTATTTTTGTTTTGCTTTTTTTGAAAAGGAAAAAACATTCATTGTATGTTTTCTTCTAACTTTCTATTTTGACTATCAACATTTACAGCTTGTAGGGTGGTTTCATCTGTACCGTCTGTGGGCCACATTGCACATCAGATGGCAGGATAAAATCTGTAACAGGAACGTTTGGGGACATAAAAGTCTTTCAGGGTTTGAAGCCATGATATTCACAACACAAATGTGTGGAGCCACTCACGTATCTGAAACAGAAGACACAGAATGCCAAAGCAGCTGCTGGAGTGAAATAAAGGAGAGACCGCACAGTTTGGGGAACATGCAGGCATGGAGAACAAAAGAACGTTTGAGGGAACAAGAAAGTGCAACTTCAAGCTGTGAGAAATTGGAGTCAATCATTAGGAATTATTGACAGCAGACATGCAGTCACACAGCAATTAGAGGCTCGCTTTGGGAAGCAGTGTCAACTAATACTGAGGTAAAGAGGCAGCATCAAAAAAACCCACCTGGTTTGGCAAGCAGCATTTTCTGATCCCTGACCAGGCAACATAGAAGAAAGTTGTCATTCATGGGTTGGGTTTTGGCCATTTTCATATTCACAAGGCAAGATACCATCACCTATATTTTCTCTTATAAAGGACTGTGTAAGAACATAATGTAACACTACAGTTTGTGCAAAGATTGATGGGCCCCTAGTGGAACTACAGAGGTTGATAGGTATCCTTCAGGCCTGACCGTTCATAATGGATTGCATTTCCCCCTGCCCTTAAGCATCTCTTCACTTTCTTCATATTTTCTGGTTTTGAGAGCAATAGGAATAAGATCCTTTGGGATATAGTGTTCTAAACACTGTGGATAGTAGAAATTGACCATTCCCCCCTTCCTAGCCATGAGGGCAAACTTCCCAAGAGATTTCAACCTTTTTTTTTTTTTTTTTTCCTAAAAGTGAAGGTCATCAGTTCACCTTAGATCTTTCTCTGAACTAGAGCTTGTATTTATATTTGTCATGCCTGTTACATTTAAATATTCACTGATAACATGATGTATTAGATTTTAGGTCAGAAATTAGATTTCAAAAACCTCTCTGCTTTAATTTCTTGTTATTCATGAACTATCAATTTCATACATAATAAAACCAGTAATTTCTATCCTAGAAAGATTAGTATGAATGTTTTATTTGATCCAACCTACCAAACCTTTGATATTAATTTAAACTTTGCCTGAATGAACTGTCTGAATTCCACAGACCTCGTCTTGCCATTGTTAAAAAACTGATTGCAAACTCTGCTTTGACTTCCTTTGTTGGGGCTAAAGCAAATTGCACCATCCGGAAGGGTAATTCTGGTATGAGCTTTCCAAATAACTTTCATCTTTCTGCATGAATCACCAATGGTCTTTTATGATTATTTATACCTTTATCCCTTTATTATTGTGATGTGAATTATTCTTTCCATGGTTGTAATATTGTAAAGTTGTATTGGGTCTATTTAGCATCGAGGCATCTATGAAATGAGTACTATCCAAATACTTAAGAGCTTATTCTAAATGGGTGAAACAGGTGGATAGGATGAAACAGGAAGCAGTGCTGGACATGGGGAGCTGAAGTATGTAAATTTAAATGTTTGTAATGCAGACACTCTGAGGGCAGAGCTAGGAACTGAATTCATATCTCCTGATGCTCAGACACTGCTGTAATTCCAATGTCATCATATCTAAGCTTTATTATCTCTATTCTTTTACTAAAATGTTCTATAAATACATATTTGGGCACCAGTATTTTTAGCATGAATATTTAGCACACCTCCTACAAGAAAAGTTGATAGTGCACAGTAAAATGAAAGAGACAGAGTGTTTCTTACAACCAGTAAAAACATACTTGTTTTATCTTTCCATTACTCACTCCATAGAAATTAAACAACTAATCAGCAGGCTTTCCTGCAGTACCACATAGTGGCACACATATGCTTTCTATTCGCTCTTGATTTTGATTGGATTTTGCAGAATGACCACTGTTACAAGACAATCATTTCACAAAAAGAAACAGATGGTTGTATAAAAGTCATGGAGCTATTCACTAGAATCTCAGTCACCCTGACTGTAGAAACTATAGACAGATTCTCAATTTTTTTTTTCAGCTTTCTGTAAAATACTTGGTATTGCAATGTCAGCTCTTGTTTACGGGTTGGCAACTGTACTCCATCTATTGTGCAAGACACAGTAGGATGTCATTTCCTTTGCTAAGAAGCATGCCCTTAACAGACTGTATGCCAGCAAAAGGGAAAATGCATTACCCTGCCTAAATCAAAGGTATTCTTTGATCAGGTAGAACTTTTGGCACCTGTATAACTGTGCTGCATGACAATGTCTGTAACAGTGTTTCTCTTTATAATTTTGTAAATAATTTGTGAAATTCAAATTTGTTTCAGCTCAGGCAGTGCAAAAGGACTACCCCTTTTTAGTACTATCAGAGCTACTTTGAAAAAGTTTTGTGTTAAGCAAAACTCTGTAAGCCATCCTTTTTGGGTCACAGCTGAGCCTCTACATAGTTTTTATTGGTTTTTTTCCTTGTATAAATTTTTATTTCAGAATTCATTTTCAGAATTCACGAATCTTTCAGTGGAATCCTTTTTAGTAACTAATCTGTGTGTTACTTTAGACTGTGGCTGATTGAAATGAATCATACAGTGTGAATTCTGGTTTTATGATTGAACCTGGTTTTTACACACCATGGATTTAGCACAATCCATTTTGATCTCTTTCAGTGGGAAGATACATTCTGATTTTTTACTATACAACAAGATGTTATCAATAATCCATCATTATTAAAAGGAAAATTAAAAGCATGGTAACTGCCTTAAATGTTTCAAGAAGAGTTTTCTGATTGTAGTTGGATTTGTTCACTTTAACTAGATTATAAAGAATTTTCATGTATCTTTGAAAGCATGGGTAGGACACTGATGAGATCTGTAGATCTGAGGACTTTCTCACCCCCCAGGGATATCCAGATATAGGTTAGGTTTTTGTTCATCAGGAGATACTATAAAAAAAAAAAAAAAAGAATTTTGCTATGGCTACTTAAATAATTGTATGTAATAAAAAGGAATACTACCTTCTGTTTAAATGTTTTCAAAGTGCAAGACCATATAAAAACAACCTCAACAAAATGGAAAAGTATGCATAGTACTGACTATTCTATAAAATACTCAGCTATATTCTGGCCCTTTCACGATCCCAGAGACACAACTGAAACTTAGATCCATTACGCCTAAATGGCATGTCTCCATTGGCAAACACAGAATCTAATCAAACTATTTTATAGCCTAGAGTGAAATGATCCTTTTAAATAGGGCTTACAGAGGAGGTAGTCTTGCCTAACTTCAAGCTGTCTAAAACTTGAGCTCTGATCTTTTTTTTACAGACAGTAAAAGTAACTTGCCACCTCCAGCAGGCAGTTTCATCCCATTCTTAAATGAACGCTTTCAAAAGGCAACCCCTCTCCCCTCGTTCTCCTCATTGACTTTTGAAGGAGCTTAGAGACCTAGATTAGACTGCACACCTATACACCACCAATACTAGGTGAATGCAGTCCCTCTCCTTGTGATCACCTGGTCACTTACCACAGGCATATAAAAAAATTCCCCCAGTTGTTCCCCATTGGACACGTGCAACAGAACCACTCTCAGACATTGTAAGTCCCCTGGTTTGTTAGTCATACACAGGAAAAGGACAAGTGGCAGTTTCATATAAGCAATTAAATGTAGAGCTGACAAAGGTGGTTTTTTTTTCATGGCACTGACATGGTTTGATGAGTGAAGCTCAAGGGTAAAAGTTTTTTAAATTCCAAATTTGCTGTTTTCTGTAGCTACTATCAGTAAGAGCAGTGAATCTCATCAAAGCCAATAGTCAGTGCTGGCTGATGTTTGTTGGGTTATTTATTCTGAACCCAGCTGGGGAATGGCAGTGAGTACACTTGCTACTTTATTTTTGCTGCCTTTTTATTAAATAGGTGTTTGCTCTTCATAAGAGGTGCTGCTCATGAACTAACAAGAATGTTAATGATAGCAGAGAAAATGTCCCTGAATCCAAACTGGGGTCAAGCCATGGAAATTGGGCATTTTAAAGGTGAAAAACAGACATCTCACAATTACAGCACCCATGGCCTTAATGTAACATTTGTAGTGCAAGGCATTTTTAGTGTTTTAAAAAATACTTTACATTTTTCACTACCTAGAATCTATGCAGGTTTATCTATCTAGGGTATCAAACTTTCATCTTGGTTTGTGACTTCGTTTTGTTTCTGTCAGAAAGTTACAGATGTGTTTGAGATTTTGGGGTTTTTACAAAAGGAAAATACTTTTGAGGTGAGGTGGATAAGACTGCACAAGCCCTAACCATTCTTGGTTTTGTCACTGTTCCCTTTACACAGACAAAATTCCTACTTATAGCAGCTTAGGGTAAATCCCCCAGGCTTGTGTAGCTGCCAGAACTAACAGTCACTCCCCTCCCAGTATTCCTACCAGGTCCACTCACATCACAGTAGACCAGACTTTATCCTAATGAAAAGCTTAGCTGCTAAGTGAAGTTAGTCCAGCGTTCACTTATCTTAACAGGCTCAAGTGCTGTCAACAGCAGATCTCTTAGTCTTGTGGAGGCAGATTTCTGAGCCTACAGAACTATCTACTCCCATATTTATAAATTCCCCATCTTCTCCAAAAGAATTTACAGAGGTATGTGAATGCAGAGATAGCTTGGCTCAGTTCTCTCGGAACATAGAAAGAAAAGTAGGTGTGTGCTGTGGGGTGTGACCTGCCAGCTGGCTTTTCCACAGCGAAGGTTTCCCACAGAGCTTCAGAAACATGTCTAATAGCCGCCACGCCTCTCTTGGGCAGCTTCTAGGGTCTTGGCGTTGGGCTGTCTTAACCTGCACTCCACAGGTGCGCAGACACAGAATATTTTAGCCACTCATCTCCCAGCTGTTTCTCTTGTTTCTCAAAAAAAAAAGAAAAAAACCAACAAACCCCAACAAGTTAAATGCTGCAGTATCTATATGCCTACAAACCTCATTGCGAAAATAAATTTGTATCTGAGTTATAATGTATTAATTACAAATACTTTTTCTAACTACCCATCTTTTTCTTTCTCTGTGTGTAACTCTCCTGGGAGGTTAATTTAGGTTAATGTCTCATAAAGCTACTGGTTTTAATACTGAGTTACACTCATCTGGGCATCAGGGAAGTTGGTTTTGTCAAGATTAGTATAATTTTCTGTCTTTGACTATATTACTGTCTCTCGAGCACATGATCCTACCAAATGCACAGTGAGTTACGTTTACTAACAACTTGCTGTACAACCTTTGCATGTCTGCGGAGCTTCTGGTGGCCTCAATGAAAGGGAATCAATGGAGGGTCCCTACTTGAATTTTGAAAGCAATCTGGGCTGGGATTTGTACTTGGCTTGGTCAGCAGGGAAGGCTGCTGCACTAGCCCTCTGCACCGCTTTGCCTGGGAACCTGCAACAGCCAATATATAGCCCTCAGTCCCAGCTCGGACAGGGTTGGATCCTCATGAGCAACATGAGGATTCAGCTCATGTTTTATTTATATATTGGGAGGTTTTGTACAGGTTTCTTGGTACCACCTGCCAGTTAAACAGACAAGATTGTGATTGCTGTCAGGGGGGAAGGAAACCTACCTGCTTGCACTGCTAGTTAGAAACAGTTCCAAAACCAGCTGCTGTCCAGTCAGCCAAAAAGAGGAAGAAAATCCCAAGGGCTACAAAAACTGTAGTCATTAATGCTGTGGGTTATTTTTAACATAAAAATAGTTAGTCTCTATTCATTTCCGTTATTATGTGTTTATTGTATAGAATGGCCCATGTCCCAGCAGCTCCAGAGAATGGGTAGGTCCAGGTTATGCAAAACAAATCCCTCTGGGTTTTCTAGTTTGTTTACAAGAGCTTTTGTTCATCTGAAGTAACAAAAAGCCAGCTAATTCTTTTACTATGTTCACTCATGACACTTAGCCATCTATGAACTTGACATAAAATATTAGACCACATAAAGTGGACTTCTGCTTCCAGAGCAGTAGTGTTTTCAGATCAGTAATCCTACGTGTATGGTATCTCTGCCCTCCTTTGCTTTCTTTCTTTTTTTTTTTTTTTTTTTTTGCTTTCCCTTAGCCCTTGAGGAAGGATTTTCCTTATGGGTAAATTCAGTTTTATGTAACATTTTGTAGTTGAAACTCAGAAGATTCCTCTTGGGTTTTGGCACCCCAAAATTAAAATAAGGCTGTCGTGGTTTAAGCCCAGCCAGCAACTAAGCACCTTGCAGCTGCTTGCTCACTCCCCACACCCCGCCACTGGGATGGGGAGGACAAGTGGGGAAAAAAGTAAAACTTGTGGGTTGAGATAAAAATGATTTAATAACTAAAGTAAAATTAAATGTAATACTAACAATAATAATAAAAAAACATAGTAGTAATAATAATTGTAATGAAAAGGAATATAGTAAAAAACAAAAACAATACCAAACCAACCCAAACAAGAAAAGACAAGTGATGCACAATGCAATTGTTCACCACCCACTGACTGATGCCCGAGCAGTGATCTGCCCCCCCCAGCCAACTCCCCCCAGTTTATATACTGAGCATGACATTCTATGTCGTGGCATATCCCTTTGGCTAGTTCGGGTCAGCTGTCCTGGCCATGCTTCCTCCCAGCTTCTTGTAACACCTGCTTGCTGGTAGAGCATGGGAAACTGAAAAATCCTTGACTTAGGATAAGTGCTACTTAGCAACAACTAAACTGTATGTTATCAACATTTTTCTCACACTAAATCCAAAACACACTGTACCAGCTACTAGGAAGAAAATTAACTCTCTGCCAGCCAAAACCAGGACAAAGGCATCCTGCTGTCTGGCTCAGCAGGAACCTCTGCAATAGACCACCTGAGAGTAACACTGTTTCTAAGGTACCAAATGAGCTCTGTGTTGCCTTACAGATGGTGGCTCCAGCTGTGGTGGGAACTTTTAGTGCTTGCCAGACATCTATACTCTTTGGTGCTTGGGTCCTGTCTACATCTGCTGTGATCATCAGCACCAGGAACTTGAGCATTATGCAAAAGTAATCTTGAAAATCATAAGGCTTTGAACCTTTCAATTCCAAATGAAGTTGAGGGTAGGAGGAAAATCATATCACTTGTGAGTGGAAGACCTGAGGGAGTCCAGTGCTATCAGCAAGTCAGGGTTGAAAGCAGACAGATATTAGGAACAGTTTATAAAATCCTTCAAGAGATGCAACTAGAGAGGGAATCAGAAATTACTAAAACTAGCATGAGAAGGGGGACGCAAAATGGAGACAGGTAAACACAATGATCATTAAAGTACTGGTCGAAACAGAGTCTACTTTGACTTCATCAAACACTTTGGTCAATTACCTGGTCGTTTAACTGCCCACTGACTGGAAAAACAATGTTGCTACTCAAATCTTATCTGGTTTCACTGGAGACAAGTTGCTGAGCAACCAGTTAGACCAAAAGCATGCTGAAGAATGTAAATGCCACCTCCCTGCAAAGAAGTTTGTCCTTCATCACATCGCCATCAAGCATGCTGCCTTCTCCTGTAAACACCAGTTGACACTTGCCTATCAGGGAACAAGAAGGGAAATTCCACCATGACATTAGGAAAAAAAAGCCTTTCAAGCAGTGGTTGCCCAGAGGGACTGAGGAATCTCCAACCTTGGGCACATTTACAACTTGACTGGAAAAGACCCTGAGCAGCATGTGCTAACTCAGTCCCGTTCTAACCAGGGGGTTGGAGCAGGTGCTCTCCACGGTCCCTTTTTTTTTATCATCAGGAAGCAACTGCGTACCAGCTCAGTACAAAATAATGGACATTTTTAGGTCCTTTTAACTTCCCGGTAACATAGGCTGTGCTGCTGTAGCTAACATGAAAGAAATAATGCAGTGCTGAGGTGTTAATATGCAGGTAGCTTGCATACACATAAACCTGCATGCAGGGACACATGCAAGTGCTGACATTAGCTGCTCTGCGGGAAAGCAGTCCAACAACAAAATATGAGGGCACAGGGAGGGGTGCCTGAGGTTGAAGAAACTCCTGGAAAAAGCACAAATTCTTGTTCTTGCCAGATTTTGTTTCCAAGATGTTTGAATCGAGCCCCTGTAGCAAACTGAGCAAGAGCTCTGAATTAATGGAAGGTAATATAACCAGCATTGAGAGCTGGTTGCACAACTCGGTTACATACTAAACCCTTTCTTTCTGCACCTCCTTTCCAAGAAGTGCCAGAGGGATGAAATACGTTCTCTCTCCTGAATGGGGGAAACTCTATCAAGTCATTTAGTCTGGTATTTTCAGAAGTCCAGTAAAATAAATGGTCTTGCATTTATCCTCAGAAATGTATAAGGTTTTCCTGCTTAAGATAACTATGCTAGAGGACACGATTTTGTCCCCAGTCACAGGGGAGAAGCATGCAAACCTTGACCTCAAAGTTACTTACTTCCACCTATGACAAAAATTCAGTTGTATTGAACGGTTTCAGTTCCAGGAAAGTAATACCTGATAACTATCAGAAATCAATCTTTCAGATATAAAAAGCTCTGCTTTCACAAATTTTGTTATTCTGGTCGCTATGTTACACCATTTTCTTGCCTATAAGTGAAGTGCCTGGAGCATTAGAGGCTCCTTCTCATGTGCTCTGGGTCTAACACAGCAAAATGACACCGACCTCTCCCCCCACTAATCGTCCCTGACCTGAGCCTGGGAGAACTAGACCTAGCATTTCAGCATAATGGCAGGATTAGTGCCAAATCCACAAATACTCTAACTTCATTAGCCCAACTCAAGACTCCCCTGCCTGTATGCCTAAAGATTACATTACCCCTTTTTTAGGACCGCTTTTGGTGAGAGTTTCTGTTCAGCTCTTATGCCCCCCTTTTCTGACGCTTTTCCAGACCCACTGCTTCAATATATAGTTTCCAATCTTACTACTGTGGCCTTCATTCTCTCTTCTTAGATATGTAGCTTCACGTTTACCTGTAATAAAGTAACATATCATATGCCTGCTTTCTGTTTACCACCTGATTTCATCAGCGACCTATTTCTGTTTCTATTCCTCTGGTCTGTTGCAATACAATGAGTTTATGTTTTCTTCTCTATCGCAGATCAAAATGGAAAACAGCCAGGAGACAATCCAGGTGGAGCTCCACTAGTCAACACCCCTGAACAATGAGTGATTCTGAACAATGAAACAATGATGAGTGATTGTTTGGCATTGAGACTAACAATTGAGTTAACCACTGGATTTTGAACTATCCGGTATATTAATTTGCTATAACCTGTGGATCAAAGAACTGTGCAAGACTAAAGCCTCATGCTTTATAGTAGTTTTATATGAAAATGCCTGTCTTTACGAATTAAGTTCTTACTCTTCTGAAAAAAGTACTAGACGATGTATATATAATATATATATATATCTTTCTGTAAATCCATGTCAGTTGGCATAAATAACGTACTTCCTTTTATTTTGGTGTTTATTAACACAGTCATTTTGGGCAGCACGCATTTGAGGCTATGGACTTTCTCCAGGCCCACAGCCAGAAGAATCCAGGCACTGTCAGGCTGCGGGCCGGAGGGAAGGTCACAGCCTGAGTTGCCGGGGTTGTCCTGTATACCTTTCAAAATACTGTTGCAACAGGAACCTCTTTCCCGCCCCCTGGAGATCCCCTGGACCTCCAGTTCTTCTGAAAGCGAGTCTTAGCGACCCAAAGCGCTCTTCTGCCAGCTCTTAGGAAGCTCTGGGATGCTAACAACACACATTTTCTGACGTGAAGATGTCTGCTATCAGCGGCTCTTGCTCAGAGCCTTCCGAGGCACCCGCGGCTTCCGCTGCAGCAGTGACGCCACTTGCTTTTTTTCCCCAAATGCAGTTATCGTCCGTATTTCGGCCGCCGCTCTTCATCTCCGCAGCCTCCTCGCGCGTCAGTGGCTCCGCAGGACAGCGGCCTTCTCCTGGCTGCCCACAGGCCAGCCCCTCCCTGTCCTTCTCTCCTTTCCGCTGAAATCGCTGCTCGCCCTCCAGAGAGAGTTTCCCACCCGGTCAGCACGGCCCTGCCGGGGCGCGCAGCTCGTCCAACGGCTCCTGCTCCGCCCCGAGGGCAGGCAGGCCCTGGGCCCCCGGCCGTTCACTTCCAACGCCAGCAGCGCCGAGGACGTCGTCCTCCCGCGAAACCTCTCCCCTGCGCCTGAAAACGTGGTTCTTTTTTTTTTTTTTTAATACATAGAACGTTTTTCTGACAGGTTTCCACAGCTCCCCACAAGCGCCACTGCCCCACAAGGAAGGAAAACGGAACAAAAGCCCCACACGCGCCCCAGCTCTGCCGGCGCTCCCGCCCTTCGGCAGCGCAGCACGGCCCGGCCTGGCCCGGCCCGGCCCTGCGCGGCCCGGCCCGGCGCGGCACCCGCGCAGCCGCAGTGCCGCCTAGCGGCCCCTGCCGGCCGCGCAGCCCCTCCGCGGGGCACCGCGCCCGCCCAGCGCGTCCCGGGGCCTCCGGGAGCCCGGACGCCGGGCGGCTCCGACTGCTCTGCGGGGCGGCCGTGGGCTGCCGCCTGGCAAAGGGCGGGGGGACGAGGAGAGCCCTGGGATTAGCGGGAGGGACTTCAATTCCCCCGAACCGGTTGCGCTCACCCCCGTCGGGGTGTACGCGAGCGTGTGTGAGCGCAGCGGGGGGTGCGGGTGCAACCCGGCCACGGCTCGTGGCTGCTCCGCTCCGGGGAGGCGCCTGTCTGCTGGGCTGAGTCCTCCTTTCCCGCCCCGGCTGCCTTCTCCTGCTCCCTGGCTTTCACCGCTGCAAATTTATCATCTTTCCCCTGACCTACACGCCTCTGTCCGTCGGTGCCGTTGTAAAATTCAGGCAGTTCTCACTTCCTTTGCTACACAGATAGCTAACACTTTTCCTTTCTGTTTAGACCCCTAAACAGCATCGCTAGTTTGTTCCTTCCCCATCTGGGCCAGCCCTGGCGATAGCAAGTGTCTGTGCGTGGACTCCTGGGGTGGGTTTCTCCAAGTGAGAAGGTGCGAAAGGATTGGACATCTGACGGATGGAGAAGGCGAGGGGGCAGCGCCAGTGGGGGGCGAAATCTCTGCCCTGCTGGAGACCGTGACAGTGATCCACGTAATTTCTAATTGGTTGAAGTCCCTTGTCGTTTGTGTCGAAGTATGCAACAGCAAGTGCTGCCTGAGAAGGCCCTGTGAACCCGACTTGTGGAAAGAGCCTGTGCGCCTCTCGGGAAGCATCTCTTCTCCCAGGATCTCTCCAAGGGATACAACGCTGCTGTGTCAAGCTACAGCTCATTTTTATAGCTGCCGGTATCACTAACTAAGGTCAGTTCATAGGAGAAATGCAGGTTTAGCCTAACTTCTTTTCACCAAACATCTGCCTGAAATAAAGTGTGGTTGACAGTACATGCGGGGTGTGTGAGCACACCCTGTTCAGGATAGGGTGGAACCAGGATGTTGCTGGCCCAAGAATGCGAGGCTGCCACTTGGCAAGGCACGCAACCCCTGGCAACATGCCCAGAAAACCAGAGCACCCCACAAAAGAAATAAAACAAACAAACAAACAAAATGCAAGCAGAAAAGAGCTCTCAAATAGGCTTCCTTACTTGGGCCAGAGGCAGGTTATCTAATTTTTTTTTACTTCGAAGTCCTCTTGTAAGCAACATCCAAGGACAGAGAAGGCACTGCCTGCCTATCTTTCTCCCCTGTGCCTGCATCTCCTAAGACAGCCCACGCACCACCCCTGAAACCCCCCCCCCCTTTTTTTTTTTTTTCTTCTGAGAGATCATTTAGGCTCAAATGAAGGAAGTCTGCCCTCAAGCTGCCAAGGTACCTGCTTTGGATACAGGCAGTCTCCTCCATTGCATCAGGCCATCTGTTCCTGTCACTAGACTTCATGTAGTCACAATTCGAAGCTTTGCCCCTGCAATGCTCCAGTCTCTGCAGTCCACCCTGCGACATCTGCATGGAAATGGCGGTGTAAACTCCATCGTGATGTACGCTGCCAACATGTGTCCAGCTCCTCAGCTGGATCCAGGCTGGATTTTGGCAGACAGAGCTAGGGCAATACAGAGAGTGCACGTGACTTCTAGTGTGCTTCTTTACAAATAGAAACCCGGCTCTGGCTCTGTGATCGTCTCTTCACCATCTTCAGCATATGAGGACGGAGACAAAAGGTGGATGCAAAAGAAGAGGTCAGAAGCAGAGTGTGCAAGACATCCAAGGCAGAGTGAAGAAGGTAGCTGGGAAGGGCTGCAGTACAGAGATTAAAGAGACTCTGACTTGAATCTCCAGTTATAGGACACCAGTGACCAGCAACAATGACCTGGAGATGAAAAAATGACAAGAAGTCAAGAAATGGCTGATGAAACTTGTCTGACAGTATCAGGACAAGCCCAAGACCCACCTGCACAAAATTAACATTGTTTCAAACAGAATTCAGCTAAAACAAAGATTTTTTACCAACATGTTTTACAGTATGTGACTGCAAACTTCTGATCTGATACTGGAAGTCCTAAAGCCAAATTTACTGTGTCCCCCCCAAACTACATCTCCTTAAAATATGTTCAAGTTTTTTTTCTTTGAATATTTCTCACCTGAGTGGTGGTCTGGTGCTATTTAGGTTATACAATTCAAAATAGCCCTTGCCTGAGGTGACTAGATTTTCAGGGAAGTGTTTCATATAGGATCTAGCTGTAGTCTTTGAACATGACAGTCTGCATTGCACCAGTTAGGGTCATTCACAAATGTAATTATGGCACAATATTTAGGCTGCTGTTTTTTAGAAAGAAAATGCAAAAATGAAAATTTAGAAATGCTTGAAAAGTTAAAGGAAGAAAAATGGATGAAGGCACTACTTTTTTTTTTTTTTTTTACTTTAGCAGGAGAGTTTTTCCAGTAACACACAAAACAAACAATTAACCTTTATATTGCACCTTTCAACCACAGATTTTAGAGTATTTTACAAAAGTTCTCAAGTATCACTGGCAGTAAAACTGAGTCAAACCCAGTGGAATTATTTGCTGCAGCTCTGCCAAAGAGGCAAAAGCAGAAATAAATGCTATTAACTGTCTTATCTCTTAATTCTCTGCACTGACTCTGACTGCTGTAAACTATATTATCCGTACTGAGACAGCAAGGTGAAAAAAATGCACTCTATGCGCTTTAGACCCTAGTGAGGATCAAAACATATTACTGCATTAATCAAATGGCACTGCATAAATCAAACGTACAATTCTTATTTAAAAGATTTATCTTTAGCATTTTTAAACCTTGTAATAAATTTATATATGACTGAGCTTTTAAAAATTATTCTTTATAATAGTTTATATACTGCAGACATTTGTTTATAAAGTAAAAGAGATTTTTGCTCAAATGGTTCTGCATGTTCTTATCAACTAGTGGAAATCTCAGGAACATTGAAGAAGGCTCTCTTTGGTTTTGTCAATGCCAACATGAAGAGCTACTGTAAGTTGTAGCTACGGGGTATTCCTTCCTGGTATACACTTCCAGACCACCAAGATATTTTTTTACTTCAAATCCTTACATGTGTTTGTTGTGTTTTTTTCCTAGAAACAATGCATGCTCAGTGCTGTGTAAGTTAAAATCTCATTAAACATTTCTGTGATTTAGTAAGGCAACACATCTCCTGACAACTAAGGAATCACAGACATTTCAGAGGGCACTGCTGAACTATTCGGATGGACTGAGAGTAGAGATTTATTAGTGTCCAGTCTGTCCACTGATGGCACTCTGCAAATATGGCATGAAGAAGCTCATTTCTCAAGAAGGACTTTGCAACATCACTGCAGTGTACCAAAGTAACTTCTATTCCATAATCAGTGGGGCAAAACCACTGTAACTAGAAAATGTAACATTTCACAGTGTCTAATGCATATAGCAGATCTCTGAAGTGTCAAGTTGGCTTAGTTGGAAGACATCTAAGCCTCAGGACTTGGTCTCAGGTCCACTGTTGATACTAGCAAATGCTTTGAAGGTAGGGAGAGGAGTGCCTTATTGTTATAATTGCTGTCCTTTGGCTGAAATACTTCAACGAATTACATTTTCTTCTGCTGAGAGCTGTTTATCCCAACGTAAATGTAGATACAAACAAACAGAAGATAGCTGGTGTTTTCAAAGCCTGAATGTCTATCCCAGCTTCCCCAGTTTGGCTCTCAAACTACAGAGGCCAAGCCTTTCCAGTTCCAAACTATCATTACTTCACCCAGTTGGAAGCCACTTGGGATTTGTTTGGGGTTTTTTTAATGCCATTCCCATACTTGAAAAGTATTGAAAAAAATTTCATCTACCCTATGAGTTGCCAGGAGGATGGCAAATAACTTTCAGGTAAATGTGAACTGAGTCCCTGTTGAAATCAGCAAACCTGAGCTACAGCTGACAGGTCAAGTAAGGACAGAGTTTTACTCCAGGGGACTTTATCTGTGGCACGGCCAATGCTCAAAGGAGTGAATTCAGGCTGACAGTCCATCCTTCAGCTAAACACATCCTAACGGCAAGGACAGCCGACCTACCTATGCTTGGTTTTTTCAGTGTTTTGGGGTTATTTGGACGTTGATACAAAATGTATAATCTAAAAATCACCTAACACACTAGCTCATAAAACATTTGTTATGTGAAGCATATCTAGCTGCCTGGTACAAAACAATCATGAAACAAGGATCTGTTCTACTTGTGTTAAGTATTCACAGGTGTCATGCTGCTGGAACGTGGCTTTCTTCCCCCTAAACCTGAAGACTTTCAGCTACATGTTATTAGGGAAAGGCTTTGGAGTTCTCAGCACCAATGGTAATGTCAGGAAAAGCCTGTACACTATGTGGCTCATAGCCTCCTGCTGCTGAAAGGTGTTCGTAGCTCCTGGCAGTCTCTTGTTGACACCAGCTACCTAGTGACGGTTGTCACTTAGCCAGATCTAGTCCTGCACTAGTGATGGGTACTGAGCAAATGCATAGCTGATTTTCTGATGGTGTTTCTCTTCCCTCATTAATATTCTTGTACATCTCTGAGACTGCTACTGCTACATATTTTTTCAGTTTTTTCTTTCTTGCAAGGAAAAGCTTACCTTTTCATTTATAAGCTCTTTTCAACAATAATAACATGATGAAAGCTTTTACTGGAAAAGAAAAAAGAGTTAATTTTTTTTCTGGCTGGCCCCAAGTGACCCCTTGTTCCCACTGCCTTTGAAATTACTGGAGTTTGCTTAGCCTGAAAAATTACAGCTACAGGATAAGTTATGCTTCACTGATCTATTTTAAAAAGGAACAGCAGAATTTTAAAAATAGAATCCCCATTTTTTTTCTGACTGTGGCATCTCCAGCCCAAGTATGTTGATGCAATTTCCAAAGCACTAAGAAATGTCTTAGGTCATATTTAAGTCAGGTCAGCCAAATCCAGGATCAGTGAAAAAATGAGTTGTTCATCTGGTCTGGAATGAGATTTTTCTTCCCATCATTCTTAGTTATAAAGATATCTTTTGTGTGGTTGAAGCTAAATTTAAGCCCAGGCTGAGTGTATTTGTGTACTATCTATGCGTGCTTTATGCATCAGCAGCACACTGCGTTACTAGTAGTCTGCGCACACAATTAGGGCTTTATGATCTTTGCAGTTGTTTAGTACAAAGATTTATATATTTGCAGCAATAAAAGTCTGAGAAGTAATAGGAATAGATGTTTCTCAGAGCTACAATCTGATTCTCCTTTGACTTGTGTCAGTCTGGCTCCATTGTCTTCAGTGGAGTTAATCCTTACCCTGATTTGAGCACCAGAAGAGGAGAAGAGGAAAATCCATCCCTGAATGTATGCCTAGGGAGGTCTGCTCTTATAGAGCTTGCTTTTCTTTCAGATGATAGCCCTGCACAGGGGAAAGCACCAAAAGAGAGAGCAGACACTGCCGTGGAAGTTAAACCGTGCAGCATGCTTCTTCCACCAAACATCTCACAGCAGCATCTTCCAAGACTGGGACTGAGCCTGGCTCTGGCAACTGATGCCCGAAGGGCGAGCCTGGCCCTGATGGGCAGCTCCTGAAGGGGCCAGTTTGCCCCGGGTGCTCCTGCCTGCTCGCTGGTGATGCTCCACTGGGCAGGCGGGAGGGAGGTCACGCCTGGGCACAGCAGTGAAAGTCACATTCGGAGGAATGAAGGAAACGGTAAGGTGAAAACATACTGATTTAATACGTGCATTACTATTTTGTAAAGAAGCATCTTGCACGCTGTCTCTTTCTTTGCCAAAGCATTCAGCTACTGCACTAGGATTTAAAAGTAAAATGAGTTGAACTTTAACAGATCTATAGTAGCAGTTAACTAGCAAAGGAAAGTCCATGTCTAGCTATTTCCTGCTGCTGAAATGTTTTGATAACAATGGTACACAAAGACTTGTTTTGTTTAGCATGCGCCATATTATTGCATTTCAGACAAAGTCTTGATTCTCTAAGTCCAAGACAGAGTCTCAATTCTCTCCATTTGAGACAAAACCACAGGATGAAAAATACAAATTTCAAATGTCCTAAACTACAGAGGAGTAAGGAATCAGATTAGCATCAATTTCTGCTTCTAGCTACAACAAAAACAAAGATAAGTCAAATACGTATTTTCTAATTGGAGGGACAAATTTAGGAAAGACTTGATTCCTCATCATTCCCTGTCTAGTTACAAAATCAGAAAAATTAAAATAGTCTTCCCATTCTCTGCACACACACCCTACCCCAGGCAGACCTGTCCTCTGTGTGCTGAAATTTGCTTTCCTACAGCAGCGAGTTTCCCTTCAAGCGCTCATAGGCATGGAGAGCAGCTTTGTTTACCACCCCCAGGTGCAAACCTTATTAACTAATGTTTACTTCTTTTGTGTTTTCAGCTTTCAGTAATGAGCTGGGTTAATGGATAGTGAAGGTGGTGGTGGTGGGGAGAATAGTAAGGAAAATTCAGGAGCTGGTTTTACATCTTTCAGTTTTACAGGCTTATAGAAACAATGGCTATCAGCCATTTAGCTAAACCCCCCCCAAAAAACCCCCAGCCCTTGGAGATGATGAAACTCCTACATAGGTTTTAGTTTGTTTGTTTGTTTGTTTTTCAGGATGGTGGGAAACAAAGCACAGCCAAGCCCTGACTTTTTGCAAGTTATAAATACTGTACAAAATTCTACTTTTGACACCGGAAAATGCTTTCTCCTGTTGTTCAAAGTGACTCCAGATGCTGATGTACTTAGTACACAGCGCAAGTAACCCAACTGGAATGAAAAAGCAAGGTAATTGAGTTTACATTCATCTGTCAATATTCCTAAGGGATAGACGGTTCAGCTTGCCAAGTTTGCTCTGCTTATGCATGCATAAGCAGACCGTGAACTTAAACCGACTGGAGATTCCCACAGTAGATTCTCCCCGGTGAATAGGGGATCTCTGCTGCCGTAATCTGGTGGAGGCGGTGCAATCACTTCTACCCTAGTCATTCCCCCATGTCCCACAATATCAGGGGGTGGGCTGAATGTTTGGCAGGAAAAGAAAGAATAGGTTGTAGTAGAACTGAGTTTTTCTGAGCAAGATTTTCCCTTGACCCAAGCCCCATTTTCAAAGGACAGAGTATTAGCTCCTTCCTAGACTTTTCTATGCTTCTCACTATTATAATATCTGGGAGCTTCACATATGCATATATTTCTTTATCTTTCTAATATACTAGTGAAGTGAAAGATTGTCATCTCTATATGTGAAACAGAACATGGGGATCAAAGCAAAAAGTTTCTTTTAATTTTGGGTGAGCAGTGTGGGACAGTAAGGAGTGAACTTTTTCAAAGAATTTGACTATTTTATACTTTAAATAGCTATGCATTTGACTAACTGCTCCCCCTCATTTATGATAGTTCCATGAAAAGGGATCTCCATGTAGCTGGACCATACAAACAGTAGCAATCTCCATCCCAAACACAGGAGCAAGTCAATGCCCGTAGCAGAGCAGACATACAAGACATGTGTGAGAGAAGATGTGACTATGGCCAACGTTCAGTGCATGTTGGAAATATATGAAACAAAAGCAGAAAAGACAGGAGAATCTGTGAGACAAAGCAACAACGGAATATTCGATCCTGTGGTCTGGGAGGAAACCAGGGAATGTGTCTGTGAGGAAAACTGAAATTAAGAGCCTCTTCAGCTGAGTTCTGGGTGGCAGGAGCTAGTGGGGCCAAGCAAAGGAACTGCCTCCTGCTGTTCGGCTGCTTCTGCTGTGTCTGAGGAAACAGTCTTATAACTAACTCAGGGGAAAAGTAGCTCCACCAAAAATTTCTTCTTGCAGTAGAAATGACCCTCAGCACATTGGCTCCAATGTCATGTTAAAGCACAAGTCCACAGACAAAAGTTTCCAGCTCCCAATTGGAAAGGCAGGCCCCGACAGCAGCTGTCAGTGCACCACAGGTCTGATGCTAGGTGGGTTGGATCCACTATCTATACACCACAAAGCTGCCACAAACAGGTCCAGAAAATCTTATATGTCAGATTTAAAACTGGAAGGACTCAAAAAACACAAGCATGGGGAGTCAGGATGCATGCAGGTCAGAGTTATCTTCACACGTGTGTGCCCTGCCCAGGGCTGCTTAGCTGGCCTCCCCTTCCTGAGCTCTCCTGCCCTTGCTGGCATCAAGTGTGTTGCTGAGGAATCTGGCCTGGCCAGTGGCAAGCTGTAGTTTCCCTCATGGTCACTGTGAGGACCTGGGGTTTCACCATGGGTGGCAGTGTCTGTGATGAGTAAGGAACCTTGCAGATATGCAGAAACCAGTCCTGATGAACCAGAGCCCAAGCCACTTCACCCAATGCGAGCAGGACCAGTTGGCCCAAGCCTCCTGGTCTCCCCTGCAAAGAAGACAGGCAAGACTGAAAAAGAGCTGTGGGCAAGTGGGAGAGGGGCAGACACCCAGAGAAAGGCAAGACTGAGTGCCAACAGTTGAGCCCCTGAGACTTTCTGAGCACAGGCAGTTGCTGAGCCTCTTCCTTCTCTGCTTTCCTGTGTATGAAGAACACTTGTGCTGGCACCAGCACAGCTCGGACCACAATGAAGAGACCTCCCTCTGCAGGTATCCATTGGGATCCTCTGCTTGTATCTCAAAGCAGTGACATGGTGGTGGTAAGAAGGGGATCAGCTTCAGCTATGCATAGGCATGCTGCACAGTGCCCTAGTCAGGGTAGCATACGTGTATGAAAAAGGTCAGACCATGCAGTGGCATCTTCCCTCTGTGTAAGGGCCTTTGGACAGGGGTACTTTGGCCATGGTAACAGGGCCATATAGCAAAGAGAGCAGATTTCTAAGGGTTCTGGGTGTGCAGTGGCTGCTCTGTGCGGCTCAGCGTGCCCTTCCCGGTCCGACAGCCATAGCAGCTGCGGGACCTGCTGGTACTCCCGTGCCTCAGGCAGCCATCGCCTCCAGTGAGAAACAGGGAAATGGGAGAGGCAAATGAGTGAGAAAGGGGTAAACAGTGTTTTGCTCAAGCTAAAGTGGTGAATGTTCTTGCTCAGCAGCTGTTCTCAGCTACCCCAGTGTCCCAGGCTAAGCTCCCTTCAGAAGAACCTTGTCTACATAGAAACTGACCCAAGCCAACATCTTCTGTAAGAGAGAGCAAAGAGGAGACCAGGATGAGAGACCAGACACATTCATCCCTTTTCAGGCTGTGTTCCTCAGATTTTGTCGCTCATCCTCAGTTCACCCAAGGGAATAATCACCAATGGCATTTTCCTCACTTTGTACAGTGCAGGAGGACAGCATTTGGGTCTCAAGCCTTTGGCAATTCCTCTGAAAGTGGATATATACTTTCTCAAAACAAGGATTCTTCCTCCCTAGGAAAGCAAAGCCAGCAGTCCAAATTGGAGTTAGAGAATCAAATATATTTACATAAACTACATAACACCTTCTAATAATAAAATAAATAATGAATGCAATTTATGATTGGGTAAGTTAAAATAATAAAATATGAACTATTTATGCAAACAAAAATTCTTCACCTCCCAGAGGCAAGTGTTCAGCACACGGAGAATCTCTTTTGAGGTGCACAGCGGGGCTAATGGCAAGCAGGAAGGCTTCCCCAGGAAGGTGTACGAGGAGGACAGGCCAGCAAACCTGGAAGCACATCAAGTAGTTTTCCCAGCTGTTAGTGTGGGTTACCATGCCTGGCTATTATCCCCGGCTCCCGGCAGAGTTGCTGGTCACTGTGTCCCAATACGCAGGTTATTGTTTCCAGTTTCTGTTGTGCGTTGCCATGCTTTGCTGCTGCAGTCGCTTCTTCCCCCTCCCATTGCTACAGAGTAAGGCAGCAGCCCAGAAACGGGCAAAATAAAAAGCAGCAAGGAGGATTGTGGCCTACCTGCTTTTTTTTTTCTTCTCTCTCCAAGTCAGAAAGTTCCTTAGCATGAGCAAGCCAAAATGTAATTTGGCACCAGTACCAAAGATAAATGTCAGTATTTTCCCTGGCAGTTAGAAACAAAATGTTTCCAAGTGTCCAAGGAGATTTTTGTCTTAGAAGATGGTGTCTCTGCTGTGTAGATTACTCACCGGTTGCCCTTTCCGCTGGCTGTGCGTCCCCCCCGAGGGCAGGTGAGCAGGGTCTTCCTTCCCTGCTCTTGCAGCAGGGGAGCCCCGAGAGATGCCCTGGCGCTGGGGGTGAACCTGCTCCCTGGTATGTACTCCCCAAGGAGTGCTGCACGCCGGGGCGTGCGTGCACACGGGGAAGGGCAGGTGCAGCAACATCACCTGCCTGATAAAGCCACCCCAAGCTCCTTGGTCTCTCTGGGGTACGCTTACACAAAATGCAGCAGGCTAACATGATTCAGAGTAAGCAGAGAAGACGATTTACAGTCCTGCCTCTTTTGGATGCTGCAGAAAGAAAGAAAAGCCTTATGGCAAGTTGGAGCTGCCTGTGAAGTGTAGCAGGATAAATACCTTCTTGCAAGCAGTAGCTGAAACAAAAACAGGATCAGCAGCTGCTCTCCCCACCTCACAACTTGTCCAGGTTGAGCTCCAGGCTGCCGCCAGTTTCTTTTGCTTTGGAGTTAAAATGCTTAACAGTTTGATCAGCTGAGACTGCTGGACAGCATCCTGTGGAGGTACACAAGGATTTCAGGAACCAGAAGCAGTCATGGAATGGCCATGACATGACTTCTCATCGTCAATACAGATGTACAGAGCTTTGAAGTGCCTGCTTTTTTTAGGCATCTGGATGTACTCCTGATGAAGATTCAGCTTTCAACCACTGCAGTTCAGTAATTCTTCTGGTTTGATATCTTTATTTTTTTCTCAACATTATTTATTTTTATTTGATCTTACATTTGTTTCCAAGAACTCTGTCTAGGAATACCATAGCACAGATAACAGTAGCTTCTGCAAGAAAGTAATTCATGTATCTCATCCTGGATCATTTTTTTCTGTGTAGGCTTATACAGAGAGGAAACT
Organism: Astur gentilis; assembly: GCF_929443795.1. NCBI lineage: Eukaryota > Metazoa > Chordata > Aves > Accipitriformes > Accipitridae > Astur > Astur gentilis. The sequence continues at coordinate 2,684,385 of NC_064881.1, read as the reverse complement.
AAAATAAACATGGATACAGGCTGTAGATGAACATTAGCTACCAAATTTTATCTCAGAAGAATATTGGTAGGAAATTAAGATTATCACAGGAAAAGGACTTTGACTTTTTACTGGTGCCCATGGGAAATGCTGATCACCTACATGCTTCAGCAATCCATCATATGTGTGATAGCTGCTGGGTAATTACAAGTATTCCCTCTGCAGTTTAACCTTCTTCAGCCAAAAGCAGAATCCAAGCCCACAATGTGTACGATTTCCACAGTAACAACTACAACAAATCAGATGTTTTAACATACGTTTAGAAGGATTCTTCTCAGTCTGGTGGAAAGAAGAAATATCAGAGAGAAAGGCCATATCCTTCACCAGCTGGACAACTACTTGGCTGGTATGAGGCTACTGCTCCATCCACGAGCAGCAGATCTATGCAGATAGCAATTAGTGTGGTCAGAGTTTTCTTAATATCTGGGATGAAATCCTAGCTATCAAAGTAAGAAAATTTTCTGTGCTATATAGAGAAATATTTCTTATTACTATGTATGCTGCTCAGCACTGGGGCAATGAATAGCAGGCTTGCCTAGCAGAAGTCAGATTAGAAGAGTCTTCTGTGTTTAGGAATATTTTATTCACTGTAAGTCTTTTTAATGGACTGTTGACTGACCTCTTTGCTTCAGAAAACAGTAAACAAAGTAGCCTTTCTGCTTGTTGGCTTTTATGTCTGGAGATGAGAGGTGACAAGCAACTTGGCAAGATGCAAGGTTTGCAACTTGCAGACTTCCATGCAGAGACCGTGAAATACAGCTTTGAGCTGTTTTACATGAGGAGGACTTCGCTGTGCTATGTGAGACTGTCACCATGACACAATCTGACATTTTCAAAAGTGGAAAGAGCTATACAAAATTGCATGCTCCTCTACAGTCTGAGTTAATTTCAAGCCTCAAAATTAACCTTGGAGCCTTGTACTGACTCCACAAGCTGAAGCTATGGAGTTACACTTACTATCTCTGCAGCAACCCTACCAACAGCTACTACTGCAAGCAGAGGAGATTTTGATTTAAAGTCAGGATTTCTCTCAATGCTACTCACTGTTGCACATTCAGCTAAGACAAACAGTCTTTGCAGCTGTCATAATTTTCATTCTACAATGAAACTGAGATGTTTGTTAAGCATCAAACCGCAGTCCTTGGGACAATTAACATCTTGGCTAGTCTCCTGCAGCGATTTCTGGTGGACAGTCATTAGTGCATCAAATTATGCATGCTTGCAATTTGATCTTGACCAACGCAATTTCCTTCCCTTCTTTAGGAATTCTTTCACTGCCTTTATGCCCAAGGGATAGATGGAGAAGATAGCTGTACACAAACTGCTTCAGCTGTGAAGCTTATGCTGAAAAGATAATTCTACTTCTGTTTATAATGATACTCTGCTCTACAAACTGTGCTATCTTAACAATCTGTGAAATTCAGCATGAAAAAAAACCACAGAAAAGTGTATTTCCATTAATCCAAACTGGTCCTTTTAATAGTTTGTTATGGCCTATACGAGAGACAATGGCTTATCTATGGCAAAGAGGCAAAATGACACGCAGAGAGTTGTCATTTGGTAGGATTTGCATCCTGTAATTAAGCACTATTTAAGCATTTAAGAAAGCAGATTTGAATTAGCTGACTGTGGAAATTATCTTAACTGCATAAGCAATATCAAGGGGCAGGAGAGTGCACGGACAGGTTTGTCTCTATCCCAAGTTACAGAGCACTTCAGAGTTCAGATTATACAGACCAGGGTAATCTTATTAAATCAAAAAAAGGAAGCTTCTAAGGAAGCAAGTAGAGTTTTATTCTCAATAAAAACATTCTGGTTTAAATTGTTATTCATACTTGTATGATATCTGTAGAAACATATTTTAGGTATTTGGGAAATTTGACATCTTTTGGGAAGTTTAATGTCTTTATTGTTTTCGTCAGGCCTTTGGAAGTCGAAGTCATTCATCTCAGAGGCAAATTTTTTTCTGTGTTCTGTGAATTTCTGTGTGAGATTCATTGAAATGGCAACTCTTGGGAGCTACCACTGCTTTTCTCTTGTTGGTTTCTCCACGAAAGGTCAAGGCAGTCTGCCAATATAGTAATTGGACAACATCACCGTTTTAAAGACCCAAATTCTCACTGACACTAAAACAGTAATAGGCAATGAAGCATTAGGAGAAACTGTACAGCAAAAGTAGGATGAAATTTCTGGACTGGATTTAATAGAGAAGAGGGTTAGGAAGGGTTAGTAAGGTAGAGGAAACAAAACCTGATTTCTACTAATGGGTCATCCGGCTCTGGGATCTGGACCAAATAACTCCTACTTATGCCTGACATCATACCTCCACTCCAAAGCTGATGAAATAAATGCTTGCAATGACAGCTTGTGTTACTGAATAAATGGCAAGAATCTGTGTTTCTCTACACATGTCACAGGGGGCTACCCTCCTGTAGCTTTTTTCTCCCTAAAAAACCAGCTAGGACATCTGATTCCCTATGCCCCAGTCATTAAATAGTGTCATATAAGCTACAGCGTCAGTTCCTGATGCATTAGAAAGTGGCAGATTTAAGACTCTCTAGGTAATCTTTTTTTGTCCCTCCCCATGTGCATATGTTTTCTTACAAATCCTTCCATGACACAGTCATATTTTAGACTTTCCCACAGGATGCATGCCTCATTCTGTACAACACAGGATAATCACACCCAGTGGCAGAAATAAATTAGCATAGCAATCTTAATCTGGTATTTCCTAATTTTCCTAATTTCCTTATCCTTCAATGTTCAGCTGCACTAATCTAAACAATATTCTTTTAATGTAATTTTTTAATGCTATCATTTAAATATATGTATGCGTATTTGTGTATCTCTCTGTCTATCTGGATCTGTTAATGTATTGGTAAACACAAAAGAAAAAGATAAAAGTTGTTTGTTTTTAATTCTTTCAGAACCGTTTGATCTCTCCTTGCTTGTTTTAGCAGCTGCCTGACTGTTTCTCCTCATATGTAAACTTCAAAGTCAATCAGAGGTCAAAACTCTGGACAAAGACAGAATAAGGAAAACAACAGTGACTGGCGTATGTGATGGGAAGAAACAGAGGAGCTGGGTTGTAGAATATTGCCTGTTTCTGGACACGGCGGGGGGGAAATTATCTACCTCTTGGACATAATATTTCTTGATCTGAACATCTGATGTAATTGTCAAGGTCTGTATACTTGCCTGGAAATGTATCTCACAGAGAAATGAGGGGTACAGTGACGTACTGGAGGACTTGACATTCTCTGGCTATTCTTGGTTCAAGCAATTTGGAAATAGCTTAATAGATTACTGTAAAAATGCTGGAGAAAACCAGCCTTTTACTGGTTTCTGTTGAATGCAGGGGGCTTCAGGGGCGGATAGAGGTTTTGATTCCCAATTTGTTATTTGTTATTTCTGGTCGTAGGAAAATCAAAGGAAAAGCAAGCCCTGGAGAGGCAGCTTCTGTAGGAGAGTAACATGGAGCACTTTCTGTAGGCATGTGCAGTCATGGCACAGGATGTGTCTTGAGTTCATGCTTTTTTTTTTTCCTTCGGGAGAACATCTGCCTTTCCCTCCTTCATCCGCCTGCGGAATCAGGCCCCTGCTTGTGCAGAGCCCGGCAGAGGGCCACGAGCAAGAGAGAGTCCCTGAGGCAGGGGGTTGTGGCAGTGCAACTTGACTGGCAGCTGGTAAAACAGCCTGCAGAAATTAGGAACACCTTAGTGATTCACACATCCTCACAGCAGCTCCTGCCAGCAGAGCCGCTGGAGAGGCCTCAGCAGAGGCAGAGGTGGATTCCACCATATATATATATATATATATATATATAAAAAAGGCCATGACAAGTCCCTCAGACTTTGTGCAGAGGTTACAGGAATTTGTGTAAATGACCTATGAGCATAATCTGTTCTGAAAAAAATATTCTCTTCCAGTTCAAGCAACAGGGAGGATGGAAATTGGACCAGTGCCACCCTGTCTGTGGAATGCATCTCCCCCCAGTCTTCCTTGCTTTCATAAGTTGTGGACACCTTCTGCTTTTCCTACAGAAGGCTTCAAAATATGTGATTTGTACTGTATGGGCCAGAACCGGGCAGCCCAGAAGCCATAAACGTAGGAGGCCCCTTGGCAGTGGAAATCGTGAGCAATATTACAGGGGGTCTGAAAATGCCAAAGCAAACCTGGTGATCCTTCTGCAGGATACTGGTGGCAAAAACATCGGTTACAATATAATTTAAATTATTTCAAGTATTTCCCTCAGATATATTACTTCTATTTGTTGCTTCTTCCACTCCCACAAGAAATTAAAAAAAAAAAAAAAAAAAAAAAAAAAAAAAAAGCCCAGGTTCTAGTTAAGCTAAAAGCCAGGCTGTGAACCCTGGGGCTGCAAGCTGTGCTGAGCAACACTGCTCTAGTAGACAGAGAAAAACACTTTTTTGCTCAGGGAAGCAGACAAGCTTTCCCTACCTGCATGAGTAGCAGGGAGAGGTGTAGCCTGTTGCTGGGTGGGAAAGAAGCTGTGAGTGGGCTTCCTTATGGCTCGTAGGACGGTAAATGACTAAGAGAGTAACAGGAGGAAATGTTACGGGCCTGGCTGGCTGATGCGATAGGAAGAGCAGACCTTTCTCCTACTGTGGGCGTCTCTGCAAGGGCTAAAAAGAGTTTCAGACTTGAAACTGCTCCTAATTCAAGGAATATATTTAATGTGTGCCTTACTGTCCCTTGTTAACATGACCAGAAGCAAAATGATTGCCTGTAGTTTCTCATTCAGTGACCACTTTCTACACAATTCAAGGCCGCTTAACATCATACTTCCCCTTAATTAGCTTTAAACCGTCTTCGTTTTAGATGAGGGTGTTAATTTTCACGTGTGTTTCAATGAGTTTTGCAAGAACGAAAATTTTACTCACTTTTTCTTCAGTGACCGTTCATCACAAATCCATCTAATCTCTGCCATTAACTCTGCC